>NC_059427.1:148739450-149039450 GCF_021028975.2 Sphaerodactylus townsendi | reverse complement strand
ATTACTCATAGTTATCAGGAGAACTAGAGTGTGCTGGATGAATGAGATCTCCCACAGTGGATCTGCTTTAGCTATAGCACAGCAGAAGTCTCTGTAGCAAATATTCCAGATACTTATGACCAGTGGTGGGATCCAAAAACTTTAGTAACAGGTTCCCTCGCCAGCCCCCCCTCAGCAAAGGGGGCAGAGGCGTACCTAGGCAAACCTGAGCCCTGGGCAAAACCTGAGTTGGATGCCCCCCCCATGGGCAGCCGCCCCACCACGACCCCCCAAAATTTTTCTGCACCAGGTCATTTCTAAATCATCATCGCATTATAGAAAATGCCCCAACTCACAAATCTGAGCACAGCAATGGTGAAACAGCAATGGTCTCCCGGTTATGGTTTATATTGCTTCAGTGATGTACTGAGTAGCATTGTATTTTTGTTATTAGATGTTTTGCAACTTGCTCTTTTCCACACTAGTCACATTTGCACTTTAATAAATATTCTAATTAGAGTTTAGTGCTTTAATAGTATCAGCAGCCAAGGGTACAGTAGATTTTCTATTTTCTGGAGACTGATAGAGACTGGTGAGATAAAAGGTACGAAAGGCTGAGAATCCATGAACTGCAGTACCTGAAAGGGATTAGCCCAGTTCAGGGAGTGACATTATTGGTCACGATTGCTATATGGAACCTTCACGTTCAAAGGCAGGATGCCTCTCGGGGAGGCGAGGGCGTGGAGACGGAAAAGCGGACCCCATTAGTAACCCCCTCTCGGCACACACAAATAATTAGTAACCCACTCTCAGGAACTGGTGAGAACCTGCTGGATCCCACCTCTGCTTATGACCCATTTTGCCAGCAATGCCATTGCCAAGGATTAGTTGAGAGATGCATGCAAAAGCAAGCATCTCTGAAGTCTGGGCAAGCAAGAAACAACTGCCGCACGTGGTGTAGTGGTTAAAAGCGGGTGGATTCTAGTCTGGAGAACCAGGTTTGATTCCCCACTCCCTCACCTGAGTAGCAGAGGCTTATCTGGTGAGCCAGATGTGTTTCTGCACTCCTACATTCCTGCTGGGGTGACCGTGGGCTAGTCACAGTTCTCTCAGAACTCTCTCAGCCCCACCTACCTCACAAGGTGTCTGTTGTGGGGAGAGGAAGAGAAAGGAGCTTGTAAGCCACCTTGGAGAGAAAGGTGGGGTATAAATCCAAACTCTTCTTCTTCTATTGCTAGGAACCATAGACCACGCAAGTCACAACTGGAACTCCATTCCAATTCCAAAATGGGCAGAACTGTCTCGCGGATTTAAATCAGCATAGCTTGCATTTAGAGGGGGAAGCAATTGCAGATATTTCAAAATCAAGATTATTTTTTTAAAATATGTTTGTTCTGGCCCTCCATGAATGTGTGACATGAGATGTCTCCTTTACATTCTTATGGGGTTGCTGTGGATATTGGTTGTGGCGTACGTGGTTTATGTTCTTCCTGTTTTCTGCTGCTCCAGAGACTAGGACCAGGAGTCATGGGTTCAGGCTGAAGGAAAAGAGATTCCACCTAAACATCAGGAAAAACTTCCTGACAGTCAGGGCTGTTCGACAGTGGAATGCACTACCTCAGAGTGTGGTGGAGTCTCCTTCTTTGGAGGTTTTTAAAGAGAGGCTGGACGGCCATCTGTCAGGAGTGCTTGAATTATGTGTTCCTGCATTGCAGGAGGTTGGACTTGATGGTCTTTGGGGTCTCTTCCAACTGTATGATTCCATTATTCTATGTTTCCTCTGGAACTCAAACTGCAGTTCAGCCTTCTCAAAACAATTACGTTCCTAGCATGATAGTTTCTGACCCCACTGTGCAATGGGACTGTGACTAAAGATGGCTGGGAATTACCCCGGGCCTCTGTTGCTGCTCGGGGCAGGGGGAGGCGAAACTAGCGGATGCCGCCAAATGAGGGCAAAAGGGAGAAAGGAACCATGGCTGGCTAGGGCCATCACCGAAGCAAAGGAGGGGTGAACGAGCCTTTAAAGGGGCTCGCCATCCTTTGTGCCAGCCATGTGCTCGCTGGCTAACGATTTGCCTGCCCACCTCTCCCTAATTTTCTTGTGTGTTAATGCATGCTTATTTTTTCATAGCCTAGATCAGTGATGGCAAACCTTTTCGAGACTGAGTGCCCAAATTGCAACCCAAAACCCACTTATTTATCGCAAAGTGCCAACACGGCAATTTAACCTGAATACTGAGGTTTTAGTTTAGGAAAAAACAGTTGGCTCCGAGGCACTTGTTACTCGGGAGTAAGCTTGGTGAAGCAACCGTGCTACGCTTCGAATGGGTGAATCATGACCCTAGCAGGGTTTACTCAGACGCAAGCCCCATTGCCAGCAACCGAGCTTACTCCCAGGTAAAGGATCATGCCCAGGCCAGCCTAGGGGTGTGTATGGGGGGGTGATTTTCCACCCTCCCACACATGATGAACTCTGTGCACGCGTGCCCACAGAAAGGGCTCTGAGTGCCACCTCTGGCACCCGTGCCATAGGTTCGCCACCGCTGGCCTAGAAACATGGCGGTTTGGCACATGGGTATTGATCTGGAAGGGCAAGGGGAAGGAAGCTAGGGAGCTAGGCCTTCCCCTTGGGAACGGCAACAACGGCAAGAGGCAACCGCCTTGCCAAACAGGGCCAAAGGGGAAACACCTCTTGCCAGGAGTGGCGGCCCGGCAGAGCCCCGCAGTAGAGTGAAGCTCAGGTACGAGGCGTCCACCCTGCAGAGCTTCAACCCGCACGACCAGATCCAGACCCATGCTTAGCCTCACGCTTCTGCTCAATAAAATGGCTATGGCCAATTTTATTACCCCAGCAATTTTGTGGTGTGTATTATTGGTAAAGGGGTTTCGCCCAAAGTAGGTCCACCCTCGGACAGCAACTGCACTCTTTAAAAAGGGACTGTGACTAACGACACTCTTTGCAGACTTTCCTGCTTGATAACCTGTGTACAGACCTGCCACTGAGGCAGAAAATAGTACTCGCATAGCCCTTACAGGATACCCAACTCTATAAGGTAAATAAGTATTATAATCCCTGCATAACAGATGGGGGAGAGGTTGAAAGAAGGTGCCTAATGCCACTTGCTGAGCGCACGTAGTAGGGATGGAATTTAACCAGAGACTTCCTGATTTTGTCAAGCAGGCTGTTAGCCACTAAATTAGCAGCAGCCCAAAATACCAGAATATTATACCTAGACTACAATAATTATAAGCGGAACAACTAATTGAAGTGGAACAAACATAGACATTGAAGGCATATGTGGAAAAAAAACACTCCTAACATGCAAGTAGACAATACATGTTGTCCAAGGAGACCATTCTTGATCTAAGATCTAGAAATAGTCCAGACAAGCGCCCTGGTTCATTTTGCTCATTTTGTGGAATTATTTCTTCTCCACTCGTCAGTCTGAATTCTTAGGGTCTTGCTCAGAATTGTAAGGACCGCCTTCCCAATGGCTATATCTCTTATTCATGATTTTTTTTGGAGCAACATTTCATTCATTGCAAAGGTGTCCCATCTAAGCATAAGCATTTATTGTCATTGTGCACGCACAACGAAATTTACAGCAGCATTCCTCGATGCACACAATTTCAGACTCATACATCATACTCATACAATTTCATACAATACATCATCCTCATACACTTTCAGACTCATACATCATCCTCACTTCCCCCTTCCTCCACCCATCCCTACACAGCCCCAAACACATCAACACGAAGCCGCGGAGTTTAGCATAGCCACAGCTCTAGAGTAGAAGCTGTCTCTAAGCCTCTTTGTCCTAGATTTGATAGTCCTGTATCGCCTACCAGATGATAGCAGTTCAAAAAGAAAGTGTGCTGAATGAGACGGGTCCTTCAGAATATTTTGGGCTTTTTTTAGGCTTCGGGAATTATAGAGTTCTTCCAAGGAGAAGAGAGTGTGAAGCTAAGTGTTGTTGCGTGCAAGTGAACAAGAAATAATCTCACAAAATGAGCAAAATGAACCAGGGACTTGCCTGGACTCCTTCTAGATCCCAAAAATTGGTATGTGTTAAATGTCAGTGTTTGTTGCAATTACAATTAGTTGTTGCAATGTTACAATTAGTTGTATCACTTATAATTATTGTAGTCTAGGTATAGTGTTCTGGTATTTATGGCTGCTTACGTTTCTCTATACTTGCCATTTGTGTTTGTGTGTGTGGGAGGGATGTGTATGTGTGTAGCCACTAAGTTATAGCAGTTCTCAGATGAAGGCTTGATTCTATTTGCAGACATGAGGTGGTGCTTGTGAGTCCACCAACACAAGTAATGCTCTGTCTCAATCCCAGATTTTTTGTTTTGCATGCAGAAGATCCCAGGTTCAGTTTTGGGCAACATTCCCCGTGTGTGTGTGTGTGTGGCTGCACAGCTACATAGGCAGTGGGGGGACTCAGCCGGTTCGCACCACTTCGGCAGAACCGGTTGTTAAAATGGCGCTTGTAAACAACTGGTTGTTAAATTATTTGAATCCCTTCACTGTACACAGGTGATGTATTGGTGCTGCGCAGGTTGGGCAGCTGCCCAGCAGGGGAGCTCTCGTTGGTGACTCAGTTCTGCTCCGTGAGAGCGAGCTTCTGTCCAGCAGCATGGAAGCCTGAGAGGGACTGTTGGTCTTGGGTCTGTCCAGTTAAAAGAATCAGACAGCAGGTGACGTGAAAGACCTCTTCTTTATTGTTGTTTGTTGATGCTGCAAATGATGTTTGTTATTATGAGTGTTGTTGCTTTATATAATTTATGATGTTATGATTATTGATGCTGCAATGCTGATGCTTTGTTGTTATAACCCTATGTTTAAAATGTTATATTTATTGTAGTTTAGAATATGATATACTGCTATGTTATTCATTCTTTGTTTATTGATGTTATGTTTTTTGCTGATTGTTGTTTAATGTTATGGTTATGGTTATGGATATTGTCATTTTGCAGCTATTGTTCACCACTGTGAGCCCTTCGGGGGAAGGCGGTATATAAATCTAATGAACCAAACCAAAGATGTCAGAATGGATAACACTGATCTTGACTGGATCTGATTCAGGACAAGGAATTTTCATGTGTTCATGTTAGTTCTCCCTGTGTCAGCATATAATCTTCAGTGTTTTTATATGAATAATACATTCACATGGTTCTGTGACATAGATAGGAATTAGAAGGGCAACAAGGAATTAGAAGGGCAACAAGGATGATTGAGGGACTGGAGCACCTTCCCTATGAGGAGAGGCTGCAGCATTTGGGACTCTTTAGTTTGGAGAGGAGACGGCTGAGGGGGGATATGATTGAAGTCTATCAAATTATGCATGGGGTAGAAAATGTTGACAGAGAGACATTTTTCTCTCTTTCTCACAATACTAGAACCAGGGGGCATTCATTGAAAATGCTGGGGGGAAGAATTAGGACTAATAAAAGGAAACACTTCTTCACGCAACGTGTGATTGGTGTTTGGAATATGCTGCCACAGGAGGTGGTGATGGCCACTAACCTGGATAGCTTTAAAAGGGGCTTGGACAGATTTATGGAGGAGAAGTCGATTTATGGCTACCAATCTTGATCCTCTTTGATCTGAGATTGCAAATGCCTTAACAGACCAGGTGCTCGGGAGCAACAGCCGCAGAAGGCCATTGCTTTCACCTCCTGCATGTGAGCTCCCAAAGGCACCTGGTGGGCCACTGCGAGTAGCAGAGAGCTGGACTAGATGGACTCTGGTCTGATCCAGCTGGCTTGTTCTTATGTTCTTAGAAGAGTTTAGGAATGCGACTGGTAATTCACGAATCAGTTGAGGAGCCAAATGCAGGAATATTTCCCTGCATCTCCATGCAACTAAAACGACCTTTTACAAATGATTGGTCTCCTTGACATAGCGGTGAATGGAAAAAAGCCAAAATTCAGTATGAATAGATTTCACAGGTCAACCAAAAAGCCAATTTTTCATTGCCAGTAGTTATTTCTACAAGTTACAACCATCATTATCTCACAAATGACAACAACAATTCTGTGAGGTGGGGAACTCAGACCACGATCTTGCTCAAGGTCACCCAAAAGGTACATAAGGGAGGAGGGCTTTGAATTATACTTGGTCCAATGAATGATTCTGGCAGTATGAAAACAGGGTGCTGATCAGCATAAGCAGATTATGGGAATGAGTTGTGAGGAAGTGTATGGAGTCTGCAGGTCAGGGTTGGCGGGGGAAGTTGGACGTGACGGCAGCACAGTCAGAGGGTTGGAATACAGGCCATGCCAAATTCCTTATAAAGTTGGAAGGGGGACTATTAAAAGGGCAGCACGGGTGAGTAGGAGGACGCAACCCTTCCCACAATGGTACCTTCCTCTCCCAGAAATCTCTTCTCCCTTGCATCATTTTTTCTTGGCAGAGTTTCCTTCTGGTCTTAGAACCCTCCTGGAAAAAGCCATGCAAGGAGAATTGGTTTCAGGAAGTAAAGGGTGGATGGCGGAGAACGGTGCAGTAACCCTGCTAACCTACCTAAATCAGGTCCTCATCCTACAGACTTTATGGGAATGTGGTGCCGAATGAATTCTAATCCATGTGTCTGCTGGCATCCCATCTACATTGCAACCCTGATCTTAGCTGAAGTTTTTAGCTCTGGTAACTCTTTCTGGATGTGGAGGTTTTGGACACAATTTTCATACTGGACGTGGCTCCCCTGGTTGATCCCATGTTCCCGGCTGACCCCCGCCCACTGCTGGTGCTGAAGCCGCTTCCGCCAACGCTGAGGCCGCCTCCATAGCCAAGGCCTGTTCCGCCAGCCAGACCCAGCCCTGTCCCAAGACCAAGGGCACTTCCGCCGCCATAGTTCATTCCTCCAGACGAGTGGACCACAGCTGCAAAGAGATAACAGGAGGGATTCAGAATTCGTGGAGAAACTCGGAACTTACTAAAAACAAGCAGCCTCCAGATGCTACAGAAGGGACGAACAAATTAACAGAACATGCGTCCATGGCAAACCAAACATATTTGATTCATAGCAACTCACCTACTAAATTCAGAAAGAAATTGAGTGACTTTTTGGACTATTGTAGATTATGGACTGGGACAATAAGTGACAACAATGGTCATACGGATAAGAACAAATGTCACATTTAGATCTTTTCAGATTTGAAAATTTTAGACAATACTTGATGCTGCAAGTTTTAGATGGTGGCAGATGTTAAGTCAGCTTCATGCCCCACTTTTTTCTGTAATAATGTTCTCTTTTACTCCTTATAAAATAAAAATGAGAAATTACTTAAAAAACATAAGCCAAATTAGATGCAGAGAAGAAGAAGAAGAAGAGTTTGGATTTATATCCCCCTTTTCTCTCCTGCAGGAGACTCAAAGGGGCTTACAATCTCCTTGCCCTTCCCCCCTCACAACAAACACCCTGTGAGGTAGGTGGGGCTGAGAGAGCTCCGAGAAGCTGTGACTAGCCCAAGGTCACCCAGCTGGCGTGTGTGGGAGTGCCCAGGCTAATCTGAATTCCCCAGATAAGCCTCCACAGCTCAGGCGGCAGAGCTGGGAATCAAACCCGGTTCATCCAGATTAGATACACGAGCTCTTAACCTCCTACGCCACTGTGGGAGATGCATCTCGACAACTTTGGAAGCATGGATGGCAGTTGATTTCATTCTTATCTCTGGGAGGCCACAGTCAGCACAACTGAACCTCTGAGTGACTCTAGAGGACAATTCTCTAAATTGGGTATCCTACCTATGACCCTCCAGATGATCATGGACTTTGATTCCCGTCAGCTTTGCCAATTGGCCATGCTGGCAGGAGCTGATGGTGATAGGAATATATATATATGTGTATTAAGGCAAGCCATTTTATTATGTGTGTTGTTATGGATATTAGAGAAATGTAAGATTTAAGCAAGACACTAGCTCTTGCAAGAAGCTGTAAATTCACTGCTAAGGTTAAAAGAATGCAAAAGTTGAAGCCAAGAGAGATAACAGGGAGAAAAATAGGCTTGGTTGATATAGCAGTCCACATTCTGGTACGGGACAAGGGAAGGTATGACATAAAGAGCATGCCCAAATATGGGAGAAGGTAAAAGTAAGCGGGGGGGGGGGGGGGTGTCAGGAGCGCCCCAGCCAATGAGTAAAGATACAGGGTGTGTACGCTCAAGAAGGGTATGAATAATGTTTGCAAACAATAGAGCTTTGAGACGCCTCCCTGAAGCTCACAGGAAATCTCCCGAAATTGCAGTTTTGAATGAATAAAATTTTGGAAAAAAGGAATCTTTGGGAAGTGGTTTATTTTAACCTGACAGAGCTCTGCTCTGTGGCAGAGCTTTGCTCTGGGTCTATCAATGGGAACTGTAGTCCACGAACATCTGGAGGACCATAGGTTGCCCTGCTATAAATGCCCCCTTCTGGTTCAATAGGACACAAGTCCCTGTGCAGACTTAGGGAGACTTCCCATGATCATCTCAGCGTCTACTTGGTGTCCACGCAGAAAAAAAAAAAGTGCATATCTCAGCCAACAGCCCATGGAATATGCACCAGATACTCCATGCAGAGTTATACTTTGAATATACGCTGACAAGCGTCATTAGCCAGCATTTACCAGCACACTAAGAGCTCAGCTAGATGATACATGTGACATGAATTGGTTCTGGGACCCCCCAACCCAACCTGTGTCACATCTAACATCAGGGAACTAATGTTACCAAAAACTGCAGGGCTGGATTTAGCTTGCATGTTGGAGCTTCTCCTCCAGTACCCTTTTCGTGAGCCGAAATAGCCATGTTTCCCCTCTGTAAAGCTGCACATATACTGTCTGAAGTTGGGACCCCCCAACCCAATTGTGGTCTAGGTAGGCTTCAAAATCTGAATCCAGCACACAACAGTGGGTGTGTATGGCCCACTCCCCAATTTTTTTGCATAAGCGGCTATCACTTGAGAGCATTCTATTGGCCAAGTAGTAAAGCAAGTATCTGGCTGCTGTGGGTTTTCCAAGCTGGGTGACTATGGTCTGGTAGTTTTTGCTCCTAACGTTTCACCCGCATCTACAGCTGGCATCTTCAGAGGCACTCACTGTGACACACCTCTGAAGATGGCAGCCATAGATGCAGGTGAAATGGCAGGAGCAAACACTACCAGACCGTGACCATACAACCCAGAACATCCACAACAGCCAGTTGATCCTTTGACAAAGCAAGGATCCCATGCCCCCAGCTGACACCCTTACAGGCATTTAGCCCAAAGATCAGCCATTTCCATTGCAGTTTCTTGCTACCTCCTTCACTTTTCCTTTCTTTACTCAACTTTGCTAGTTGCAGTCCTGCACTTGGTCACTGGCACTTTGGAAAGGAATAGAATGTAAACTGTGGAGGTGATTTTGCATTTGTGCCAGTAACAGATTCCCTGCCCAGCTAATGGTACCTCTTGTCTTTTCAGGGCTATTTTGCTTGTAAAATACTGTCCGCCTCTTCTGTAGCTCAGCAAGGCTGCACAATTACCCTTCGATTGCACTGGCAGGAGAATTATAGAGCTAGATCTCGCACGATTCTCCCAAACATTGTTCTGAAGTCTTGCAACTCCACGGTAGACATTCCTTCGTATTTTTGTCAATACATATTTTGCCTGGCCAATGCATCAGAAATGGATAGCTCTGCTCAAGCGTGAAATACCATGAAGTATATTTGTAAACATGAATTCCAGAAGTTCACGGAGCACAGGACTATTATTAATGGCTTTTTGCCATGATAGCTAGGAAAGGAATCTCCAATACCACTATAAATCTGACCAGTAGATGCCAGGGGAGGGCAGCCTGCACCTAGAATCATTTCCTCACCTTGGCAGCTTTAATGTGAAAAAAACTTAATCTGGATTTTGCTTCTTCCTTCTGTGAATTCAATCTGTGGTTTATATTTGCATGGGCCTTTTCTAGAGCACGGTTTGACGCATTTCCATCATCTATGCTTATAGGCAGATTTGGGAAAACCCCTTGGCATTTGAAGAAATGTGTTTGTAATTCTGGGGACGTTGATTCTATGACACATATCTTGTTACACTGCATGCTGCGTAAGGCAGAAAGAGAGCTCTTTATTTTACCTCTGCTTGTGCAACACAGCTTGATAATTGCAAAGGATCCTGACCAAGAGATTAGGAAAATGCTGTTGGAAGACAAGGATGCAACCATCTCCCAGCAGGTAGCAAAGTTCTGTGCATTGGCGTATAAAAAACGCAAGGGCCTACTTAATCAGGGATGAGCTGAAAGCCAAACATTCATGTAAATGGTTAGCTGTAATAATTGTTGTAATTTGCTGTTGTGGATGTGTGCTTGGGGGGGGGCAGGGGTCGGAGGACAGTGAGGGAGGGGCTTCGGAGGCCAGCAGGCCGACGACGGGGACAAGGTGAGTGGGACAGGGAAGGGAAACAGCGTGTTCCCGGCGGTGCTGTGCAAATGGCTCCCTGGGAACGGCGTTTTTGCCGTCCCCAGGGCGCCATAAAAGGGCCGTGCAGAAACGGCCTTAGTGAACTGGGTGCAGCTCATTTTTGTGGCATTGTGCCGTATTCATGTGCCACATTCATTGTGGAGCTTGGTTATCTTTTCTAACTTATTCATATGAGAGGTAGAATACAGTGGAACCTCGGTTTTTGTTGGTATTCTGTCCGATGAAAACCGAGGCAAACTTTTCCATAGGAATTAATGTAAATCCAGTTGATCTATTCTAGGCACTCCAAAAAAACATACCAAAAACACACATTTTTGGTGAATAAACATAGTGTTTAATGCTGAAAACGGTAACAAACAATAACACTAGGACCAGCTTCCGAGCCAGTGGATCAGTGTCGCACCAGAAAGCTGTCCAAAGTGGTCTGTTTCCGACGCCTCTGTAAGATTTGTCTGAAATGGGGCAAGACCTTGTCATTAAACAAGTTGCAGACATGGCCTGCAACAGCTTTGTCCGGGTGATTTTTCTCCACAAACCCCTGCACCTTACTGCAAATCAATGAAAACCGAGGCAAATCAATGAAAACCGAGACAAATTTTTCACTGAAAAAAATTGATGAAAACCGAAGGCAAGGAAAACCAAGGTTCCAGTGTAATTGAATTAACAGGGTTGCTGTTTATCAGTACTCATCTTTTGATCTACTGATACCCTGACAGACTTGAAATGCCTCCCAAGGCTGCGGTGGGGCTTCCCATCAGTGGTCATGGTAATCCAACAGGTAAATATTTAGAATAGGGAGAACCACCAGATGTTCATCTGCAGTTTCACAAAACATTATGCTGCTGTTGCACAAATGCCTTGAGTCTTTTTAAGCCACGGAGACTGGCAGGGTTACCATGTATAGCCACCATAGTGTTCTGATTAGAGTATCAGACCCGTATCTGCGAGTCCTGGGTTCAAGTCCCCACTAGATGACCTGGAGCTCTTAACCTAATCTACCTCACAGGACTGTTGTGAGGATGAAATGGAAGGGGAGAGAAGTAAGTATGTTGCTGTGAGCTTCTTGGAAGTAACAATTTGCAAATAAAGAAATACAGCGGGACTTTCAGAACACAGCTTGATACGTGGACTGAATGGAAACTCATAGGTGTCTCCTTGAAATGTAATCCGGCACATGGCGTGTTATAATATGGGTATTGTTGTGCCATATCACATATCTGTGGTTTTTACCACCTCGTACGGACAATGAGAAAAACCTCCAATGCGGTATGGAAAATTGACTCTTGGGTTTGTCCACTACAGATCCAGTTTTAAAGAAATTTATGTTTATGTTGACCTTTGTAGCAACCATATTCTCAGAACCAGTTTGTGGCTTGCTATTTGACACGCCTGTTTCAAACCGCTTGCAGTGGAGATGCCAGGGTAATGGCATAATATGCATCCAATACTGAAAGATATGAGGCCAGCTAAGCCTAAAAAACAAGGACTGTATATATAGGGATACAAGGCAATGAGGTATAAGCAGTTAGTTTGAGTGTAATTTCAACAGATACTTCATAAACCGTTCATAAAGATTATTCATAAAGATATATTGTGGTTATTTAACTGGATAGAAAGGTAATAAGCACACATATAATGAGAGCATGTCATAAACATGGTCCATGAGGCACGAAACCTGCAATAGTCATATTGCGTTCCAGTCAGTAGAAAGAGTCAGTATCTCCAAAATTCAATGAATCAAAAATATTAAGACGAGTTGTGGTAGTTGACAGCAACAGCTCCAGCAAGTGATGAAGAAACTACGGCGACCGCAGCCACCTTCGCAGAACGCGTTGCGCGCTAGTCCACGTTTTCAACAGAAATTTCTTCAGTGCGTTCAGGTAATTCTATTAGAAATCGAGATGGAATTCTCTTATTTGTGTGTTTAGCTAAGTAAAGCAGCATACAGCTTCTACAGTCAGTGAATCTAGTTACAAAGTAATGTAATAGAATTACCTGAACGCACTGAAGAATGTGGCTGCATCCATCCTTGGGCAGTGAGCTCTGTGCACGTCTAAGAATCTCTTGTTGTTTCCACAAGTTTTAATTTTGATTATTCTTCAGGAGGAAAAGCCTTTCTGCCATGAAGGATCACTTCTTGGGATGTGGATTGGAGACGATGCGATTCCGTGTACCCCTAGAATAGCAAAAGGGCGATCTAGAACAAAAGTGAATAACACAAGGTATGTTGGGAAGCTCCTCCAGAATCAAGATCGTTCAAAGCCATGAATAGATTTGCAGAAAGGGAAGAATACTCTTTTGGAATCTTATTTAACCAGCTCAGAGGAAGATTGATGCCTTGTTTGAATTGTACTATGAACACGCACACATTTTTCAGTAGCTATAAAAGCCGTTTTCAAAATTCTTTGCGTTCCTAACTTTCCCCCCTTTTCTCCTGCTGATTGTTCATGTAGAGGCCTTCGACTGAAAAACAAAGAGGAGGAGCTTATGAAATTGGCCAAACAGTTTGATAAAAACCTAACAGAGGCCACCCAGGAGCAAGATGCTCCTTACCATGATTGTACCCGTCTTCCATCCGATGCAAAGGTGTCACTCGAATGTCAAGGCGATGCACAGATGAAGCGTCTTGGAAGACGTCCTCAGATGGATGCGGCGTTGCCCTTTGGAGTGGTTAAGGAGAATGCGGAGACAGCTGAGCACTGTGAACATAACAGTCAGAAGCTCGTAGATCTTGATGCAGAAGTAGCACTGAATGCCCTTTTTGATTGCTCTCCCCAGAAGTTCAGCGGCGAGTTGAGCCAGGGTTCTTCGAACAGCAGCTTTCACGATAGCCAAAATGCAAAAGAGCTCACCTCAAAGGAAACAGCAGGAAGATCTCATGGTTCTGTGACTGCAGGTGTTCCGCAAAGATACAGCTCAGCTCCTGCTTTAAACTGTAGGGGACCAGTTACGGGTGAAAAAGCTAAAAAGGTGCTTGTACAAACCATTCAAAGTGCAGCTATTCCTACGACGGACACGGCTGTCTCTAGTAACATTGTTAGCGATGACTTGGAGGACTGGGGCACTGACCTGTTGTCAGATGATTCTTTTGTGATGCAGATCACTCAAAATCCAGAACTGATGGGTCCTCCCCAAAAGGCCTCCCCTAGTACTTTTCAGGACAGCTGTAAACCCATGGGGAAAACAATACATTTGGACAGACCGAACAGTCCTGGCTGTGCCTTTTTAAAATCCCGGAGCGACGTTGCAGCATCACTCGCTTTACAAAAACAAAGCCATGAATTAGGGGTGCCGAAGTCTGTTCTTCCACAGGGTGATTTCCGTTCAGAAAACAACATCAGTTCCATTTCAAAAAGTGGCCAGAACACAACTTCGTTGGGCAATTCTGTTCCAGTGAAGCCTGAAAATAAAAGTGTGACAGAAGGGTTTACTCAGCTGAAGGGTGTGAGCGTTCCTGCAAAAAAAGCTGCTCCTGTTGCAGTGCATCCTAACCTCCCTAAACCACTTGTTGGAAAATCCAGAAGTAGCACGTCCAGTATTTACAGTGACACCTTTACTGCTTTCACTAGCTCAAAGCCTAATAACCAGCAGGAAGTGGCTGGACAAACCTCTTCCGATCCCTGTCAAACAGGATCGTCCAAGAAACCCCCGCCGTCGTGTGGTGACTGGAATGAGCCTCGACTCTCGGAGGAAGTTTTAGACTTGTTCTGTGAATCCGACAGTCTTTGGGGGGCGAACTGCGAGGACGACGACTTGTTGTATCGAGTGTGTGATCACGTGGAGAAAAGTACTCTGAGCCAAGACGTTGCGAAAGAGAATGTGAAAGCTACGTTGGCCGTGGTGAGCGCTGCCAAGCCGGAGGTGAATCCCAGCCTCCTGGGACTGAAGCCAGGACTAGCTAGTTGCCCGCAACCCCAGAAGAGCAGGAAAACCTTTTCCTTGCACGCTCCACTTACCGCTGTGGCACTACTGAAGAATGAGAATTCTGCAGACCCTTACATTCAGCGCAGCTGTGCGTCCTTTAAAAACAAGAGCGCGAACAGCCATTCGGGGAAACTGTGCAGGTCGAATTTGGTGTCTGACAAAACTGGAGCTTCTGGAATGGACTCAATCCCAATGTCAGACATATCGCTGAACACTAACAACACGTCCTGGCAGAACGCCCCTTGGAATGTGGGGAGGACACAGAGCATCGGTAGCTGTAGTCCAGCATCTAATGAAAAGTCAAAATACGCCTTCAAAAAGACAGGTAGTTCCCAAGCCCTCATGTTGGGTCGTAACAGCATCACCGGGGGGAGCCTAGGTGGAGGCCCCTTGGCTTTGGGGGAAAGCAAGAACGGACCAAACATCCTGCCGCACACAGCAGTACAAGCAGATCCAAAGACCGCTTTTAAGAGGCACTTCTCAGACTCTTCTGCACACTCAGAAACAGGTAGGTTTCTTAACACTGTGCTGTTGTTGTGGGGTTTTAAAGAAGAAGAAGAAGAAGAAGAAGAGTTTGGATTTATATCCCCCCTTTCTCTCCTGCAGGAGACTCAAAGGGGCTTCCAATCTCCTTCCCCTTCCCCCCTCACAACAAACACCCTGTGAGGTAGGTGGGGCTGAGAGAGCTCCAAGAAGCTGTGACTAGCCCAAGGTCACCCAGCTGGCGT
Organism: Sphaerodactylus townsendi; assembly: GCF_021028975.2. NCBI lineage: Eukaryota > Metazoa > Chordata > Lepidosauria > Squamata > Sphaerodactylidae > Sphaerodactylus > Sphaerodactylus townsendi. The sequence continues at coordinate 149,024,368 of NC_059427.1, read as the reverse complement.
GTGTGGGAGTGTACAGGCTAATCTGAATTCCCCAGATAAGCCTCCACAGCTCAAGCGGCAGAGCTGGGAATCAAACCCGGTTCCTCCAGATAAGATACACGAGCTCTTAACCTCCTACGCCACTGCTGCTCGAGAGATCGAAAGAATGAGCTTTAATTTTCTGACAAACGAATTTTCTGACAAACGAAAGTAGTGAAGAGGAGGAGTTTGGATTTATTCCCTGCCTTTCTGTAAGGAGACTCAGGGCAGCTTACAAACTCCTGTCCCTTCCTCTCTTCTTCACAGCAAACACCCTGCGAGGTTGGGGCTGAGACTGTTCAGTGCGGTGACTAACCCGAGGTCCCCCAGCAGGAATGTGGGAGTGCAGAAGCAAATCTGGTTTGCCAGTTAAGACTCCAATGCTCATGTGGAGGTATGGGGAATCGAACCTGGTTCTCCAGATTAGAGTCCTCCTGCTGTTAACCATGACACCACACTAGCTCTAGTTAGTCAGAATTGATAACATGTTTTTAGGTTGGTATCTCTAAAACATATTCAGATTATTCTCAGTCCTGTTATAAGATAGATCTATAGATCTTGCCTTATTCTGAGTCATCAGATAATTAGTTTATCAAGATCATCAATTAGTCAGATAATTAGTTTATCAAGATCATCAGTTAGTCTCTGGAACCAGCAGAGGAGTAGCAGTGGAAAAGAGGTGTGGGCCAGAAAGGGTTGAGTGAGCTCTGGTTTTCTTTTCAGAGGGCTTTTCCAAAAGCCACATCTTTTAAACAGTGTATTTTTAACAGGGGTTTTCTCTTTTTTTTTCTCCCTGTCCTGGGGCTGCTGATTGGTGGGGGCTGGTGGGGCTGCTGAGAAGTGGGGCTTTTCAATTTTTAAATCTTTTCAGTTAGTCTCTGGAACCAGCAGAGAAGAGTGCAGAGAAGGGCAACGAGGATGATTGAAGGATTGGAGCACCTTCCTTATGAGGAGAGGCTGCAGCATTTGAAACTCTTTAGTTTGGAGAGGAAACGTCTGAGGGGGGGATATGATTGACAGAGAGAAATCTTTCTCTCTTTCTCGCAATACTAGAACCAGGGGGCATCCATTGAAAATGCTGGGGGGAAGAATTAGGACTAATAAAAGGAAACACTTCTTCACGCAACGTGTGATTGGTGTTTGGAATATGCTGCCACAGGAGGTGGTGATGGCCACTAACCTGGATAGCTTTAAAAAGGGCTTGGACAGATTTATGGAGGAGAAGTCGATTTATGGCTACCAATGTTGATCCTCCTTGATCTGAGATTGCAAATGCCTTAGCAGACCAGGTGCTCAGGAGCAGCAGCAGCAGAAGGCCATTGCTTTCACATCCTGCATGTGAGCTCCCAAAGGCATCTGGTGGGCCACTGCGAGTAGCAGAGTGCTGGACTAGATCGACTCTGGTCTGATCCAGCTGGCTTGTTCTTATGTTCTTAATGGCATCTGCTCTCCCATCTAGTGTAGTGGTTAAGAGTGGCAAATCCTTCTCCAGTGAGAAGATTGTTTTCCCTACTCCTACACATAAAGCCTGCTGAGTGACCTTGGACTAGTTCCGGTTCTTCAGAACTCTCTCAGCCCCGTCTACCTCCACAGGTGGCTGTTGTGGAGAAGGAGTTTGTAAGCTGCTTTTGAGTTTCCTTACGTTTGAGAAAACGTGGGATATAAATCCAAACTCCTCATCTTCTACCTTATCCTTTTAACTAGAAATTGTGCCTGAAACATTCTGCATGCAACATAGATACTCTCCCCAAATTTGGCAGGCTACCTAGGTGTTGACAGGTGTGTGTGTGTGCAGGAGGGGGACACTAAGCAGGCATGACTGCGAGAAAGGAGGGACCAAACCGAGCCATCTTCAGGTTTGAGATCTGAAAACTGAGTATTTCCATCTGTGTAGTGGTTAAGAGCAGGTGGATTCTAATCTGAACAATTGGGTATGATTCCCCACTCCTCCACCTGAGTGGCAGAGGCTTATCTGGTGAACCAGATGTGTTTCCGCACTCCTACATTCCTGCTGGGTGACCTTGGGCTAGTCACAGTTCTCTCTGAACTCTCTCAGTCCCACCTACCTCACAAGGTGTCTGTTGTGGGGAGAGGAAACGAAAGGAGCTTGTAAGCCACCTTGGGTCTCCTTACAGGAGAGAAAGGTGGGGTATAAATTCAAATTCTTGTTTACATACCATGCTTTTTCATATACATATTTGTTCCTGGGAGCAGCGTCCTACAAAGTGGGTGTAATGTTGTCCAACGGTTGTGTGTCATTCACACGACGCAATGTAAGCTCTATTGCCTCTATATGCTGCATTTGAAAAATATCATTCGGTGGCAGACACGTTTAGTACATATCTGTGCCTATTGGCGGTATGGTGAGTGAACCTCGGCTTCACCATACTTTGAACTTATTTTCCAGTAAATGTGAATGAATGGAAGTATAACAAGACGCTTGGATTTACTCTATGGATACATGACAATATTATTGCAATTCCAGCAATTTGGCGGTTGCCTATATTTTGGCATGTTGTTAAGCAAGAACTGTGTGGTCGATTACAACTCAGCAAGCCTGGTTTGCTTAGAATGCAGGAGCGGCTTCCTACCCAAGCGGCCGTGGAGGCCTCTATACATTGGGAGTGCTGCTGTGGCCAGCTGTCAGGGGAAAAAATGACTGAAATGATTCTGCGTGAGACTGTCTTCCAGGCCATTTCTGGCCTTTGGTGACTTTTTTTAGCAATGCCGTTTTGGAACTGTCATCCTGACGTCATCCTCCATGCATCCAGGACCTGTGTTTCCCCCTACTATGCCGTGACCTTCCCCAAAACTGGGTTACTATGATCTTTCTGGAAAGATCCCAACCCAAAGAACATTTGAACATCATGTGGGCAGGAAGGTGTAATTTTTATTCAAATCCTGTTCACCTTGGCACCTCAGCCTCAGGAGCAACAGTGGCATAGTGGTTAAGACCAGGTGCATTCTAATCCAGAGGAACCGGGTTTGCTCTGCCGCCTGAGCTGTGGAGGCTTATCTGGGGAATTCAGATTAACCTGTGCACTCCCACACATGCCAGCTGGGTGACCTTGGGCTAGTCACAGCTTTTAGGAGCTCTCTCAGCCCCACCCACCTCACAGGGTGTTTGTTGTGAGGGGGGAAGGGCAAGGAGATTGTAAGCCCCTTTGAGTCTCCTACAGGAGAAAAAGGGGGGGATATCAATCCAAACTCTTCTTCTCTTCTTCAGTCTAGGCTTGCACCCAGCATGTGTAGTCAAAGGCAAATTTTGCTTGTCCCCCTCCCTTCCTCTTTCATTACAACATCTTTGCAGGTAGTACTTGAACCCAAAAGGTTGCTTACCTGAAGAGGCTGTCTACCCACACGCATACAGCTTGTCGGTAATAAAAACTATCCATACTTTTGGAAGAAATTGCATTTATACAGACTCAGGTGATAACAGAATGATGATGATGATGGTTGTTGTTATTATTATTTATTTGCTTTATTAGACCGCCCTACCCCCAAAGGGCTCAGGGCGGTTTACAGGCAACCAAACACAATACATTACAACTAAAACAATCGAATAATCCCAATTAAAACAATCAATATAACAAAAACAATAGCAGCAATAACCTTTCCATAGTTAATTAGGTGAATGATGTCCGGTACTAAACCCCGGGAGGGGACTGGCAAATTTTCAGATAAGAAGAAGAAGAAGAGTTTGGATTTATATCCCCCCTTTCTCTCCTGCAGGAGACTCAAAGGGGTTTACAATCTCCTTGCCCTTCCCCCCCTCACAACAAACACCCTGTGAGGTGGGTGGGGCTGAGAGCTCCGAGAAGCTGTGACTAGCCCAAGGTCCCCCAGCTGGTGTGTGTGGGAGTGTACAGGCTAATCTGAATTCCCCAGATAAGCCTCCACAGCTCAGGCGGCCGAGCGGGGAATCAAACCCGGTTCCTCCAGATTAGATACACGAGCTCTTAACCTCCTACGCCACTGCTGCCGATGACAGATAGGGCAACAGAGAGGGGCGGACTCAGCGGCCAGCCTCCCCAAAAGCCCGGTGAAACAGCTTGGTTTTACAGGCCCTGCGGAACTCCCCAAGGTCCCACAGGGCCCTACAGCTGGAGGAAGAGCGTTATATTACATTATTATGAGTATAAGGAGACCTTTTATTCTGTGCCAGTACTGTACCTTAGATTGGCAAATTTTGTTGGTCTTCGGGCTGTGAAGGCTGCTACCCTGTTTCCCCAAATATAAGACATCCCCTAAAAATAAGACATAGTAGAGGTTTTGCTGAAGTGCAAAATATAAGGCATCCCCCGAAAGTATGACATAGCAAAGTTTTTGTTTGGAAGCATGCTCGACAAACAGAACACAGAAAAATAAGACATCCCCTGAAAATAAGACATAGCGCATCTTTGGGAGCAAAAATTTATATAAGACACTGTCTTATATTCGGGGAAACACGGTAGTTCTAAGCTGCACAATTCGTGGTGCGTAAGTCTTCTAACGCGCATCTTCTTTTGCAGAGCAACAAAGTCGGAAGTGTTCTCAAGAAGAAATTGCGAGGAAAAGGCAAGAAGCTCTCGAACGGAGAAAATGTAAAATGCAAGTGTCGCTCAAAAATGCAGCACCCACATGAGTGTGAGCTGGAAGAATCGTTGGCATCGGAATCCCAAGGAAGACTCTTAATTGGGGTTTTATAGTTACCTTCACTCCCCATGCACCTGTCTTGCTGCTTCTGGGAAATACCAGTGTTGATCCTGTCAGCAAGAAGCTGCTTCTTTTAGTTCTTTTTAAAAAAAAACTCAAAAATTATATTTTACAGCTGTGAATGAAACCCTGTTCACAGGAAAGCAGTCTAGCAAAATGGCATAAATCCCACATAGGGTTTCGGCAGATGCAAGGGATTTCTGGCCACAGAGGGTTTACTGTCCCCACTTTCTACCCCTTCCCAAAATAGCACCTGAATTAAGGTTTGTGCCCTCCCAGAAGCAGCATGGGGGGATTTGAAGATTTGCAGTGGGAAGGGGAAACGGCAGAAGTCATTTCTGTTTTTTCCCACAAAAGTAACCTGTGGAGGCCAAGCCTCCGTTTCAGTATTTTGTCACTCAGAGTAACAGTACAGCAGATACCTGCCCTCTCAGAGATAATACTATGGCAGTTCCTACTTCAGGCTGCATAAAAGTTCTCAAGTTTTTGTTTTTTAATTAGGTTTGGATGGTAGCTCTCTCTTCCTATCAAGTTGCCTGCCCTAGCTTTGCATCTGCTATTCCATGTGGTGGAGTTCAGTCTATCTCAGTAACTATTCTGACCCTCGCGATGAGCAGCCACAAAGCCACCGAATCAAATCATGGCAGCAGTTCCCAGGTTGACCTCATTTTTCATTTTTGCACATCAGCAGCACTGAACGACCTATCTGGCTTATAAATTCTGAGGCTACAGTAGACCACACCAGGGTTGTCTAGAATTTATTTATCTGTGTACATGATGTATATTTTGTAAATCATGATTAAAATTGCAGCTTCTTATGCAACAATATTCACTTCTGATCTTCTGCCAGACCAGTGTTTTCCAACCTTTTCGACGTCACAGTACCCTTGACCTCACTCTCCATATCTCACGGTACCTCTGCCATCCTTCCCCCACCTTCCCCTCCCAGTTCCCGTGCTTGTCACCCCCCCACCTTCCCCTCCCAGGATGAAAGGAAGCACAGGGGGGCGGGGGTGGGTGGGAAGGCCCTGCCCCATGGGCCAGCTCCATATCCTTGCTGGTGCCAGTGGGAGACACCACAAAAGTGAGGGGGTCAGTAGCATTTCCGCAGTACCCCTGGGACATGCTCACGGCACCCCAGGGTACCACGGAACCCTGGTTGGGAATCGCTGTGCTAGACAATCAGAAGGGACCCTTGCCTTGCCACACACCAAAATGGCTTCTCTGGATCACAAATCATACCACTTTGGCACATGGACTTGTGTGGAGGAGCCCATGCAGCTACATGAGAAGGCAAACTGGAATGTATCCAGTGACTTCTCCGTATCTCATCCTTCTTGTGTGTTTAGAGTTTCCATGGTACAAAAAAATGGCTGTCTGGTCTTGTTTTATTCCTGCTACTGCTTGAGGATCTTCAGAGGCCTCCACGGATTGGAGCTGAGTTGCTCGCAGGAATCCACAAAGGAGTATGGCAGGTCTAGGGGAGCCTTGCCCAGGTTCAAGAGAAGTTGAGTAGAGTTGGCAGAGTGTTGGTGGTCTAAAATTCATACATTTGTCCCTTTCTAAGAAAAAAGGCGGGCTGTAAATGAACATAGACATATATAATTGTGCCTCGCCATGCTAAGAGGAGATAGCCTGAACACTGTAGAGGAAGCAAGGCCCTGCCAAAAGGGGTAAAATACATGGCTAGAAATTATTTAATTCCACTGTGGCTCGCAGGTCCCCCTGTGCTAGTTTGGCCTGATTGGGAAGTTCTCAAACTTTTAGAAGAGTGCCCCCCTCGAACTTTTAGAAGAGTGGTCAAATAAGGAATTACTACATCAGAACATTCAAACGAAGAAAATCACGTTGATCACGTAATGTAAAGAGCAAGCTCAAAGTAGCCCGCAGAGATACACGAAAAGATACCTGATTGCTCTGAAGATTTTCCGCTGGCCTAGCGGCTTGTTAATTCTCCCCCCCTCCCGCATCTGCAAATGAGAAAAAGAATTTAGAAAAGCCATGCTTACCCCCCCCCCAATTAATTTATTTCCAGTATCTTCAAGCAATGTTTAACCTTGCTACTTCTAAATTAAATTCTGCCCATTATCTAACATTTTACCAAAAAGGAAAATGTATTTCTGGAAAACTTACCCAATAAGTTATCTTGCTTGTTCAGAGGGAAGCTTCCAGAAGACTCTTGAGACCTCACAGGTAAACATTAACATTTATTGTGTCTAAAACTGGGCTTTGGTGGGCTGATTCATTCAGGTGACTTGCTGGCCCAATCAAAACAGCTGGAACACAAAGGAACACCCATCTCCACGACCGGACAAGAAATATTCCATTTAATTTCCATTATGTTTAAAAGCTGGGTTGTGGGTGGCTGGTTCAATCAGGTGACTCACTGACCCAATCAAATCCCTTGAAACAGAAAGAAGAGTTGGATTTATATCCCCCCTTTCTCCTGTAAGGAGACTCAAAGGGACTTACAAACTCCTTTCCCTTCCCCCATCCTGACAAACACCCTGTGAGGTGGAGCTGAAAGAGCTCTGAAGAACTGTGACATGTGTTGGAGTGCACAAGCTAATCTAGTTCACCAGATAAGCTTCCATAGCTCAAGTACTGTCACAATGCATACTCCAACTCACTAGCTCAAGTACTGTCACAATGCATACTCCAACTCACTGTCACAATGCATACTCCAACTCAACATTATCTTTCTATCACAAATATAAAAAAAAAATTTCACTGGTAAGTACACCATCAGGTATGGCTATAAAACCTGTAGATTAGGTTTTTATTTTGGCAGTCCTTTGTCAAGCCAATCTGAAATGTACAAATACAGGTGTCAATATATAAAAGTATATCTAATCCTTTCATTTTCATATAATTAACAAAAAACCCTCCCATATGCACTTACAATTGTTGTACAAAGTATTCTTTTTCCTTACTCCTCTAGGAGCACAACTGTTTTTTCTTAAGCTATATACAAAAATAAAACATTCATATTATTCAACTTTTATATATTGACACCTGTATTTGTACATTTCAGATTGGCTTGACAAAGGACTGCCCAAATAAAAACCTAATCTAGAGGTTTTATAGCCATACCTGACGGTGTACATGCCAGTGGAATTTTTTTTGTATATTTGTGATAGAAAGATAATGTTGAAATGATACTCACCTAGTGAGTTGGAGTACGCATTGGTGTAATATTGTGACAGTACCTGTTGTACACCTGCCTTGGTTATTATGGTGGATCCATAGCTCAAGTGGCAAAGTGGCAAGGGCAGAGCGGGGGGGAACTGTGCCTGGGACATGTGCTCACCCTGCGCCCCTGCTGCGGTGTCGCCCCCCCTTCCCTGTGGGTGCTACGCCACTGCAGAGTGGGGAATCAAACCCGGTTCTCCAGGTTAGAGAGCACCTGCTCTTAACCACTACACCACTCTGGCTCTCTGGAAAGGAAAGCCCACCATGCTCTCTCTCTGGAAAGGAAAGTCCATTACCTGTGCCAGACAAAAAATAATCCTATTAACCTCCTTTGTGTCTAAAGCAGGCTTGAAATTGGATGATTCATCCAGGTGTCCCCCTCCCTTGACCCAATCAAAACCCTGCAACAGAAAGGTTGCCGCCCACCCACATCACCCCTGGCAATATGGTGATTGCCAGCCATGTACTTCTGACCATGTACCATATTGCCTGGCTTTTTTTTTCCTTTGGGGAAATTAGATAAAATTTTCATTTAAAAATATGTTCCAAGCACACCAAAATTGACTTGTGAATAATAAGATGCCTAAACATGATCAATTAAACCTGTGTTAACTGACCTTACAGTTAATTTAAATGGCTCCTAAAACCAGCTACTCGGGGTGGGTCCCTCTTTGCTATTGGCCAGGGGTGGCCTGGTGTGTTGCTTGGAGAGGTCACATGAGAATACTCTAGTACAGGGGTCCCCAAACTTTTTAAACAGGGGGCCAGTTCACTGTCCCTCAGACTGTTGGAGGGCCGGACTAAAAAAAACTATGAACAAATTCCTATGCACAAATGATTGTAAAATGTTTGATTTCACCTTTCAGCCTTTCTGTCATGGTCTATTTGTAGAACAGTGACCAAAGTATGTCAAGTACAGGGTGGGCTCCAAATATTGTTGGGGAGGCTGTGGAATACCTTCCCCTGTAAAAAAAAAAACCGAACTTTCCCAATGAAACATTCCATCTAATCCAGGATCAGGTATCTTCCTGGGTTCTTTCCTCCCTAGCAGCCAGCGAGCGATTCGCCAGCCTGGCTGATGCCAATGGGAGTGGGGCGGAACAGAAAGCCTGAGAGCAACACATGGAGTAGCCGAGAGGGAAGGGCGGAGCAGGCGTTGCCACATGTAAGGTTTCCAACTCTGGGTCAGAAAATGCATGGAGATTTGGGGGTGCCATCATGTAACTGCAATCAACAGCCGTTGGGGCCGGTTCCTCCTCTCCCTCGAGCCCCCACTGCACATGAATGGAGCCATCGCCGCCATGCCTGGCGGGCCGGATAAATGCCTTCAGGGGGCCACATTTGGCCCCCGGGCCGTAGTTTGGGGACCCCTGCTCTAGTATTACCACTGGTGGATGCTCCCTTTTGAAGCCATGCAGGTGGAAATTGAATGACGCAGCAGGGGGTGGTTTTAGAGGAAACAGCATCTGGTGATGCGGCAGGAGTGGGATTAGACAAGCCCTTTCCAGGTCCAGGGTTGGAAAAGGGGTTTGACCTAATACGGAAATGACCTAATTAGTATGTGGCCTGCTCACAGGATTTCTGCTGGTGTTGGGGTTTGGCCCACGTATGTACATTCATGACATCCAGTGATCCAGGGATAGGGACAGCGCACCTAGATGAAACCCATCCAATGACCTCAGGGGGTGTGACCAGTGGCACTTCCAATGAAATGTGGAGGTGGGGCGATGTCATTTCCAGTGATGTCGGTGTGCGTGTGTGCATGCGCGTGCATGCAGTCTCAGCTCATTAATATTCATGAAAATGCAAATTAATTGTTCTATCGCTTTAATATTCATAAGATATACAAATTGACTCATTAGTATGCACAGTGCTGTATGTATCTCCATTTTCTACTATCGCTTCAAAATAAGCAGACTAACAGTATACACTTTAATATGCATTTTATTGGACACAACAACACATAAAGTGAAGGGAGGCATCAAACAACCTAATCAAGAACAAACTGCTCTAGTTTATACAAAATTTGGAAGTATTCTGAGAAAAAGAAAAGGGGCAGGTTGTGCATTAGTGCAAAAAGTGCTCAAGGCAGAGCTCGGTGCAATTTACAATGTCTGTAAAAGCAGAATTTTGGGTATTGCCAGGTACGATGAAAAGAAGCTGGATGTTTTCAAAAGAAGTTAACACATTAGGAGCAGATGTCTGTCTGTGGCATGACAGATATGGGCGAGGCCAAGTACAGTGCCAGAGACCAGTGGAGATTTCATTCGGAAAAACTGAGGGAGTCTGCACTTCATTTTCTGCAGCTTCTTTGAGAAGAGCTCGAAACAAATTTCACGCTAGAGCAGCTGCCACCTCCAAGGTTCACCGTTCCTCCGATGCCTCTCCCGCTCCCGGAACTGAAGCCTCCTTCAACACCAAGTCCGCTCCCAAGGCCTACACACCCCGCTCCCGCACCGAATCCACTTCCTCCTGCCATGCTGAAGCCGCTTCCAACTCCATAGCCTTGATTGTTGCAGGCAGCACCGCTCCGAGCCATGGTTGAAGACACAACCGCTGTGGAAAGGAAGGACACCACTCAATCAGCCTTTGCCCCTCAGTTGAGTGAAATAACTGAATGGGAGGGAAACTATCTCATAGTCCACTATGCAAGGCAAAAAGTGGGGTGAGATCAGGTGAACTGGCCCTTAAACCAGCCCAGCTTCCGGAGTTCGGGCCCTGCATCATCCAGCTCAACAGCCAGGATACTATGCTCGTGGAATTAAATTGTGAAATTCACTGCTAGTGAACATAGTGGTTGCCATAGCACAGTGGTGGCGAACCTTTGGCACTCCAGGTGTTACGGACTACAATTCCCATCAGCCCCTGCCAGCATGGCCAATTGGCAGGGCCTGATGGGAATTGTAGTCCATAACATCTGGAGTGCCAAAGGTTCACCACCACTGCCATAGCACGTGTTAAGTGATGTCAAGTTGCTTTAAACTCATGGCAGCCAATGAATCAATGTCCTCCCAAACGTCCAGTGAACAGCCTTGCCCAGGTCTCGCAAACTGAGGGTCATGGTTTCCTTTATAGAGTCAATCCATTTTATTTTAGGCTTTCCGCTATTCCTGTTGCCTTCAACTCTTCGGAGCAAGACTCTTTTCTTATTACGAGAACAACATACGATAGCCTCAGTTTACGATAGCCGTAAACATAGATGTTTTTAAAAGGGGGTTAAACAGATTCATGGAGGAGAGGCCCATAAATGGCTACTAGCTACCACGACTCAAGGAAATCTATATCCAGAAGCAAACCTCTTTGGCCTGTTCGTTTGCTCTCCGGGGCAACTGGTAATTTGCTGTGTGCAACAGGATGTACCACTGGCTTGATCCAGCAGGATGCTATGTAATGTTCCTAATGCAAAACTGTAGTTAAATCAACATAGCTGCATAGTGTGGCCACTACAGTTCTCCATTGGCTACGGCCGTAGACAGTCCTGATGGACAGAAGCAAACAAACTCAAGCTCCAGTACTGCAGAGGCCACTTAAATGGGATCCTTTCTCTGTCAATACTGATTGGTGTCAGCTTAACTGTTGTCTCCTCCTGCACCCCTGTCAATTGGCAGTGTGGGGATAGACAATGGGTGAGTTCAGATATATCATTGGTGCTGCTGACCTCAGTAGTCCCTGCATGCTGGCTTGTGTGACTGCAGAGGATGCTCAGTTTGGCTTGTTCCTGGGTCGTTTTAACTTCCCAATGTGCTCCTTGGGCCACAAATTTATTTATTTATTTATTTTTCAGATTTTTAGACCGCCTCATCCCCTAGGGGCTCTGGGCGGTGTATAACACAATGACCATCATGTACAGCTAAAAACAACTAAAACTTTTAAAAGCAGCAGTAAAATAGGAAACTGACTATAATAGATAAATTAATTTGTAGGATGACGTCCGCAGTCCCAATTTCAAACCCTCTTACGAGAGGGAAGAACAGCAAATCCCAAGGTGATAAGGCGCAGATGTACAGCCATGGGAGGGGGGGGGCCACCATCAACGGCTGGTACCTCCAAAGGCCCGGCGGAACAGCTCCGTCTGACAGGCCCTGCGGAATTCTGTAAGGTCCCGCAGGGCCCGGACAGCTGGTGGGAGAGCGTTCCACCAGGCTGGGGCCAGGGCTGTAAAGGCCCTGGCCCGTGTGGAGGCCAGCCGTATCATCGAGGGGCCAGGGACCACCAGTAAATTGACCTCTGCAGAGCGAAGAGGCCGTATTGGGACATGTGGGGTGATGCGGTCCCGAAGATACAAAGGTCCCAGGCCACGTAAGGCCTTAAAGGTCAGCACCAACACCTTGAAGATGATTCGGAACTCTACTGGGAGCCAGTGCTCTCCGGGGTACTATGGGTGGGAAAAATGTGTGACTGTATGTGTGTGACTGTATGGGACAACTAATTCATAAAGTCACCATAAGTCCGAAGCAACTTGATGGCATTTCACGCCCTCACACATGAAAAGTGGCAGCCCCATGTAATCCTTTCCAAGTAAAAAGGGACCCTTCTTGCTTAGATGTGACCCCCAAACAGAAATGTTAAGCAAGATACTTACAGATGTTGACTGCATTTGCGGTGTCATTTCCCAGCCTGTTGGGGGGGGCGGGGAATAGGGAGAGATAAGAATTCAAACGTAAGCTGAACATCTGGAGATGGTTCAAAAGGGATAACATCAGGGGTGAACATTCAATAATTTTTATTGTTAAATTTTGGGTTTTAAAAACCTGGGGATGTTTAGTAAAGCCGAATAGCCAATAACCGAATTTTTTAAATGGAATTTTTTTGTGTTATAAAAACATGACTCTGAAAAAATTCAGTTTGTCCTGCCAGAGCTCAAGTCCATGTGGATTGGAGAAGCCACGGTGGAAGATTTGCAACGGAATACTGTACTGCGCTGAGCCCTGGAGGACCAGGTGTGGGCAGTGTGGGCAGCAGCGAGAACTGAATGCTGCGCTGGGCTGTGTTCTCTCCCCTGCCCTCTCCGAAAGGTGGAAAAATTGAATCATGTTTAACTTTATTGGCTCCCAGGCCAGTGGCGTATTTACCCAGGGATGAGGGGTACCCTCTGTCTCCGGGTGCCACTAACCTGGTCATGTGGGGGGCAACAAAATTGCCCCCCATGTGACCAGAAAGAAGATGGCAAGGCAGCAAGAAGTCCTGCTGTGTCGTCCTCTTCCAGCGCCCTTGACCCCGTCCATGTCGTCATCAACATGGGCAGGGTCCAGGGAGCCGCCCTGCTGCCCCCTTACTCCCGGCTCCGAGGGAGCCAGCATCCAGCAGTCCCTTCTGCCTTCCCCTTGAAGGAGGCAGAAAAGACTGCAGTCTATCGGCCTCCGGCACTTGCTTTTATAGTACTGAGACCGGGAGCGGGGTTTAGGGGTATGTGGCCACACCCCCAGGGTGACGTCGGGGGCATGGCCCTGCCCTCCCCAACCCCTGCCCTGGCCTCAGTACTATAAAAGCAAGAGCCGGAGGCTGATAGACGGCAGTATTTTCTGAAGGGACTGCTGGACACCGGCTCCCTGGGAGCCAGGAACAAAGGGGGGCCCCTGGAAAGGCTGGGGTGGGGCTTGGGGAGGCATGGCCATGCCCCCAGGGTGATGTGGGGCATGGCCATGCCCCTAAGCCCCACCCCTTATAGATGTCTGTTTCTTCTGCCTCCCCAGAGGGCAGGGCAGAAGGGACTGCTGGCTCCCTGGCAGCCAGGAGCAAAGGGGGGGGGTAGTGGTAGGGGCATGGAGCCCCATGGGGGGGTGTGCCCAGAGACAATTTGTTTCCAAGTGACATTTCTCCTTGGTATGCCTGTGTCCCAGGCTATTCAGCTTCATTTTCAGCCAATAAAAAACTAAAAAAACCCCAAAACAATAAGAATGTTTGGCCTTCTCAGGTGATTCGGGTTTTTCAGGTGAATCGAGTTTACAGAATCACCACTCCATTAGTCAAAATTAACCAAAATCCAAAGGGAAGTGTTGGTTCGTTGCAGCAAAGCCTGCAGTTCTTCTTAGATAGGATTTTGTAGAGTACACATGTTGATCAGTACTTTTATACCATAGTGGATTAGTAATCTGAAAACCTTGAATGAATGCCTGATGTGTCTTTGACAGGCATTTGACTCAAAATCATTTGCATTGGGACTTTTTCCTTAGGTTTTTTTCCCCCCAAATCACAATTATTAGTCAGCGCTGGGAAGAACTATACAGCAAGAGTTGCAAAGTAGGAACTTGCATGTTGGAAAAATTGAGCCCCTTCTCATCCCTTCTGAACAGAGTAATAAAATACCTAAAACTGGTTAGCTGGAATGGCAGGACGTGGGATGGGGACGCCAGACTTTCCCCCATGAAAGCTTAATTTTTTAATTTTATTTTTAGATTTGTATACCGCCCTCCCCCGCAGGAAAGCTACTTTGCTAACAGCCACAAATAATCTACCGTATATACTCATGTATAAGTCGAATTTTTCAGCACATTTTTAATGCTGAAAAAGCTCCGCTCAACTTATATGAGGGTCATTAAATTTGTGTGTGTGTTTTTACTTTGCTGGCCAGCAGGGGGCGCAGTTTTTATGCTAGCGGCACCAAAATTTCAGGGTACCCTCAGAAGACACTCCTGATGATACCAGCCAAGTTTGGTGAAGTTTGGTTCAGGGGGTCCAAAGTTATGGACCCCCAAAGGAGGTGCCCCCATTCCCCATTGTTTTCAATGGGAGCTATTAGTAGATGGGGCTACCCTTTTGAGGGTCCACTTAATCTCTTGGAGCCCTCTGAACCAATCTTTCACGTCAAACCTGGCTGAGGGTCTCATCAGGAGAAAGTCTCCTTTATGATACCAAATCCAGGTTTGGTGAAGTTTGGGGTCAGGGGGATCCTAAAGTTATTGACCTCCCCAAAGGGATGCCCCCTATTCCCCATTGGTTTACTAAATGGAAACTAATAGTAGAATTTTTCTCCATTTCTTGATAATATCCCCTCCTTTAAAAATCTTAAGTTGGGCTGTACATTTTGGACACATACAGATGATGACATGAGGAATCCAGTTTTTGGAGGATTTTAACTCTTGGTGTTTTAGCTTGGTTGCTGGTTGAGCTCAAGGTTTTTTGTAATTTCTTTAAAAAGTTATTGTTGATACCATATTGTTCTTGTTGGCCCTCTTTTCCACTTACAGAGCCAGTTTACTGTTTTTCTTTGAAGTAAATATTCAAAAACATTTAACCTACTGATGCCTCAATTGATGTAATTTTATTGGCATCTATTTTTATTTTTGAAATTTACCAGCAGCTGCTGCATTTCCCACCCTCGACTTATACGCGAGTCAATAAGTTTTCCCAGATTTTTGTGGTAAAATTAGGTGCCTCAACTTATATGCAGGTCGACTTATACACTTGAGAGTATATATGGTATTTCTTACATGTCTCCCTTTGTTTTAGTGATCTTGTACAAAGGGTGTGTTGAGAAGGTTTCTGAGGTTTGTGCCTACCACACCATCGTTCCCCAAGATGGGTTTTTGTGGGAGCAATTTTTACCCAAGGCTCCCTTGCTTAGTGAGCACAAGCCCTCCATGTCAACCCCACGGCAGATCCTTTTACTTGGAATCAAAATGCAAAAATGTAATGAAAAAATCGGATTTTAATTTACTTTGGTGGCTGTGAATTGAGAAGAAAGAAGCACCAGCTGTTCTGGATTAGCTAAAAAGGACTACAGCGGATCCTCGGTTTTCATTGCCTTCAGTTTTCATCGGTTTTGGTTTTCATCGATTTTTTCACTGAAAAATTTGTCTCGGTTTTCATCGATTTGCAATAAGGTGCAGGGTTTGTGGAAAAAAATCGCCCAGGCAAAGCTGTTGCAGGCCGTGTCTGCAACTTGTTTAATGACAATGCCTTGCCCCATTTCAGACAAACCTTGAAGAGGCGTCAGAAACAGACCTCTTTGGACAGCTTTCTGGTGCAACATAGGTCCACTGGCTCTGAAGCTGGTCCTAGGGTTATTGTTTGTTACTGTTTTCAGCATTAAACACTATGTTTATTCACCAGAAAATGTGTTTTTGGTATGTTTTTGGGAGTGCCTAGAACGGATTAACTGCATTTACATTGATTCCTATGGAAAAGTTTGCCTCGGTTTTCATCGGTTTCGGTTTTCATCGATTCTTTTCGGACGGATTGCCAACGAAAACCGAGGTTCCGCTGTACAAGGACGGATCTGACTGCTTAGGCTCTGCCTCACTGACCTGCATTCCTCTCCTTCCAGAAGCTTCCTGTAAGTGGCAATTTCAATGTCCAGGGCTAGCTTGGTGTTCATCAGTTCCTGGTAGTCCCTCAGCTGCCGGGCCATGTCCTGTTTGGCTTTCTGAAGAGCATCTTCCAAATCAGCCAGTTTCTTCCTTGCATCCTTGAGGGCCAAATCACCACGCTCTTCCGCCTCAGCAATGGCTGCCTGCAGAGTGGCACACTGGGGGGGGGGGGGGGACAAGTGTCAATTAACTTCAATTGCAAATGCCTTGAGAAAAGAACCTGTCATTCGTCTGTACTACTCCACAAAGCACTATTATCTTAAGAGTGAAATATAAATATAAAAAATGAATGGGGGGGGGACAAGTGTCAATTAACTTCAATTGCAAATGCCTTGAGAAAAGAACCTGTCATTCGTCTGTACTACTCCACAAAGCACTACATTCTAAGAGGAATATAAATATAAAATGAATGGGGGGGAGGGGACAAGTGTCAATTAACTTCCAATTAAAATGCCTTGAGAAAAGAACCCGCCGCCCGTCTGTACTTCTACATCTACAAAGCACTATTATCTTAAGAGGAAATATAAAATATAAAAAATGAATGGACAAGTGTCAATTAACTTCAATTGCAAATGCCTTGAGAAAAGAACCTGTCATTCGTCTGTACTACTCCACAAAGCACTATTATCTTAAGAGTGAAATATAAATATAAAAAATGAATGGGGGGGGGAGGGGGACAAGTGTCAATTAACTTCAATTGCAAATGCCTTGAGAAAAGAACCTGTCATTCGTCTGTACTACTCCACAAAGCACTATTATCTTAAGAGTGAAATATAAATATAAAAAATGAATGGGGGGGGGAGGGGGACAAGTGTCAATTAACTTCAATTGCAAATGCCTTGAGAAAAGAACCTGTCATTCGTCTGTACTACTCCACAAAGCACTATTATCTTAAGAGTGAAATATAAATATAAAAAATGAATGACCAAGAACATAAGAACATAAGAACTAGCCTGCTGGATCAGACCAGAGTCCATCTAGTCCAGCATTCTGCTACTCGCAGTGGCCCACCAGGTGCCTTTGGGAGCTCACATGCAGGATGTGAACGCAATGGCCTTCTGCTGCTGCTGCTGCTCCCGAGCACCTGGTCTGCTAAGGCATTTGCAATCTGAGATCAAAGAGGATCAAGATTGGTAGCCATAGATCGACTTCTCCTCCATAAATCTGTCCAAGCCCTTTTTAAAGCTAAAAAGCTCTATTTGTATTTATAGTGGTGAAAAAACCCCTCAGCAACCTTCCTCTATCTATCTTCATGTTGTACGAGAGCCAGTGCGATGTCGTGGTTAAGAGCAGTGGACTCTAATCTGGAGAACCGGGTTTGATTCCCCTCTCCTCCACATGAGTGGCAGACTCCAATCTGGTGGACTGGATGTTTCCCCGTTCCTGCACATGAAGTCTGCTGGGTGACCTTGGGCTAGTCACAGTTCTCTCTGAACAATCTCAGCCCCACCTACTTCGCAAGGTTGAGGGGAGAAGAAAGGAAGGAGTTTGTAAGCTGCTTTGAGTCTCCTTACACGTGATAAAAGCAGGACATAAATCCAAACTCTTCTTCAATTCTTCTGTGTGAGGAGATTCATGTGGAGGAGAAATTTCTCTGTCATCAAAATATCAGCAATACTGATGGCAACATTTGAAACCTGGGCTTAACGTTGGTGCCGTTGTAGTTACTAAATGATGCTTAGGGTGATGTACCACTATGACTGAGATCGATTGGATGGAAGCTCTACATGATAAATATGATATCCCATCCTCCTTTGGGACTGAAGAAGAGCTCAGCTCCATTGTGTGGTATGAATGTTGGGAGAAGAATTTGCTTTCTGTCCTAACACGATACATATTTTCACGCAGGCATTCCCAGCGATGTCTTACCTGCTTTTTCACACTGTCAATTTCAGCTCGAAGTCTCTGAATATGTCGGTTGATTTCAGCAATCTCCTGCTTAGAGTTGCGGAGATCATCGCCGTGCCTTCCAGCAGTAACCTGGAGCTCTTCATACTGATATGTGCAAGAAAAAGACCCATCAAAATGTTAATAGTCGTTCTATCATTCTTTTAACCTAATATTTATAACAAACACTTTAAACAGCATATGCATGATTCAGGCCACAACACTCAACAACAGAGTAAGGATATCCTGCAAATTTTGTCCGTAGAGTTATTATCTACGTTGCAAAACATTTACAGCTGTTATTTGATCTATCAAACCCAACCTCATTACTATTATGAACACTTGCAGAAATGGTAATAGCATATTTGTTAACATATGGTAGTAAGAGATTGCGCAGCAGTGAATGTCGTTGAGGGGAAGGAGAAATGTTGATCAATACAGGGGGCTGGAGATTCCATAAAACAGGCTTTCCGAACCTGTGATTATCACATAAGAACATAAGAACAAGCCAGCTGGATCAGACCAAAGTCCATCTAGTCCAGCTCTCTGCTACTCGCAGTGGCCCACCAGGTGCCTTTGGGAGCTCACATGTAGGATGTGAACGCAATGGCCTTCTCAAGTGCTGTTGCTCCGCATCACCCTGTCTGTTAATAAGGCATTTGCAATCTCAGTGATCAAGGAGGATCAAGATTGGTAGCCATAAATCGACTTCTCCTCCATAAATCTGGTCCAAGCCCCCCCTTTGAAAGCTATCCAGGTTAGTGGGCCATCCACCCACCTCCCCTGTGGCAGCATATTCCAAAACACCAATCACACGCTATGGGAAGAAGGGTTTCCTTTTATTAGTCTCTAATTCTCTTCCCCCCAGCATTTTCTAATGGATGCCTCCTGGTTCTAGTATTGTGAGAAAAAGAGAGAAAAATTTCTCTCTGTCAACATTTTTTCTACCCCATGCATAATTTTATAGACTTCAATCATATCCTCCTCAGTCACCTCCTCTCCAAACTCCAAGAGTCCCAAACGCTGCAGCCTCTCCTCATAGGGAAGGTGCTCCAGTCCCTCAATCATCCTTGTTGCCCTTCTCTGCACTTTTTCTATCAATCACAGAGGATACAACCCAGTGATGGGATTCAAATAATTTAACAAGCGGTTCAGGTGGTGGGATTCAAATAATTTAACACCTGGCTGTTTACAAGCACCATTTTAACAACCGGTTCTGCCAAGTGAATGCGCAACCTGATGAGTCCTAACGCCACTGATGCAAACTCCACATTAGAATTGTGCCCAATGCATATCCTGTGTTGACACTTCACCGCGACTACCTTCCGGAGTATCAAGAAAACCACAATCCATGGCTGTATTTGTCACAAGTTGTATAGGATTTAAAGGTAAAGTCCCCCTGTGCAAACACCAGGTCCCATGGAGGGACATCACATCGCTTGTAGACACACTATGTTTATGAGGTTGTTTGCCACTGCCTTCCCCAGTCGTCCACATTTTACCACCATTTTACCGACCTTGGAAAAGGGAAGGCTGAGTCAACTTTGATCTGGCTACCTGAAACTGACTTTGGTTGGGATTGAATTCAGGTCAAGAACAGAGCTTTGAATACTGCAGCTTACCCTTATAAGCCATCGCGGCATAGCAGAGATGCGTTTGCATGTTAAAATGGCAGGCCTTCAGGGCCTCTGCCTTTCGTGAATTACTATCAAAACTCAGAAATTCAGTGGTGATGTGTAACTTATGTGGGAACCAGCCACACAGTTCTGGTAATCTCTGTGTTCCCATTGTAGCCCCAACTGTGGCAACATAAGAAGTATCTCAAAAAGGATATTGAGGAGATAGAAAAAAAAGCAGATCGAGGGCAACAAGGATGATTGAGGGGACTGGAGGCACCTTCCCTATGAGGGAGAGAGGCTGCAGCGTTTGGGACCTTTCCTTTAGTTTGGAGAGGGAAGGCGTCTGAGGGGGGGGATATGGATTGAAGTCTATAAAATTATGCATGGGGTAGAAAATGTTGACAGAGAGAAATTTTCTCTTTCTCACAATACTTGTAGGAACCAGGGGCATTCATTGAAAAAAATGCTGGGGAAGAATTAGAACTAATAAAAGGAAAACACTTCTTCACGCAACGTGTGATTGGTGTTTGGAATATGCTGCCACAGGAAGATGGTGATGGCCACTTAACCTGGATAGCTTTAAAAGGGAAAGCTTGGACAGATTTACATGAGAGGAGAAGTCAATCTATGGCTACCAATCTTGATCCCTCCTTTGATCTCAGATTGCAAAATGCCTCAACAGACCAGGTGATCGGGAGTAACAGCCACAGGAAGGGGCACCATTCGCTCACATCCTGGCTTACTATGTGAGCTCCTAAAGGCACCTGGTGGGCCACTGCGAGTAGCAGAGAGCTGGACTAGATGGACTTTGGTCTGATCCAGCTGGCATTGGTTCTGTTCCATGTTCCCATGTTCCATGTTCTTATGTTCTCTTAAGTAGGCTTGAATTTACTGTTCTCCCAATAGTTTAAATAAGTTATGGAATTGTGATGCTAGAAAAAGGTTCTCAAATTTGTCCATTATGTAATGATGATTTACCTTGCTTTGGTACCAAGATTCAGCCTCCTCTCTGCTCCTGTTTGCAATATCTTCATACTGGCATTTGACTTCTTCAATAATGCTGTTGAGGTCCAAGTTGCGGTTATTGTCCATGGAGAGAACCACAGACATATCGGTGATTTGAGTCTGCATTTGGGCAAGTTCCTGAAGATGGAACAATAATATTCAGTTAGAGAGGAAAAATTGCAGACACTACAGAAATGTATTACATTTACAAAGTTAATAATTTTGTCCAATCCCTAATAAGTTGTGCAGAACATTTAGTTGTTTATATTGTATAACTTATTTTCCTCCCAAGATCTCTGTTTTCAATGAATTTGGAGTTTTTGTAAAGTGTCGTGAAAATGGTCAAATGGTCACGAGGACTGGAGATATGTAGGCTTCTGGGATCAGAGTAATAAAATTGTATCAATGATAGGCAGTGGAATGAAAGTGCTGATGGGAAATATAATCCAACTGCAACAATTGGAAATCCATGTGAACTTCCTGTCTCCTTGAAATTCCATAAGACTTTGCATGCATATTTTCTAGGTTTTCTAGCACACATTTGCAGCTGCTAAATTCTATCCTAGATACCAGATTGTGCACTTGTGCAGTATTTAATTTGACCAATAGAAGAGGAGTTGGATTTATATCCCCCCTTTCTCTCCTGCAAGGAGACTCAAAGGGGCTTACAAACTCCTTTCCTTTTCCCCTCACAACAAATACCCTGTGAGGTAGGGGGGGCTGAGAGAGCTTGGAAGAACTATGACTAGCCCAAGGTCACCCAGATGGCATGTGCTGGAGTGCACAGGCTAATCTGAATTCCCCAGATAAGCCTCCACAGCTCAGGCAGCAGAGCAGGGAATCAAACCCGGTTCCTCCTCCGGATTAGAGTATACCTGCTCTTAACCACTATGCTACTGCTGCTCCATCATACCAAATACATACATTTCTTTCAGAATGTTATGTTGTTTTTCCTACATATTTTTAAAAGGCCAATATTATTGATCTGAAACATTTTTTAAAAATTGATCATTCTCACTAGTCTCATGATTGTTTCCATCGCATTTTTCTTGCCCAAGTAAATTTGTCCCCGGGCAAAATCAGGCTATGGCTGGAAGACAACTTCAGACAGCTGATAACTCTGAATGTAGTTTTTCACAGGGTTATCCAGTGAAGGCTAAAACAACCAGGCTGCTCTCCATGGTAGAACACGAGCTTGCATCCTACCACTCTTCTCAGCAAAGTTTGAAGCCTTCCATCAACCTAAGCAGTCTTCCTCCAACTCAGAGGTCTTCAAACTATGGCCCTCCAGATGTTCAGGAACTCCAATTCCCATCAGCCTCTGCCAGCATGGCCAAGTAGCAGGGCTGATGGGAAGTGTGGTCCCTGAACATCCTAGGGCTATGGGTTGAAAGACCCCTGTATAACTGAACTGGCTTTTTCTTCAGCAGAAACTGAAAAGAAGACTTCAGACTTTGCTGAGTGGAGTGATAAAATACTAGCCAATCAGTGAGATGGACTGCAGGTCTCCCAACCAGCCTATATATTCTAACAATATAGCACAGAACTAAAGTGAAAAAAGATTAGGAAGGGTTCTCCTTACCTCTTCATACAGGGCTTTGAGGAAGCAGAGTTCATTGTTCAAGGAGTCCATCTTGGCCTCTAGTTCTACTTTGTTTAGGTAGGCACCATCCACATCCTATAAAGAGCGATTTATGGTTGAACCAGATGATTAGAAGCAAAGGAAGAACTTTTAGAGAAGAAAGAGCGATCTAGCAGCGTTTGGGACTCTTTAGTTTGGAGAGGAGACGGCTGAGGGGGGATATGATTGAAGTCTATAAAATTATGCATGGGGTAGAAAATGTTGACAGAGAGAAATTTTTCTCTCTTTCTCACAATACTAGAACCAGAGGGCATTCATTGAAAATGCTGGGGGGAAGAATTAGGACTAATAAAAGGAAACACTTCTTCACGCAACGTGTGATTGGTGTTTGGAATCTGCTGCCACAGGAGGTGGTGATGGCCACTCACCTGGATAGCTTTAAAAGGGGCTTGGACAGATTTATGAAGGAGAAGTCAATCTATGGCTACCAATCGTGATCCTCTTTGATCTGAGATTGCAAATGCCTTAGCAGACCAGGTGCTCAGGAGCAGCAGCAGCCGCAGAAGGCCATTGCTTTCACCTCCTGCATGTGAGCTCCGAAAGGCACCTGGTGGGCCACTGCGAGTAGCAGAGTGCTGGACTAGATGGACTCTGGTCTGATCCAGCTGGCTAGTTCTTATGTTCTTATGTTCTTAGTTTATGCATCAATTAGTATTAGTTCTTCCGTCAGTGGGCACTATGTGGAAGGCGGTTTCTCAAGCATTTTAGCCCCACCTTGTACGATGCCTGTGACATCGCTAATGACGGGTGACACCTTCCCATCTTATGAGCACAGTTTCAAAATCTCGAATATAGCATAGAAACTGAGTTCTCCTACTCTGGAACACTCAAGAGGGGGGTGCCAATGTGTGTGCATGCCATGTGCTGAAAAGTTGCAGTCAACTTGTGGTGATTCTAGTAAGGGACTTTCAAAAAAGAAGCAGAGGTGGTTTGCCGTTGCCTCCCTCTGCAGTCTTTGGTGGTCTCCCTTTCAAGTACTGACCCTGCTTAGCTTCCCAGATCTGACACGATCAAAGCATACCAGGCCGCCTTCCTTCCCAAATGTCAACATAGTCTTCTTTTATTTAAAGATGGCCACTAAGGCAGTTAATTGCTTCAAGACAACAGCAACCAGGGGGCATTCATTGAAAATGCTGGGGGGAAGAATTAGGACTAATAAAAGGAAACACTTCTTCCATAGCGTGTGATTGAGGGTGTTTGGAATCTATGTCTACCACAGGGGAGGTGGTGATGGCCACTCACCTGGATAGCTTTAAAAGGGGCTTGGACAGATTTATGGAGGAGAAGTCGATTTATGGCTACCAATCTTGATCCTCCTTGATCTGAGATTGCAAATGCCTTAACAGACCAGGTGATGGTCGGGGAGCAACAGCGCAGAAGGCCATTGCGTTCACATCCTACATGTGAGCTCCCAAAGGCACCTGGTGGGCCACTGCGAGTAGCAGAGAGCTGGACTAGATGGACTTTGGTCTGATCCAGCTGGCTTGTTCTTATGTTCTTATGTTCAATACACCAATGTTTTGTGAACCTGTTGTTTGCTTTGCAAAGCTACGAACGATTCGCAGGAAATATGCAACCACGTGTGTCACGCTGCAGGAAGGAAAAGCCTCCTGTGAAATGTCATCTCCAGAAAAACAAGGACCAGAATTGCACTGTCCAGAGACCACTCACCTTCTTCAGGGTCACGAAGTCATTCTCTGCAGTTGAACGCCTGTTGATCTCATCTTCGTATCTGTTTGGCAGAAAAACAAGGTTTCTCATAAGTGAGATAGACGGCTTCTTTCAAAGGAGTTTAGGATGAGTTCCTGTTACCTGCTAGATTATTCTTAGAAGCAATAGACCCGGATTCACCCCGGCCTCCTTTGTGGCTGTGGGACTGGGAAGTGAGATAGGGGAGGGATTTCCCCTTTGACTATTTGGTCAGCCCAGCCATCCTTGCAGCCCTGGTGACCAATCTGGTGCCTGGGCCAGTGGGGTGGGGGCTCCCGGAGGATGTAGAAGTCAGAGGGATTTGCTCCGGATCACCCCTTCTTTGTTGTGGAGGGCAGTTTGTTACATGTTTTCCCTACCCTTCCTCAGTTTGGTTGTGTGCTGGTGTTTTATTAAGTGGGTTATGCGCATGCTTTGTCACAGCCTTTGTGGGCAACTCGGGGCCTGAGGACAGATCCAAACTGGGGGAGGCTGAACTGGCGGGCCTGCCGCACTTGGTCTGAAGACCCCCATAAGAGGTCTGGAGGGGGAGTTGTTTGCTCTACACCCAGCTCGGGAGCTAGCATGCAGTTCCAACCTGCACATGGCAAGGAAACTGGACACTGGAAGGGAATACCTGTGCAAGACCTCTAGACTTGCCATCCCATGGTGCTCCCTTAGCAGGTTGGCTGAGGTGATGAATTTTGTTATCAGCTGGCAGTTGGCTCATCCAGTTATGGGTCCTGCCCGACACCGTGCCAGTACTTGTACTTACTTAATAAAGGCTTTGGCCAAGTTCTCGTTAAGTTAGCCCAGTCTTGCTACCTTCGCTCCCACCAATGAGCACGTCTCATCACTATTGCTCCCTCCCTTGTCCCTTGGCTGCAGCAGTGGTGCTAAAGGTACTTTTAGTGCCTCAAGTGGCATAAGCACTGGGGGAGGTGGTTGTACCCAAAGGCATAGTGAGGGGGCGAGGGGGCTCTTGCCTCCAGCACCGGGTGCCTGGGGGTGCCCTGGCTGCTACCTCACAAAAAACAACAACCCTGTGGTGCCTTTAAAATGCATCTTTCCTCCTATTTGAGGTGCGCTGAGGCTGGCAAGGCACTGTGCAACTCAAATAGAGAAAAAAATGAGGGTATTTGAGAGAGCACCCGAAGTGTTAGAATTGAGACAGCTATGGGGGAGGTTCAGCTGGGGAGCAGCTGTGGGGGTGCAGTATTGGGGCAAGCCCCAGGTGTTGTTTTTTTAAAGCAACACCCCTAGTGGTACCACTCCAAGACAGGGACTTTGCATGTTTGTGATGTGTTTAAAACCCTTCCAAACGACAAGAGTTATTAATGGACAGGCTTCCACACTGAGCAGATGCCAAACTGTAATAATGAAGTTGCTAAAAAAAATTTCAGAATTCTTTTTAGAAACAATACAAAAATTTATTTATTTGATTGATTGATTGATTGATTGATTGATTGATTGATTGATTGATTGATTGATTGATTGATTGATTGATTGATTGATTTAGTATACCGCCCTATCCCCAAGGGGCTCAGGGCGGTGAACAATATTAAAACATATATAAATATAAACATATAAAAGTTTAAAATTTACATTCTAAAACAGTATCCCACGAACCCATATATGCAGCCACTCCAAAGGAAAGAATGATGAATTCAGATGATGTTAAGGGATTCCTACACATGGGGGGGAGAGGGATAAAAGCAGAGAACACACCCTCAGCTGCTACTGGTCTCTCGAGCCCGGTTGGAGACAATTCAGTCTTGCAGGCCCTCTGAACTTTCAAGGTCCCGCCAGAAGTTGAACGGCTAGTAGTGGTAGAGTGTTCCTGAGAGCAGGGGCCAGAGCCGTAAAGGCCCTGGCCCGAGTGGAGGCCAGCCGACTCATTGGGAATGAGTTATACACGAGATGCAGAAGGAGAGTTAGAGAAAGATTTACTTGCTCCTGAAGTCCTCAACAAGGGCTTGCACACTGTTTAGCTCTCCCCCCATTCTTGCTCTGTCGTTCTCCAGACAGTTCAGCTGTTGTCTGAGGTTGTTGATATAACTATCAAAGAAGGGTTCTGTGTTGTTTCGAACTGTTTTCTGGCCTTGTTCCTGAAGTAGTGTCCATTTCGTTTCCAGTACTTTATTCTGTTGCTCAAGGAAACGCACCTGGAAGCAAAAAGATCCAAAATGTTATTTGTCCTATTGCATCTTCATCATCACAACACAATGGCTTTTTAAAAAAGTTTTTTATCAAGGCATGTGCGAGCATCTATAGTATAGAAAATAAAACCCAAACCCTGTGCACAAACAGAGGGAAGTGAAAGTTGTCGCAAACTGCACATGTTAAAAATTCTGGAATTAATTTTTAAAATTCTCTTAGATAAATTGGAGTACAGGAGGAGTAGATGCAGTGCAAAGTCAAACTATGGAACAATAGAGAAAAATAACAGAGAAAATCCTCCCTTTGTGCAAAATATGCTATGGCGGTCAGAAAGCAAAACTCTCCACCTATTTCGCACATTCCAAGTAATGCATTTTCAATACACTCTCAATTGCACTTTACAACTGGATTTTACTGAAATGGCAAAATCCGCAATTATTAAAGTGCATTGAAAGTAGATTAAAAGTGCATTATTTGGCATGGGTTGGTCTTGTGCCCAGCAAACTTTCTAGTGGCTCACAAACTGGGGTGCTGTTGCTTTCTTGTGGGATTTCTCTCTCAGGGCTCCATTCAACTTTCTATGCTAATGCAGGCATCCTGGAAAAGAAGGAGGCTGTGTCATGGGGCCAAAGGGGGAGAAAAAGAAGGAGAGGTTGGCCCCCTTGGAAGGCATTATTAACCCACCAACAGTTTTTTTTAGAGCCCACTGTATTTGTTCGTACAACTGGCTTTACTGCTAGTATCAGAATAAAACCATTCTTTTCCCCATTGCACCATTGCTCTCGTTCTTTCATAACCTACAATAAACCATCTTGGAAACCATTTGATCAAAAGGCAGGGTTGAGATCTCAAAATAAAAGCGGATGCATAATGGAAAAAAAAGTTAGGCAACGTCATGGAGGATAGGTCTATCAATAGCTGTTGGCCACAATGGATAAGTGGGACCTACATGCCCCGAAGCAGTTTGCTACTGATTACCAGGTGCTGCAGGTCAGCAGTAGAGGATGCCATCTATTACCTTCTCTGTCTGCTTATGAGCATCCCAGGAACATCTTCTGGACCACTGTAGGATGTAAGATGCTAGGCAAGGTAGACTTTTGATGCCATCTAGCATGGGTTTTTTTTCTGAGGTATCCCATCACAATCAAGAATAGACTTGTTCATTGGGTTTTGTTTTGTTTCATTTGCATTTATTAATTCCAAAAGGGGCTGATTGAAGAAAGTTCTCTCTCTCACTCTTCCCTCTAAGGAACATAGCTTATGCCCAGTGGTGGGATTCTAATTATTTAACTACTGGTTCATCCCCGCCCCCCGCCGTGTGCCCCCCCTCACTTATTCAAGCATGGGCTGCCCCTTGCTGATGTTGGGCGGGGGGTATGTAGGGAAGGCAGCAGCTTGCTTCTAACTTAGCCTGCTTGCTGCCGGGCCAGTTATTCGGCTAAATAGCCCGCGACCGGTTGGCTGGCAATGCGTGGCCTGGGAGGCCTTTCTCCAGCATTGACCAGGAGGCGTGGATGTGTGGCGGTTGCCAGAGGCCCACGCAGGGGCCTGGCTGGCCACAGATCAGATTGCACACCTCCCCTATCTGAACGGTGTGCCTCTGTCTATTCTCCTTTATGCCGATGATGCAGTTTTATTATCAAGAACAAGATCTGGTCTCAGAAACATGCTGACTAAGGAATTAACTTGGTGAATACTGTTCAAACAACAGGTTGGTCATTAACCCAATCAAGTCTAAAATTGTGGTCTTTTTCAATGTTTTGTGGGCTTCAAGCTGAGATGGTAATTCTCCAAGGTGCTGACATCGAGCAAGTTAAATTGTTCAAATACCCAGGGATAATATTCCATCATAGAGAAGCTTCAACCTGGATACACACAGAGATAACACCCTTAAAGCTCTGCAAAAAAATTTATCGGCTTCGCAGTACTGAAGTTTTTTAACATCAATGGTGGTAGATTCATACCAGCATGCGTTGAAGAAGGTGTTTAACGCTTAAGGTAAGTAGCACCTTTTATGTGGTATCCCCATCTGGATCCAAGCATGGCACCAGAAATTGGAAAAGCATCCAATCCCAATTTCCTTTATAAGATCTTTGGCACCCGCAAGATTGTGTCCCCTATGGTGTTCTTTTTTGTTTGGAATCAGGGCAACATTTATTAGGGAAACAAGGGCATGGAGTTTGCTTAACTTTTAAGTTTTAAGTTTGGCTCTGCGTCTTTGTTTCTTTTGCACTGACCCTCTAACAGTTTGTCCCATAGTTAGAAATGAGAGAGCTTCTAGCTTTCGAAATGGTATAAGCTACATATTGAGAAAAAGATCTTTTCCTTTGGGCTTCTTTGGGAGGTCTCCCTCTTGGTTACAAATGCTTTCACCATCCGGAGATTTACCATCGCTTAAAGTCTAGATTATTTTGATCAAGAGTACCAATTTCTCTGAGCTAAAGCACAAAGCTCTTGCTCTCCAATAGTCTTTGGGATTATCCCTCGAGAGAAAACTAGCCCTGCTATATATCTGCAACAACTTTATTAATTACAATAGCAGATGGGTCATGACCAGAGCAAGGGTGTTAACTCTTTTCGTCAGCACATCTTCAAGCGTCGCATTCTCTGGTATTGGCCTACAAGATGAGCATTAAGCTGTCAATTCTGTCCTGATACAACTGTAACACTTTCTCATATCTCTGCTCCATTGTTCAAGAGTACAACAACATCAGAGCAGAATTTGAGAACTGTGGTTACCAACAGGATTTATGCTCCTCTCTGATAAAACAAAAAATGGCTAAGGCTTCTAAATAGCTCTAGTGTGGAAATATCTGAAGCTGTTGCTATGCTTTTATTTCGATTATGTACTGCAAGTTGAGCAATAATGATCTTTTTATTGTATTTGAAATTCTTGGCACTGGTTTTATGCCTAATAAAGGTTTTTGGATTTGGATTTGGAAGATTGCACACCTGGACCTTCTCGGAGGCCCCCGTGGGGGGAGGGCCACTGATTGGGCCGTCCACCTCTGGGCTGGTGGCACAGCCTTTGGGGAAAGCCTGCTCACACCTGGCTGCTCCGGGGCCCTGAAAGTCCCCTTGCTGCCCCTCCCTGGGAGAGAGAAGGGCAGGGCTTTTAGCGTCTCAAAGCAGCTGGCCGCTTTTAGCAACCAGTTTGCCCAAACCAGTGCAAACCAGCTGAATCACCCCACTGCTTATGCCCTTAAGTTAAAGGAAAAAACACTGGTTTCCTTGCAAGTAGGGAAACCACAGGCATCAGAGAAAGGCAAGACCGCAGTAATGAAAACAAAACAAAAAGAAAACCAATGTATTGGTTAGGCAGGGATTTTTTTGGTTATTTACAATTCCATTTACGCCATCTGAATTTTTTATGAATTTATATATGGTTTTAACTGAAACGAATGTAGAATGGATTTTAACTGTTTTTATATAATTGATGGACACCGCCCCGAGCCCTTCGGGGAAGGGCGGTATAGAAGTTTAAATAAATAAATAAATAAATAAATAAATAAATAAATAAATAAATACATAAATGACAAAACGCCCATTTTTCATAATTATTATAATTAATAACAAGAAACATACAATTCTAATTAATAGCCCTTGCTTATCTATACAGTTTACTCATACAGGAAGTGTATTACGAAAGTATTCTTAAGCTTGTGGCAGCATGCTTAGGGAACTCTCCAGGAATTTCAGAAGAATATCTTTATCATGACTGTTGAGATCGGGGTTACGCTGATAAAAACTGAATGTCATGCTAAATGTTGCATTTAGCTGTTTTAGATTGCCTAGATTTAAATTACAAACAGGATTTCTAAAGTCTGTCAACCTGGAAATCAATTCTGCTGAATGTAATGAGATTTACTTCTATATAAACATGCTAAGTCTGGTTCTTCATATATTGTTACCTACTCCTAGATACCAGGGTAGGGAACCGTAAAGTTCCGAATGTTTCAGGAACTACCAGCATTCCCAATCAGCCATGCTGTTCAGGGGCTGATGGCCAATTGGCCATGCTGGTAGGGGCTGATGGGAATTGTAGTTCCTGAACATCTGGAGAGCCGCAGGTTCCCTACCCCTGTCCTAGACCATTGATGGCGAACCTTTTCAAGACCGAGTGCCCAAATTGCAACCCAAAACCCACTTGTTTATCACAAAGTGCCAACACGGCAATTTAACCTGAATGCTGAGGTTTTAGTTTAGGAAAAAAACAGTTGGCTCCGAGGTGTGCGTTACTCGGGAGTAAGCTTCGTGGTAGTTGGTGGCTCTGCTCTGAAGCAACCATGCAGCTCTTCCAATGGGTGAATCACGACCCTAGGAGGGTTTACTCAGAAGCAAGTCCCATTGCCAGCAACCGAGCTTGTTCCCAGGTAAAGGATCGTGCTTTAGTTTTTTGCATGAAAATCAGTGGGGTTTAACAGCGCTTATCAGGGTCACCTACACTGCTTCCCCAAAACTAGGTCTTAGGTTTAATGCTAATAATCGACCCCAGCGGCCCAGACCAGCCTAGATGTGGGGGGGGGGGGACTCTCTTTGCACGTGCCCACAGAGAGGGCTTTGAGTTCCACCTCTGGCACCCGTGCCATAGGTTCGCCACCACTGTCCTAGACTTTATACTGCGGCAAATTATAGGTGTGATTGATTGAACGGGTGGATGAATGGAGCTTTGAATTGCTCAAGCGTATTGCTTCAGTGCTGCTGCCTGACCCTCCCGTTTCCATTTCTGCTACTCATGACTCACCTCTTTCTTCAGCCTGGCCTCTTTCTCATGTAAAGAAGACCTCTGAGCTGTAACCAGATCATTTCTGTATTAATTGCTTGGCTGCAACCATTGCCAATTAACTTTATGGAACGTGGCCGTATGCCTTGGAAACCAGCCTGCCACATCCATAAATATTTATTTGACAGAATGTGTGGAATGCCACCAAGACATTTAAATAAGTCTTATTGAAGCATTTTGCTTTTCCCAGAAAATTCCAATTCTTTTTTACACAGGAGCATTCAAAATCCACTTTCAATCTTTATTTGAAGTGAATTTGATCAAGGCTGCACAAGCTACACCGATCACTTTATTTCCATGTCTTGAAATGCTCCACCTGCAACATGTGTGCATTTTAGAGGGACAGAAGCAGGGCTGACTAGCTGTTCGAATGCCTCTACTGAACTTGTTACATGGGCCTACAGTTTAACACGAGCGGCGCAGCTGGCGCAGCATGAATCGTAGCAAGACGAACTTCACTGCACCTTTATCCCTACGAGTGAAAGACGGGAAAGCATTTATTTCTCACCTTATCGATGAAAGAGGCAAATTTGTTGTTGAGTGTCTTGATCTGCTCCCCCTCCTCTTTACGGACTCTTTGGATGGTGGGGTCAATCTCCAGGTTGAGAGGAGCCAACAGGTGCTGGTTGATAGTCACTTCTTGGATTCCACCGGGCGGACAAACTGGGAAACCGGGGCTGCCTCTTCCAGTTCCAACGATCCCATAGTTTCCGCCACCTACGCTGCCACCAAACCTATATCCACTGCCAGCGCCACTACCGAACCCGTATCCCCCGCCAATCCCACTTCCAAAACAGGCACCCCCACCGGCAGCTGAGATCCTCTGAGATCCACTTAAGCTATACAGGCTTCGACTGCCAAAGCTACCTCTACCACCGATCCTACCCAAACCGGCACCAGCACCATAGCTACCAGTTCTGGACCCAGCACTGGAGCCGAAACTAGTTCGGCATGAGTTAGGGATGACGGCAGATGAATTGCTGAAGCACTTCTTCTGGACCTTTACAGAAGACTGATAAGCCATTTTAGCTGGAAGGCGGCAAGTGAAACAACAAAGATGTAGCAAGAGAGAGAGAGACAGAGACAGAGAGAGAGCACACAAGGGAGGAAGCCCGGAGCACTTGAATTCTCTATGACTTAAGGGCTCTTCTTTTATTTATATTGTCAAGGAAGTGGGATTGGTTGCGAATGGTGTGGATCATCCATCTGATTAATGGGGCTGGGCATGCCCTGAGGCTCCTGGAATGGTGACATCACCTGGCCACACACACCCATATATTTTTTTTAAAAGGACAAAAAAAATGTGAACAACATTAGAGCCCTGTCATTTCTAAACAAGCATTACTATATCATCGGGAACCTTCCCTGGCGTCTACGATGTTAATGCATTCAATTTGCATTCTCGCTGGCAAACAAGAAGGTAGATCGGCTGTCTTGTGAAACCAGGTGGCTGGCCTGGTTGCTTCATCTCCTCCCAAGAATCCAAGGTGAGGGTGGGCATGCATCATACCCAATGCATAAATCTAAGGCAGATCCTGGCAATGTTATAGGTCTCACGGGGTTTTATTTATTTTACAAAATTTATATTCCATCTTTCTGCCCTCACATCGGCACTGGCATGATCGTTTCCAAAGGCTTGGAGCCACTGGAGTCTTTCCATATGTGCAAGGATTTCTT
Organism: Sphaerodactylus townsendi; assembly: GCF_021028975.2. NCBI lineage: Eukaryota > Metazoa > Chordata > Lepidosauria > Squamata > Sphaerodactylidae > Sphaerodactylus > Sphaerodactylus townsendi. Next base: position 148,991,692 of record NC_059427.1, on the reverse strand, counting down.
CCCGCCGAGTGTGACTTTCTGGCTTCCTCCTTCTGGCAGCCTGAAATGCCCCCTGAAATTGTGTTCCTAAGGGGTCCTGAGGAATAGCATTTGCAGCTGGCATGGGAGGGGGAGGTTAAAAAAGTCACACCCGTAGGAGGAAATTCTGACCCCCATGGAAAAATCCCCGTGGATCCAAGGCAAAGAGATTGATTTATCTTGACCAGGGTTCCCCAAACTTTTTAAACAGGGGGCCAGTTCACTGTCCCTCAGACTGTTGGAGGGCCAGACTAAAAAAAACTATGAACAAATTCCTATGCACAAATGATTGTGAAATGTTTGATTTCACCTTTCAGCCTTTCTGTCATGGTCTACTTTTAGAACAGTGACCAAAGTATGTCAAGTACAGGGTGGACTCCAAATATTGTTGGGGAGGCTGTAGAATACCTTCCCCTGTAAAAAAAAAAGCAGAACTTTCCCAATGAAGCATTCCATCTAACCCAGGATCAGGTATCTTCCTGGGTTCTTCCTCCCTAGCAGCCAGCCAGCGATTTGCCAGCCTGGCTGATGCCAATGGGAGTGAGGCGGGACAGAAAGCCTGAGAGCAACACATGGAGTAGCCGAGAGGGAAGGGTGGAGCAGGAGTTGCCACGTGTAAGGTTTCCAACTCTGGGTCAGAAAATTCATGGAGATTTGGGGGTGCCATCATGTAATTGCAATCAACAGCCGTTGGGGCCGGTTCCTTCTCTCCCTCGAGCCCCCACTGCACATGAATGGAGCCATCGCCGCCATGCCTGGCGGGCCGGATAAATGCCTTCAGGGGGCCACATTTGGCCCCCAGGCCGTAGTTTGGGGACCCCTGATCTTGACAATAGACTATTTGCCTGCCTCGAGTCACCCACCTACTTCTACTTGGAAAACTATTCTACAAATAAGGAGTTAAATTTACAAAAGGTATGCAAGTTTCTACAGCACATATATTACAAGAAGTCTGTGGGTTGTGTCCAGCATTTTGTAAGACCATGCTCCCTGGGGTTGATCTCCCTCGCTTTCCCCTCCATTCAGTACTTCCTTCCAGTCCTGGGAACACACAAAACTGCCTTGTCAGACTCTTGGTCCATCAAAGGGTTCTTTTACACAAGCCCCTGAAAACGTCTTGCAAACATTTTCAAAACCCCGTTTGTCCGCACTCGCCCCCTTGAAAACACTTCCTGGCTGCCATTTTGTGAAGAGCAGAGGTTTCCGATTTATTTTAGAAAGCTTTCTCTCTTGCAGGAGACTCATAGCCTACTGAAGCATACAATCAGCCCTCATGCTCACAAGTTCTTTTGGGGTCGCATTAGATCTATGTAGCTCACGTGAAGACGATGACTAGCCCCAAAATAAAAAAAATGGCGTGTGTAAAAGTGTAACTCCAATGGAAATACAGCTTGAGACAGGTGTCGCAAAGCTCAGAAAATGGTGCCAATAAGGAAGTTCAGGGACTGTGGGGGATGTAGATTCAAGAGCTCTCTTAACCTCCTAAGCAAAAGAATTGAAAAAATGTTCCATTGCAAGAGGCGTTTTAGCAAAAGAACTCCGCATTAGGCTGAACCGCATTACACAAATAAAACATTTTCAGGCTAGAAATAAAACGTTTTGGGGTAAAAACCATGTGGAACTCCATGAAGGACACATTTTATTTCTTGCCTGAAAATGTTTTATTTGTGTTGTGCAGAAAGAGCCAGTCTACTCAGACTGGCAGCAGGTCTCCAAGATATAAGGCTGAGGACTTTCACATCATCTACTGCCAGATTGTTTAACTGGAGATGCTGGGGATTGAACCGGGAACCTTCTACATGCCAATCACTTGCTGAATCACTGAGCCACTGTCCCTCCCCTTAAGCTGACTCCTGCAGTACTAGGACGTATGTTAAGTAATTCCTGTTTAGGTTAGGGGACTGCAGTGAATAGAGTCCAGGAAGGTCCAGCTTAAATCTGCTACTCGCAGTGGCCCACCACTTTGGGAGCTCACGTGCAGGATGTGAAAGCAATGGCCTGCTGCTGCTGCTGCTGCTCCTGAGCACCTGGTCTGCTAGAAGAATTTGCAATCTGAGATCAAGGAGGAAGAAGATTGGTAGCCAAGAAGATAGACTTCTCCTCCAGAAATCTGTCAAGAGGAGGAGGAGGAGGAGGAGGAGGAGGAGTTTGGATTTATATCCCCCCTTTCTCTCCTGTGGCAGGAGACTCAAGTTAAGCATTACAAGTGTCTCCTTTGCCCTAATCCCCCCCTCAGCATTTTCAACAAACACCCTAGTTCTGAGGTAGGTGTGGGCTGAGAGAGTCTCGAGAATTTCTCTGTGACTAGCATTTTCTCATAAATACATAATTTATAGACTTCAATCCTTATCCCTCCTCAGTTGTCTCCTCCAAGGTCAAGAGTCCCAGCTGCAGCGTGTCCTCAGTGGGAGTGTACAGGCTCAATCCTTGAATCATCCCCCCAGATAAGCTCTCTGCACTTTTTCTATCTCTTGATATCGCTTTTTTTGAGCTCAGGCGAGCAGAGCTGGCGATATGTTAAACCCCGGTTCCTCCAGGTTAGGGGACTGCAGTGAATAGAAGGAAGGTGTTAAATTACCACCACCACTTCTACTACTATTACTACTACTAGTAATAGTAGCAGTAGTAGTAGTAGAAGCAGTAGTAGAAGACTTTTTTCCTACCCTACTTTTCTCTACTGTAAGGAGTCTCTCAAAATGGCTTAAATTCACCTTCCCTCCCACCCCCACAAAAGGCACTATGTAAAGTAGCTGGGGCTGAGAGAGTTTTGAGAGAACTGTGATTAACCCAAGATTACCCCAGCAGGCTTTCTGTGGAGGAGTGGGGAATTTGAACCCTGCTCTCCAGATTGGAGTCTGTTGCTGTCAACCACTATACCACGCTGGCTATCTGTGAGTATAGCAATTTGGCTGCCCCAAATGCCTTCATCCTCATAAGGCTTGCAAGATTGCCCCACCTGTTTCTTCCATAAGTGGAGCAGTGTTGATGGAAGAGGGAGGAGAGAGTGATTTCACCCACTTTCCTGTCTTCACCACAACCCATCAAACTGTAGGTACTACTCTACATACTTCTCACAATCTTGGGGTCAGAAAGAAGTTGCTGCAGGACAAGGAAAGTGGGGCCAGAGCTGTAATCCTTATGGCCCTTTCCACACAGCAAATGTAAAGTGGGTTGCAGCCCCTCACCGCTCCGGAGATTTACCATCGCTTAAAGACTAGATTATTTGATCAAGAGTACCAACTTCTCCTGAGCAAAGCGCAAAGCTCTTGCTCTCCAATATTCTTTGGGATTATCCCTCAGAAATCTAGCCCTGCTATATACCTGCAACAACTTATTAATTACAATTGCAGATGGGTCATGACTAGAGCAAGGTGTAACTCTTTTCCGTCAGCACATCTTCAAGGTCGCTTCTCTGGTATTCCACAAAATGAGCGTCGCTGTCAATTTTGTCCTGATACAACTGATACACTTTCTCATATTCTGCTTCCTTGTTCAAAGTACAACAGCATCAGAACCGATTTGAGAACTGTGTTACCAAACAGGATTTATGCTCCTTTCTGATAAAATAAAAATGGCTCAGCTTCTAAATAGCTCTAGTGTTGAAATATCTGAAGCTGTTGCTATGTTTTTGCTCTGTGTACTGCAAGTTGAGCAATAATGATCTTTTTGCTGCAGATGGTGAGACCTTTCTTCGCTCAATAATCACACAACAATGACAGGCTGGAAAAGGAATGGGCCGCAGCCCAGTTTATTAATTACTCAATAACATAATCAAACATGAACTATGTACAAAAGAGCTGGGTGGCAAACGGGTCGCACATCACATCCCAATCTCCATTGGGAAACTGACACGAAGGGAAGCCCCAGAGATAACACTCCGGCTTCACCCTTCCTGCCCCTGCTGAGGAGACGGGCACCGGCTGAGCCCGAGGCCGCCTAACGGCCCGCCCTCCTCCAGTGCTTGCTGGGGTGTCGGGCACTGGCTAAGCCCTCGGCCGCCTGTCGGCCCGACCCAACCCCACTCCCTGGGGTGTGAGAGACGTGACCCTCAAGCCTGCCGGCCTGCCAGCCTGCCCGCCCCACCCCCCGGCCCTTCCACAGGGCACAAGCCTGGGAGACCCAGCCGGAAGGCTCGTTTTCTCCCCAGATGTGCGACACCCGTTGCAAACCCGCCACGAGCTGCCCCCCTTGCAGCTCCCCACTAGCCCCTCAAGCCTGAGCCTGTCTGGACCCGGACCCAGCGGGAGGAGGGTGGTACCGGACCCATTGAAGCCACAAAGTCCATGCCCCAGCGGGAGCAGGTGGACGCCATCCGGCTCAAAAGTTCTTTGTTGTCCCGGGTGATCTCAGCATGGTCCACCACCGCTTCCCCCCCGCAGGGAGAGCACCACCTTGGCGGCCCCGCCTTGTTGACTTTTCTGAAAGCCCTATTCACGGCAGTGGGGTGCACAGCTCCCGTCCAGTGGACTCCCGCTGCAGCAGCTTCCGGGACCAGATTGTCACGCCGGTCCGGACGTGTTACCTGGCGAGGCTCAGCGTGGCGGCCACTGCCCAACGGAGTTCCAGACCGGACCTGGCCGGGAGATCCTCCTCCCCCAGGTGAATAACTAGGAGATCCGGCGTGGCCAACTGAAAAATGTACTTGATGAGCTTGAGCTCGAGTTCATGCCAAAGCATGTGCCCTTGCCCCAGCCAGGTGATCCTTACGTGAGCCCCGAGTCCGAGATGCTGGCCCCAGTCGGATGAGCAGGCGTAGTCCCCGACTCCGTTGACCGAGGTGCTGTGCCCACCCACCCACACCTGTCGAAAAAGCAGTCTGGCGGCGTCCCTGGAGAGCACTGTGAAGGGAATCAACAAGTCAGATGGGGGTGGATGTAAGCCCTAAAAGCGCCCCCGACCGCCACCTCCCCCGCGTGGGATGTCCCTCCTGGGCCCTGCCCTCCTGCGCCGCGGACATGGCGGCCCCAATTTGGAAGGAGTGCAATCCGAACTCGGCGGCTGGCAGCCCGGCCCGAGCCAAGCATGCCCTGAACACCGCCAGCATCTGGAACCTGATGAGGGGGGAACCGTCCTCGTGTACCAGGAGCATGCCACCCATGACCGCAGAGCCTGGTGCCGAATCCAAGAAAGATGAGGGAGGGCAGGGGGTGGTGGCGTCGCCCGGGTAGGGACCGGCATGGGGCCCCAGGCACCGCGGCCTGCCTGGTCGGTTTTGGAATGGGCAAGCCACGCGCAGACCATGTCCCCGGACAGGACTAGGTGTTCCCTCTGCAGCGCGGTGCCGGACAGCCGATCCCTGGTGGGGGCGACTAGCTCCCCGGGCCTAAAAGCCCCATGGTGCGCCAGGTGGCGGCTGCGAGAAGAGTAAAGCGCTCATAAGCTGTGCTACCTGCACTCCGTCGCAGCTCCCCAGTGACCTCTTAACACCTCCCTGGTGACTGGGCCGGAGATCCCTCTGTCTGGGGCCCACCACCCGCCAGCCCGCCACCAGCCCGGCCCGAATCTAAGCAAACGCCTTGGTCACATCTGGGAAGCCCGAAAACCCTGCAGTGTAAAAAGGCGATGCCCGCCAGTTGCACGCCCATGGAGCGTGGGTGCATCCCGCACCCATGGAGTTGTACCAAATACTCAAGTAGAAGGCCGATGTCCACCTCCGCCATGGACAGGGCCCCTTAGATGCTCTTTCGGAAGTCACGCACGGCTCTGTCGTACTGCCTACACGTGGCCGGTGCCAACGAGTTCAAAACACCTGTGATGACGGCTCGCTGCCAAGGTTCCACAGGGACGCCGGCACTGTCGCCGGGAACAGCTCGAGATAAGGCATCACCGGGAACGGTGAGATAAGGCATCAGCAATCTCATTTTGCAAACCTGGAACGAAAGCAGCTTTAAAAGAAATGTTATAGGTGAGGCAGGTGAGGACAAGATTGCGAACCAAACGCATGACCCGTGCAGATTTGCTCGACTGCCTGTTCACCACACGCACCACCGCCTGGTTATCGCACCAGAAAAGCACCCGTTTATTGAGCCAGAGATCATGCCAAATGTGCACCGCCACCAAGATGGGGAACAGTTCTAGAAAAGTGAGGTCCCTGGTGATGCCCTGTGTGTGCCATGCTGGAGGCCAGAGGCCCTGTGCCCACTGACCCTGGAAATACACACCAAAACTGTGAGCCCCAGAGGCATCAGAGTGCACTTGCAACTCCAGGCCGGGCTCCAGAGGTGTCTGCCACAAGGAGATGCCATTGAAGCCTTGGATGAAGGACAGCCAGACCCGCAGATCGTCTTTCAGGCCCCGGGAGACCCTGATGTGGTGGTCAGGGGACTTGCAGCCAGACAACGACCTGCGGCCAGTCGGGGAGCAGAAAGTCCTCCTGCCTGGTGCCACCACCCTGCAGGCGCAAATTGAGAAGTGGGCCTGTAGTAAGGACTACTGCACTACAGGCACCTAATTCCCATTTGCCAGGGGGAGAACGGACTGAAGCAGGTTGGTTAAGGCCAGGAGTTTGTCACAAGGGAGTGATGACGTGCCTAGGACCGTATCCAGGTGGATGCCCAGGTAGCTGAGGGCGGGGGTGGGGTCCTCCGTCTTGTTGGGGGCCAGGGGGACCCCCAGCTCGATTGTGCAACCATTGTCTGGAAAGCCTGCAGAGGCGCACCTTGCAACTCCCCTGGTGCTGCCCCTGCCTGCCAATGAACAGGAAATCATCTAGGTAATGGGTCACCAGCCCGGAGGGCACCCGCTGCCTGAAGGCCCATTCGAGGAAGGTGCTAAAAGCCTCGAAGGCGGCACAGGCAAAGGAGCAGCCCATGGGCATGGCCTTGTCCACATACCACATGCCCTAGAAGTGGATGCCCAGCAGCTCGAAATCCAGTGGGGAAATGGCAGGAGCCAGAAGGCCGACTGGATGTCACATTTTGCCAAGGAGGCACCTGTGCCGGCCTGCCTGATGAGACTGACGGCCTCGTCCAGGGTGGCATACCGGACTGTGCAAAGCTCAGGGTCGATGTAATCATTCACTGAGTCGCGGGGTGTTAGGGTAGAGAGGTGCTGAGATTAAGCGAAACTCCCGGGGCGGCTAGCTAGGCACTTCGCCCGATGGCACCACGCATGGGGAGACCCGGAGGTTGGGAGCGAAGGGTGGCTGTAGGGGCCAGCGATGCGGCCGGCCCTGATTTCTTTATCAAGCTTATCGGCCACCACAGCCAGGGTGATCGCTAACAGATTTTGGTAAGTTGTTCGCCTGGTAGGCCTTCCTAAAGCCGCCGATAGGGGATCCTGAAACCTGTCGAAAAACCATCACCCAGCATCGCGGCGCCCGGCACCTGTCGGGATCAATGCTGCAGCCAGTCCAGCAGCACCCCACCCGGATGGGTGTGGGGCCAAAGACTGCAGCTGGGCGAGGAGTTCAGGTGCTTCTGGGCGGCGGTGGCGCTGCCCTGGCCACCGGCCTTCTTTTTGGGAGGGGCCCGAAGCCGGGGCCAGACCTGCGAAGAGTGGCCGGCTGGCTTAGGGCAGCCCACCCCTGCTGTGATTTCCAGAAAGATTTGGAGCAAACATGCTCATACCTGCACTTGGGCGCTGGCAGAAACTCCTCTATTGAATTCCCAACAGAGCCCCTTGGCCCCCGCCTCAGCCCTGGGTAAGCCCTGGTGGACTTGTCCGGAAAGGAGGGTTCGCGGCGTTTTCATGGCAGGCTGCCAACCCACCTGACAATTCATCCATATTTGGTCGAAGTGAATGAGATCCCAGCGAAGCGGCTCTTATGGGAAGCGTTCTTGCGTATCGCCTCATCGTGAAGGGCTATGGCGGCAGGTTCGCCACGGCCAAGCTCCGAACCCGCCCAACATGGGCCATATGGGCCGCCAAGTGCCAAGCCCGCAGGGGGTAGGCGGCCCCAATGAGGGCTAGGTATTCGGTGAAACCCTGCAGACAGTTGTTGAAATTCCGCTCGGCCGCCACCGGGTCCCTCCGTTTTTTGTCAGCCTTCCCACCAGACAAGCCATGTTCCCCCTCCCGCCGAGGAAACCTGAAAATATCCACGTAGTACCCGTCGAGCGCCAGCCGGAGCTTCCTAGGGAGATGGGACCCGGGAGGGTGGCCGCTGTCGTCAGGGGCCGGGCCAGGAGACGGCGCCTCCATCCCCCCCAAGCGTCTCTGCTTTGTGAGCCAAGGGGGGAGAGCGGGCACCTTCTCCCCCTGGAACCAAAACTCCCTGCTAGCCTGCAAGTCATCATCCTCAGTAGACTCACCCAACGATGAAGAGCTGGGAGACCGTCTGGAGGAGCGGGAACGCCTCGACGACCGCTTCTTCCTCCGGCCCTCTCGCTCGGAGGGAGCTGGGACGGACTGGCTGTCCACCCGACGTGGACTGGCGCTGGACCGGATGGGAGAGCTGGAGGTCCTCTGCCCGTTTAGATTGCCACTTGCACGGCTCACCGCACTGGCCAGCCGGCGCCGGCGCGGGGGTTCCAGATTCCCCGGCCACTCCGCCGAGGGCCTGGGAAAGGTGCAGCAGCGTGTCTGCCAGGTTCCGGACCAGGGTGGAATCGGGGCCCGGCTCGCTGGCAGGCCCGGGCCGGGCCGGGGGACCGATCCGGCGCCGCCCGAGAGATCACAGGGAGAGCCTCTCCCAGCCAGGGAGGACTGCTCCCCAGTCCCACCGGCCTGCCCCCTGCCAGTCGGGGGAGTTCATGGGCCTGGCGAGTGGCGCCCGTCGCGGCAGCTCACGTCCCGACCCACCATGGGGCCCTCGCCCAAAGTTCCTGGGCCGGTCTGAGCCCGGACCTTGTTGAAGGGAGCTCGGGCTCTGCCGAGTGCGGCCCAGCGGGAGCTCGCCTCGCTGGGACCTTGCTCTTTGGCCGCTCGGCTGGCCCCATTCCGGAACTTCTGGCGAGACCGTGCCAACGACCAGAGGGAAAGCAAAAAAAGGAGAGAAATGGAGAGGAAACGAAGGGAAAGGTGAGTAGAAATGGAAGCAAGAGAAGGAGAGTGAGAAAAGGCCGCAACCAGTCTCCTTCCGGGCCTTACACGAGACACCAACCAGCACTACCACGCCTTGCTGGGTCTCGCCGCCGGGAAGGGCGCGGACTGGGAGAGGCGTCCTTATATATCCTGGCTCCTCCCGCCTTTACGGCTGGGAGCCAATCATTGCACCCGGTTCTGCAGCATGCCGCCAAGCCATGCATGCCCCTTATTTTGCTCCGTTGCTCACCCCGGCAGCAATGGCTGCCCCCGGTTATTCGGGTGCATCTAATTTATTGTATTTGAAATTCTTGGCACTGGTTTTATGCCTAATAAAGGTTTTGGATTTGGATTTGGATTTGGGTTGCAGCCAGGAAAGATTAATCCATTGTGGCCCCGGGCCATTCACACGGCTGGCCGTCCCGTGATCAGCGAGCAAATTGCCTGGGGCCCGTGCCTTCGCACAGAGGTGCGTCTTTTTAAAAAAAAAATCAACTCCCACCAATGCGTAGCTATGCAGGCATGATTGAATGGACCCCCAAAGGCATGCTGTCTCACCTTAAGACCCTTTGTGTCTGCACGGCTGCACAGATGGGCACCCGGAAATTTTTTTTAAAGGAACATGCAGCCAAAAAATCGCCTCCCTGTCCGGCCGTTTGCTCAAAAGTGGATGCAACCTGGGATTTTTTTTAAAGACTTGTGGATAGTACAATTCTTGCATAGCCCATTTTGGGTAAAATAACACGGGGCAGACTGCTTTAGGGGCAGGATGCGTTTGTAACCTCAGCTTGTGGGTTCTGAGGGGCAGTACTTGGAAGGAGTTGCAAAGAACCAAATTTAAACAAAACAGTTTACTTCTCTTTACAAATAACATGAAACATCAACATTAACATTAACATTCAAGGTCCTGTTCAGGTTGCATTTCAAGTCCTTCTAGTTACAGTCTACTGATACTGCCAAGTCCAATTCTTCTTTGCAAGTGGGTTGGCTCCTGAAGACTCCAAGGGCTTGATGAACAGGATGCAACATGATGAAGGTTTCCAGGAGAACTCTCACCCATGACAACCACAAAAAGAAACCCTGAAACAATAAACTCCAACATTTACAACATAGCCAAAATAAACTACCTTCCCAGTAGTTCCCAACAATATTGCAGTTTACCTTAACAAGGTGTCAAGGGCTTATACAACCAAGGTCCGAGTCTGGTAGCCTTGTCTTCTCCAAAGAGCTCTGCAGCCTTTCTGCTGCTCTGAGTCTCCACCCCCTTACTGGTTCAACCTATTCTGGGCATGGGGGTTACACGTGCAAAGTCCCCCTCCCCCCCAAAATAGGTTTTTTTACCATTGTTATCCCAGGTTTATTGACCCATGTGGAAAGGGCCAATGTGAGTAGAATTCTGCATTTAGCCCTCTGGCTCTACAAATAGCCAATAAGTATCAACAGCGGCGTAGCTAGGCCAGAGTGCGCCGGGTGTGCACTCTGTGTTTTCTGCCCCCCCCTCCATGTCGCCCTGCCCCCCTTACCTTAGTGCAGGCTGAAGAAGTGGCCTGTTCCCTTCAGGCTGAAAATGGCCTGGTGGGAACTACACTTCCCATAAGATCCTGGGGCTCGCAAGGTCTCCAGGGAAGTCTAGTTCCCACAAGGCCATTTTCAGCCTGAAGGGAACAGGCCGCTTCTCCAGCCTGCACTGTTTCACAAAGGTAAGTGTGGAGGGGGGCGCCACGGGGGGGAGGCAGAAGGGGGCACTGTGGGGAGTGATTTCCAACCCCCCAGGCATGCGCATGGTGCATTGTGCACCCCCCAGTCCCCTAGTAGCTCCACCTCTGAATATCAAATAGCAATACTATTGCTGATATCTGATGGTTTCTCTATAGTTGTCAGTCAATACTTGCCACTTTCATTGCACCCAGCGTTTAGTAAATATTTGTTCATTCCATCAGCCTGTAGACTTCCTTTTGAATGGGAAAAGAGGTTAGGGAAATCACTTTCCAACTGTTTATGTCAAATGTTAATTCTGAAGTTCAAATAATGGGATATCATCATTCAAAACCTTAACTACAACGCTTGAAATTTTGTAATGTTTCGTTTTAGCTTTCGGTAACAGTTCAGGATTTATTCTGACAGCTGGCTTGCATTTTCTCAGTACACAGTTTGGATTTGTCCACCTCTGCACAAAACACATACGAAAGAAAGCCTGCACATAATTTGTTGATGGTATCCACAGTCACAAGATATACTAACAGTCATACATTCAGATGGCTTTAAAAGGCCCTAGATAAATTCACAGTGAATAGGCTGACCCAGTTCTTGGACTATGGCTATTGCTTTCTTGCCATGCTTGTGGGCTTCCACCTGGTTGATGACCACTCTAAGGAACCAGGGTGCTGGATAAGCTGGGCCTTTGGCCTGATCCAACAGACCATATATATTCCTCTAAGAACAGCCTGGCTACCCATCGTCTCTGGATTACAATGCACAACTATAAGTGGACAAAAGGTGAAATTAAGTAAGGGAACAGTATTCTGATAGGGAAGGCGCTTGGTCCATTGTCAAATCAACAAATCACTAGAACGGTTTGCCCTTGCCTGCCTGTGCGTAGGCCCCCTGGACTTCTTCAGTGGCCTCCCACCCAAGTTTTAACCAGATCGGATGAATGAGGCTAGTCTGGGCTGCTGTTTCATGGCTGACCATTTTTTAAAGGCTCACTGGCATGGAATAAGTATTTGCAAGTGTCACCTCCGCCAAGAAAGGAAAAGTTGTGAAGGAAAGAGGTGGGAATGATGAACTCCAGGATGTTGGAGCAGCTTTGGCTGTGACGGTTCGGTCCTGAGGCACTGTTCTGCTAGCTATCTATGTAGCTTGCAGAGTTTTGTAACTTGTCAAATTGTCAAAGGCCCCAAGAACTGAACTTGGCCCTCAGGGGTACAGCGAGGGGGAGCTGTACCTGGGACACGCCCCCATCCACCCCTGCCCTACCCTGCAATGCCCCCATCATGCCCCCTCCACGCCCTTGCCATTCCTCCACAAGGGCACGCACCCAATGTGTTGCATACCCCCTCGTCCCCTTGGCACTACGCCACTGTTGACCCTGGACAGCCATAATAGGTGATTGGCAGGGTGTTCGGTCTTGGAGCTTTAACCCAATAAACGAACTCCAAAATGATAATCAACAGCATTTATTGAAGAGGTAGTCAAGTTTGGCAAAGACAGTCCCAACAAACTGAACACCTCAGATCCCATATATCCCCCCGAGAATCCCCCCTCCCAAATTCCCAGAGAACACATCTGGCCCTGGGCTGCGAGTGTGCCTGGCCCCAAAGTCAGCAACAGATAGCAGAGGAACCACCCGGTCTCCTGCCCACAACAAGATAACAGTTATAACTCCTTTTTCATGGGACAGGCAAGGCAGGGGAGGCCTACCACACTACAAAGCATGCAAAGCCATAAAGTGTAGGTCAAGGAAAGATTGCATAGCTGGCAGTGATTACATATAACAGAGCTGGTTACATATATCAAAAGAAGCATTAAGTTGCATCTCACAACTAGTTACATTGATTCAAGGGTTCATCCATCTTGCCCAGATAAGCACCACCCTGACACAGGGGTCTCTTCCTCTCCTCTACTTGATCCTCAAAACAACCCTTCGAAGTTGGTTCGTTCAAGAGAGAACCGAAATCAAAGCCACCCAGTGATTTCCATTGTGAGCAGGGATTAGAACCTCTTTCCTAACCAGAATCCAGCCCCCTTGACTTCTGTGCAGCGCTGGATTGCAGGAATCCATGATATCTTAGTTCATGAAGGAGGAGGAGATGGAGGAGTTTGGATTAATACCCATCCCCTTTTCTCTCCTGTAAGGAGACTCAAAGGCAGAGGCGTATCAGGGGGAAATGGGACAACCCCTGCTCTTTGTGCCCCCCTGGGTGGGGTTTGGGAGTAAGGCTCTGGGTGGGGGCAGCTCAAAAAAGCACTGCAGCGGTAGGCTAGCTCCTGGGCCAACCTGCTGCCATAGTGCCTGTCCGAGCTGCCCCCCTGAGCCGCCACTCCCGCCTCTTCTGCCCTGGGGAGGGCAGAAGCCGGCCCTCAGGGAGGCAGTAGGTGCTGCAGTGGGCGGCCCAGGAGGCAGTCTGCCACCATGGTGCCCGTCTGAGTGCCTCTGCTGCCTCTGAGCCCTGCCCCTGAGAACCTGGAGAAGGAAGGAGGTGGCTTGGACAGGCGGCACATACTGCCCACGGGGACAGGGGGCGTCAAATGACTCCTGGGTCAATGCGAGGGAGGAGGAGGCTCGGGGTGATTTTGCGCCCCCTGCCAGTTCACCCAGGGTCATTTGACCACCCCCTCCCCATGGACGGTACGCCCCTGCTCAAAGGGACTTACAAACTGCTTCCTCTCCCCACAACAGACACCTTGTGAGGTAGGTGGAGCTGAGAAAGTTCTGAGAGAACTGTGGCTTGCCGAAGGTCACACTGCAAGAATGTAGGATTGGGGATAAAAATCCGGTTCCAAGAGTCCGCCGCTCAGGTAGAGGAGTGGAGAATCAAACCCAGCTCTGTAGGTTAGAGTCCACCTGCTCTTAACCCCTATCCCACACAAGTTTGAGCAGATGGCTCAATTCCATCTGCTTAATTCTGCATTTGAACAAAAAGAAATGCTGAAAAAAAATGCACACGTTGTTTTTAGATGATGCATCCTTGAGTCAGATTAGTTTCTGTCCTGGCGGAGACATTCTACTGAGGTGAAGTGCTGTTTTATTAAGGTTTTGAAATAAAATTAGAGTGTTTTAAAACACAGTGTGCTGCCTAATGACTTGGGGCCAGCTGTTGTTTAAATTTATTGAAAGGAGAGCTGATGTCTGAAGTAGAGGGCAGCTACCCAGTCCTGAGAGTTCCAGAAGAATATCACCCGTCTCTGTTCCCATACCTGTCAAGTAGAGGATGGTGGGTAGAGGAGAATGAGGTGATTAAGTGCAGCTATATGCTTGGGAGTAGCAGCAAGATATAACTCGCCCAGAAATTCCACAAACCCAAAATTGATACTGATCAAATGTCTTTAATCAGTTTGTTTGTTTGTTTGTTTGTTTGTTTGTTTGTTTGTTTGTTTTTGTCTGTCTGTCTGTCTGTCTGTCTGTCTGTCTGTCTGTCTAATAAAAGGAAACACTTCTTCACGCAACGTGTGATTGGTGTTTGGAATATGCTGCCACAGGAGGTGGTGATGGCCACTAACCTGGATAGCTTTAAAAGGGGCTTGGACAGATTTGTGGAGGAGAAGTCAATCTATGGCTACCAATCTTGATCCTCTTTGATTTGAGATTGCAAATGCCTTAACAGACCAGGTGATCGGGAGCAAAAGCTGCAGAAGGCCATTGCGTTCACATCCTACATGTGAGCTCCCAAAGGCACCTGGTGGGCCACTGCGAGTAGCAGAGAGCTGGACTAGATGGACTTTGGTCTGATCCAGCTGGCTTGTTCTTATGTTCTTATGTTCTTATGTTCTTATGTCTGTCTGTCTGTCTGTCTGTCTGTCTGTCTGTTTGTCTGTCTGTCTGTCTGTCTGTCTGTCTGTTTGTCTGTCTGTCTGTCTGTCTGTCTGTCTGTCTGTTTGTTTGTTTGTTTGTTTGTTTGTTTGTTTATTTATTTATTTATCAAATTTATAAACCGCCCACCCCCGAAGGGCTCTGGGCGGTGTACACTGGGCCAAACATACAATGGCCAAAACAACATACACCAAAAAAAATCAGTTAAAACAAGTTAAAACAATATACGAAAATTCATAAAACTAGCAGCATCAATACAATATACATCACAGCAAGATTATAAAAGTGTGTGTGGCGTTTACATGATTGACTGTTGTCGGTTTTCTCAGCTGGCCGTTTGTGCTCCTCTTTACCTTCTGCATCTGTGGCTGACATCTTCAGGGGCACCTCACGGTGAGATGTGTTTTTCTCCGTGACACAATGCATTTGATTCACCAGCAATTCGAATATTGCAACCCTAGGTCGACACTCTTTTCCACATAAAAAGGTGACAGTAAATTTGTATATTAATCCACCATTTTGCCCACCGCTAGGACACCATGGAGCATTCTACTACAAAGAAAGTCCACAAAATGGTGGATTAATATACAAATTTACTGTCACCTGTTTATGTGGAAAAGAGCGTCGACCTAGATCAGGGGTCTGCAACCCGTGGCTCTGGAGCCGCATGCGGCTCTTTCAGCCTTATACTGTGGCTCTGCGTGGCCTGGAGGTTGGAGGGTAGAGTGGGCGTGTCCCTCCAGCCCAGCACTGGAAGGAAAGGTGAGCGGAGGGGTTAAACCAGAGGCAGCTCCGTCAGGGGCGTAACGAGGCAGCCCTGGGCAAACTGTAGCCCTGGGCAAAACCTGAGTTGGATGCCCCCCCCCCTCCCATGGGTGGCCACTCCACCACGACCAAATTTCTTTTTGCACCAGGACATTGGTGCCTGCTGGGGGTGCATTTTTGACATATCAGCACCAAAATTTCAGCATATCATCAGGAGACTGTCCTTATGCTGCTCCCCAAGTTTGGTGAGGTTTGGTTCAAGGAGTCCAAAGTTATGGACTCCCAAAGGGGGTGCCCCATCCCCCATTGTTTCCAATGGGAGCTAATAGGAGATGGGGGCTACAGTTTTGAGGGTCCATAACTTTGGCCCCCCTGAACCAAACTGCATCAAACTTGGGGGGTGCCATCATCTCCAGATGATACCCTGAAATTTTGGTGCCGATACATCCAAAAATGCACCCCCTGCAGGGACATCCTAGAAATTTGCCCAAGAATCTTTGTTCTGCATTGAGTTTTCTGCATTGCTGTCAATGGGGGTTGCAGGCTGCGGGGGGCACATTTCTGAAGGCACATTCTCAAAACTTTCAGGGTCTCATCAGGAGACTGCCCTAATGATACCCCCCAAGTTTGGTGCAGTTTGGTTCAGGGGGGCCAAAGTTATGGACCCTCAAAACTGTAGCCCCATCTCCTATTAGCTCCCATTGTAAACAATGGGGGATAGGGGCACCCCCTTTGGGAGTCCATAACTTTGGACTCCCTGAACCAAACCACACCAAACTTGGGGGGTAGCATAAGGACAGTCTCCTGATGATACGCTGAAATTTTGGTGCCACTAGCTTAAACACTTCGCCCCCTGCAGGCCTAAAATGGAAAACCACTAAAATACCCAAAAACGAACCCAGCATTTTGATGCCCCCCACAAGGTGATGCCCTGGGCAGCTGCCCACCTTGCCCAATGGGCATTACGCCAGTGAGCTCCGTGCGTGAGGGCGCCACTTTTCACGTCCCCTCCACTCACCTCTCCGTCCAGCGCTGCTCTGGAGGGCTGGAGGGACACACCCATACTGCCCAGGCTCTGACCCCTGGAGGTTGGAGGGTAGCGTGGGCGTGTCCCTCCAGAGCAGCCGCCATCTCTGCTCTGTCATCCCTGCAGCCACCACCACCCCTGCCCCGGCTGCTTGCCCTGTCAGGCAGAGGGGTTTTTCCTGCCTGGCGCCTCGGCCTCCCAGCAATAGAAGGAAAGGTGAGTGGAGGGGCTGAACCAGAGGCAGTTCTGTGTGGAGCTGCCTCTCTGGCTCGGTAGATCTTTGGGGTCGTGGAAAACGGGTCCAAATGGCTCTTTGGGTGGCAAAGGTTGCCGACCCCTGACCTAGATTATAGTAATAAGGGTATAGTAATAAGCCAGCGTGGTGTAGTGGTTAAGAGCAGTGGACTTTAATCTGGAGAGCCAGGTTCTCTCTTCTTTCACATGAACAGGTGACTCTTATCTGGTGAACTGGATTTATTTCCCTGCTCCTACACATAAAGTCTGCTGGGTGACCTTGGGCGAATCACAGTCCCCTCAGAATTCTCTCAGCCCCACCTACCTCACAAGGTGCCTGTTGTGAAGAAAGGAAGGTATTTGTCAGCCACCTTAAGTCTCCTAACAGGAGAGAAAGGCAGGGTATAAATCCAAATTCTTCTTCTTCTCCCCCCCCCCCTCCCCCGCCGTGATCTTGAGGAATCAAAACCCTTTTTGAAGCCTTGGAAAAAAATCTGAAGTTTGTGCTCCTAAAAAGAAGAAATCGAAACAAGTCTCCAAAAAGAAGAATCATTTTCATAGGCATGTGGAGGATTTAATTGTTGATGGATGTGATTTTTGTTTTTTTGCTAAAGAGAAGGATATATGGGGTATCATTGCAGCACCAACCCTTTAGAACTCAGACAAGGTCCTTAGCGTCCAGGTGCTAGGAATGCAAACCATATAACCTCTGATTGCTTGGCTTCCTCTTCGATTTGAATACTACTTGGGATTCCTGGCAACTCAGAAACTGAAATACCACATGAACAGATAATCCAGGGTGTGCCCAGTGGATGGTGGGTGGGGGGGCGTCATCTTTTAAAAAGATGCATGTGCCGCACGTCGGATTCCCAGGTTCAAAGGAAAGGTGAATCATGCCAAATCTATTTATACAGGCTGTCTCCTTCCCAGACACATACCAGTGGCAAGCCTATTGTTCATATTCCTGAGCAGCTGCAGATTACAAGAGTGAGGACTGAGAGCCTCATTCACTGCTTTGCCCTACAATGTAACTTTCTTTCTACGAAACTTTTGACCTAGCCCCTTAGTATGCCCAGTCTCTGTGCTTCTGACATTCTCTCCATTTGAATCGCTCCCTAGAAAAAACTAAGTAGTTTTGTACAGTTCCAATTGCCCAGTATGTAGCAGATCTTGTTTTCAAAGTAGAATGGAAGCACTGGGAATTCCTCATCATTTCACTTTTTATTTCTAGAACTGCCAGACCAAGGCCACATGGCCCGGAAAATCCACAACAGCCAGTTGGTGGAACACTGGGCAGTTTTTCACATCCAACTCAAAAAACACAGTTGAGATGAATTAGCTGCCCTGTTTGTACTTTTTCAGTAGAATTCAGAAAGAAGTAGCTTTAGAACTTTTTCCTATTAGGACATTGTCATCTGTACAGTCATAAGCAATATCCCCAAAGTACAGCTACTCACCATTGATTCTTTACCTTCTGTAAAAAACAAAAAATAAAAAGCATTTGCGGAGAAACCAGATAATTTATGCATTTTTGCCATTGGGGTATTTTTTTTATCTCATGGGATACTAAAATATCCCACTGATTTTCCCAGGCCCCCATTTAGTTATAATCCATTGAGCCCCCACCCTTGAGTCGCCTTCCACTGGGTTTTGGCCCTGGGGATCCTGGCAGGGTGGTCAGTGGATTCATGCCACCCTTTTGGGAGGCTTAACTCCACTTAGCCCCATGGAGGGCTCTCAGACTACCTCTATTCCACGACTGACGTCCCGCCACTCTCCAAATCCTTTCCACTTCAAAACAAGCAGACTACAGGCAACTCTGCAGCATGACTTGAATACCGGCTGACCCAACCCTATGGGCCGGGTTAGCTGCCATAAGTCCTTGAATGGTGAAACTCCGAACACACTGCAGCTATAAAGCAAGTCCAATGGCTGCCTCTCTGTGACTTTGTATGTCTACCTTGTCCAAAAACCATCTGGTCAGAGGTGGGGGGATCAATTTGTTATTCTTAGCAAGCAGCGATTCATGTGAATTTTATTCTGTTCTTAAATGTTATTGTGTGATTTTATTTTATGTGATTGGATTGGATTGATAGTGGCTATTGTTGGATTTTATTGTATTCTGCAAGCCACCTTGAAAATGGACAATAGAAAGGCAGGGTTTAATTATCACAACCCCTGGAGAAAGTGGATGCTAGCCTATAGACCAGTGGTTCTCAACCTTCCTAAAGCAGCGACCCTTTAATACAGTTCCTCATGTTGTGGTGACCCCCAACCCTAACATTGATCCATTTTACAGATGGACAACACTGATGCAGAGAGTCTTAGGCGACCCCTGTGAAAGGGTCGTTCGACCCCCAAAGGGGTCGCAACCCACGGGTTGAGAATCACTGCTATTGACCAACTGTAATTATAGGAGATCTCTAAGGCTGACACCATGTGCCCTACGTACTCCAGGCAGCAGCAAGGAACAACATCTCAGATGTGCGATTCTATTCCCTCTCCCCCCCCTCCCACATTCTATCCTTGCAATGTTAGGTCGAAAGAGAATGACAGGCCAAAGATCGTCCAGAATTACAGCATATCTGCTGGCGAGAGAGATCAGTTGCCCTGGAGAAAATGGACGCTTCAGAGTGTGGACGGTCTGGTACTGTGCCCCTATTCTCCTCAGTCTCCATCTCCAAATCTCCAGGAGTTTCCAACCTGCATCTGGCAACTCTACCCCCCACTCCCCACATCCCTACAGGGGACCTGTAAGGTTGTGTTTTAGTTTCACTTGGCAGGTGGGCCTTGGAGGAGATTCCTCTGCCTCTTTGGGCTGTTTGCCTGGAGCAGTTATCGCTCTTTTAACCTTGCTTTCTGTCTGTGGGAAAATGCTGTTGGGTTGTGTTTGTGAGTAGTGGTTATGCTACCCTTTGGCGGGAAGAATAGCCTGTATAAGCGGCTACCCGTGGGGGGGGGGGGGGAGTCAGATTCTGCATTGCCTGTAGTGTGATCATGAAAGCCAGCTAATAAATGAACTGATTAAGTTACTTTTGGTCTGGACCTTGCTGATTCCTTACAGGACCTTGCAACCCTAGGTGCTGCTTGGCAGGTATGAAGCTGAGCAGTGCTTGGATGGGAGACCACGGGAGCGGCCCTGAGCTTCCCAGGGATCACTGACAGGTAAGAAAATGAAATCCCTTCTTGCTCCTGCATGCCTTTGTGGTTATGATTAACTGGGCTCTTCTGAAGCATGTGGGCATCCCATCCTAATACACTTTTTTTTTGGTCTCACAACCAAATTGCATAATTATAGGTTCCTGCTGTAGAGATTTTCTCCTCTTGTGTATTTTTAACTCTGTGGTGGAACAATGGGGCCAAAGTAGCCGCCTGCTGAGACTTGCCTCGAAACTTGCTTCTTCTGCAGTTTGCAGTCGCTCTCCTGGTGCTGACTCTTACCAAATGGCTGCAATAGTGAGAGAACAATTAACAAAAGAAGGTGAACATTTGAGGGGGAAAAAAAGACTTGAGCAATTCATTACTGGAGACACAACACATTTGTTAGGGGAAAATTATAGATTTTTAACGATACGATGCCAAAACAGAACAAGTAAAACACTGTCTGGTAAAATGGAGGCACAACTTTGGAGAAACCCTAAGGAGGAAACGGTGGGAGTGTCTTTGGATTAAAGAAATCAAATTTACAGGATGGCACATTGTACCTAAGATATTGAAACACAGTGATTAATGATTATATTGGAAAATGTTGGAAGCAATACAAAAGATATTGAAAGTTAAGTTTCTATTAGAGCAGAAAAGTATATTATTAAATATTTTGCTAAAATTGTATCAAACCTGTACAAAACTGTTTATATATATGGTGATATATATTGTTTATATATATGGTATGCACAACAGCATACTGGCATAAAATGGCACCTGAGGGCAAGGCCTTGTTTTTGCGCCCCCCCGCCCCCCGGCTTCCAATAGAGGAGGGCCACAATAACAAGGCCTTACCCATGGCAGGCTCCCAACCCGCTGCCCCCCCATCGGAGGCTGCACCTGCTTGCAACCTCCGATAGAGGTGGGGGTGGTAGCAGCCAGCCCCGGGCCAACTTTTCCCCTTTATTCCACTTTTTGCCAAATTATTTTAAGTCCCTCCCCAACCCTTTTAAAACTGCAGTCTAATTTCCCAGAGAAAAGGCTTATCTCACTTTCAGGCTGCTTGTCTTCAGCACAAACAAAATCTCTCTTTATCTTTAAAATTAATTATCTTCCAGTAGTAGAGACATGGAAGCTGGTCATGCTTAAAGTCCAGTTATATTCAATGTGGCATGGGTTGTTATTCACCACTCTGTTACCTGGCTCTCCACTCTGGGGTGAGCTGCAAAAACCTCAGTTTTCATAATTTACTCTACAGGAGAGCTTCTTTAAGCTGGGTGGGTTATCTCCAGATTACTCTTTATGCAGAGTGGTTACTTTGCTGCTGATTTAGGTCTCCCAGCCAGTGAACTAGCCACCAAGATCCTCCAGTAGGCCAAGGCTTCACCCCTCCATGAATCTCCATTAGAAACCGTCGCCTTGTATGATAAGCCAAGGGCCAAGTTCCTTCTTAGTTTTATATCTGTGCCCCAGATGTATTCCAATGCAGATAAAATATACCTTCTCATTTCAGACTCGGATCCTTTCATATCCTATAGCCTTTGGCACTCCAGATGTTATGGACTGCAATTCCCATCAGCCCCTACCAATTTGCCATGCTGGCAGGGGCTGATGGGAATTGTAGTCCATAACATCTGGAGTGCCAAAGGTTCGCCACCACTGTCCTATAGGGTTGGCCTTTTTGCATTGGCAGCCTCAAAGATTCGATCTAAGGTTATATGAAAGGAAACGCCATGTGCCAGAGGCAGAGAAAGGGGAAACTGCACCCAGGGGGCACGTGCGTTCTGCACCCCTGCCGTGGTGCTGCCCGCCCCACCCAAGAACACTTCCAGAATGCCCCCGGAACGCCCCTGCCGTGCCCCCTCAACAGCCCAGCCATGCCTCCACCCCATTGGCACTATACCACTGCCATGTGCAAATTCAGCATTCAGCGTCGCCCCACCCCATTGGCACTACACCACTGCCATGTGCAAATTCAGCATAAAATAAGTTTGATTTTAGCTCAGATACATTGGAAGGGTGAATCGAGGGTTTGACAGTTTGTGTATTTTATCTTTCGTTGGTACAATGTTATTGTATTTTATGTTAATTTATATGTTTTAATGTTGTAATGGCCCATGGCTTCACAATAAAGTCTTACTGTACTGTACACTAGAAACCTTCTGATTTCAATTTGTAGATAAACGAATGAACCCTTTTGTAACTTCAGCCCTTGCTGGATTTTTTTTAACTTTTCATGTTTTGCACCACAGGGTGGTTCTCTAGCAGGATGATGGGAAGGTTCGGGAAGAAATCCTTTGTTTCTGATCATCCACAAAGTGAAATTCCGAAATTGTGCAGCACCTCCCTGCCTGCCCTTCCTCTCTTCACATTTCTCTTTGATTAAAGTGTTGACAGAGAGATGTGGACAGAGAGACATTTTTCTCTCTTTCTCACAATACTAGAACCAGGGGGCATTCATTGAAAATGCTGGGGGGAAGAATTAGGACAATAAAAGGAAACGCTTCTTCACGCAACGTGGGATTGGTGTTTGGAATATGCTGCCACAGGAGGTAGTGATGGCCACTAACCTGGATGGCTTTAAAAAGGGCTTGGATAGATTTATGGAGGAGAAGTCGATCTATGGCTACCGATCTTGATCCTCCTTGATCTGAGATTGCAAATGCCTTAGCAGACCAGGTGCTCAGGAGCAGCAGCAGCAGAAGGCCATTGCTTTCACATCCTGCATGTGAGCTCCCAAAGGCACCTGGTCGGCCACTGCGAGTAGCAGAATGCTGGACTAGATGGACTCTGGTCTGATCCAGCAGGCTAGTTCTTATGTTCTTATGTTCTTAAAGAAGAATTGATTAGAAACTAACTCGAAATTCCAAAAAAAGAGAGTAAAAATAAGGGATGGTTGGGTTTCATAGAGAAATTGGTAAAGGGGAATTAAAATAGTTTCTATCCAGAGCAGGGTTGTTGTTTTTTCATCACTAGCTAGGAACAATGAATGCCCTTGTACAAAATCTCCTGAGTCATTTCAAAATTCACCTAGGGTGAATTCAGCCTTTAGTAAATGGCAGGTATGGTGTGGCTCTCATTATCCAGAAAGGAACTGTGAGGGAAACTGAATGAGAAAAAGCAGAACTATGCACCAGAAGATGTAGTTACAAGTTTGGGAGTGACTGATGATGCACAGCTCACACCCTGGATTGTCTTAGAAACTGCTGGTTTCTTAATGTTTGCGGTCTAAACACATGTGGCAAGCATGTGGCTTTGAGCAAAAGACACTCATCGGTAGCCAACACCTGCCTATATTCTCAGTCAATGGCTTTCAGGTGGTTTGTCTTCTACATTTATGCACTAAGACCTGAAAAGATAAAATACTTCAGTTCCTTTTTGGTTTGGTCACTGATGGCAATATAAATTGAAACCTTGGTGCCTTTAAGGCCCCTTCTGCACAAGCAGAATAATGTACATTCAATCCACTTTCAATGCACTTTGCAGCTGGATTTTACTCTGGGCGTTTTCGCACACACTTTTTATTCTAGAATAAAAGCAAACCGCATTGATTCCTGACCTTTTTGGTGCAGTTTCGTCACTCGATGGCATTCACACATGGCCAGGTAGTCACTCATCTTCTGCCTGCTTCGCAACTCCCGGGTTTCTGCATCGCCCAGGAATGCGTAAACCATCGCATCTGATTGGCTGTCAGCGCCATCATACCGTCCGGCAGGGCTTCCAAATTGCTTCCCGTGGACGGGCTGTTGAGCTACTGTGTTAACGGAGGCGAAACAATCGAATGAGTCACCGTGCTGCAAATGTATCAAAGCAACGGTGCCACGGGGACTTGGTAGCTCGAGCTATCAGGCGCACACAACCGAACGCGAGGAGGGGAGGGAGTCGAGTGAGACTCAAGTGGAACAATGGGATGTGCGCGTGCAACCGGCAAGCCCAATCGCGTTCCCATTGGCTGGATCAAATCACGTCACACTGTGGGCGTCACCCCTGACTATCGCTTACTCCAGATTTGTTTCGCACCTAGTCACCAGATTGTGTGGGGAAACCGGTTTTTCCAAGAAAGTTGCAGAAGTATCGAGTGACAGGAAAAATGTGGAACAACGGCTGGAATGTGGCACAGAAGGGGGGTCGGGACACATTTCGGCTTAAGTGTGTGCAAAAAAATGTGGGAAACTGCAACGAACTCACATGCTGGATCTGCACCAAACAGTGTGTGTGAAAACGCCCTCTGTCAAATAACAAAATCCACTTGCAAACAATTGTGAAAGTGGATTGAAAGTGCATTATTCTGCATGTGTGGAAGGGTGCCTAAGTAATGGTGTATGGGCAGGGGGCGGGGAAAATAGGAAACTCTACCTCTGCATAGGACCAGCTAAAGATTGGACGCTATCCTACATTTATTGCATTCATTGTGGCCCTTTCTGCACACATAACTGAAAACGTTTTTCATCTCCCCCGTTACCATGATGCAGGCTTGCATTCACCCCTTCCAAATGATGCCTGGCCACCCTTTTGTGATTTCTCCCTTCTTTCTCCCTTTTTGTTTGAGAACGGCTTCTATGCTGAGAGGCAGCATGGTGTAGTGGTCAAGAGCAGGTGGATCCTAATCTGGAGAACCGGGTTTGATTTCCCACTCCTCCACCTGAGTGGCAGAGGCTTATCTGGTGAACAGATGTGTTTCCGCACTCCTGCATTCCTGCTGGGTGACCTTTGGCTAGTCACAGTTCTTTGGAACTCCCTCAGCCCACCTACCTCACAAGGTGTCTGTTGTGGGGAGAGGAAGGGAAAGGAGCTTGTAAGCCACCTTGAGTCTCCTTACAGGAATGAAAGGTGTGGTATAAATCCAAACTCCTCCTCCTCCTCCTCCTCTCCTTCTCCTCCTCCTCCTTCTAAAATGCAGAAACACGCTGTTTTAATTTCCACTGAAGAACTCACAACCGCATTTGGATCTTTTAGAGGAAACAAGTATATCTTGGAAAATGGTCACAGATGGATAATCTGTGGCAAACAAGATTGGCAGGAACTGGCTCACCACAATTGCAGATAGATACTTAGGCTCATTCAGCACATGCAGAATAATGCACTTTCAAACTGCTTTCAATGCTCTTTGAAGCTGTGCGGAATGGCAAAATCCACTTGCAAACAGTTGTGAAAGTGGTTTGAAAACGCATTATTTTGCGTGTGCGGAAGGGGCCTTAGATTGAGAGGAACCAAATTCTTAATAACAGTTATCTAACCCCTGCATCCCATCTAGACTGTTTCTATGTCACACTAGTGGTATCTATAACAATGGCTGAGAACCACTGATTTAGTTCATCGGCAATACTAAAGGTCATGCTGTTACATAGCATTTCCCCCATATATTTGCCGCTCTTCTGGAATATACCTGTTTGACATTTCTCAGTTGTTTTCCCATGACCTGGGCTGTGGAAGTTTTCTACTAGCCTGGCGGGGCCTGTCAGTCACACTCTCTAATGACTTTAAAGTGTTGGTGCCGTGACTTTGATTCACTGGGTGCTTCAGAAAATAATTTCTCATTCAACCAGTCATTTTCTCTGAGTGCATACTTCTGTACTGGGCGGTTTCATAGGTAATGTCATCAAAGTCCCTTTCAGACCGCAGAAGAGCACAAACCCTTGTCTATTGTGACAGTGGCTGGGTGCAGAATTTGTCCTTTTAAATCTCACTTTCAGGATCATTGGTTGCTGTCCTTGTGTCAAAATGTGCCTTTGAACTTGCCAAGGAGTGGCCCTAATGTTTTCATTAACCTTTCCATGAAAGACAAAATTGGCTGCTTGCCCTGGGGCTGACACTGAAATTAATTGAGATTCTTTTTTTGTGTGTCTGTGTGATTCTCTCTTTTTTTTTAATTTTATTATTTGGATTTATTATTTTTTTTGAGTCTTTTATTATTAATAACAACATATATATATATATATATAAAGAAAAAATACATAGACATAAAACAGAACATCTTGACACTGGATATCAACAAAATTATATACATCTAGACTTACACACATAAATTTGAGTATCCTCCACCTTAACCTTGATTTTTTTTTATGCCCACACCCCCCTACACATATTAAAGAAAAAAAAAACAAAAAAAACACAAAAAAAAATAAGCAAACAGACAAACACATTAACAACAACAACAGCAAAAAAGGAAAAAACAAACTACAAATAAAAATATAATGCCTGTATATTTATGTATATATATATGAGCAGACTTCCAAAAATCTCTATTTATATTATTCCCTTAATCTTGTAAGTATATTTTAACTATTACAATACTGTTTTTTGAATGTATTGAATCCATTTTTCCCATTGTATTTGATAATTCAGATCTAACTTATAATCAGCTTCATCTATTATTTTTGCCAGTTTTGCCAATTCTAATACTTTAATTTGCCATTCTAATTTGGATGGATTATGATTAGATTTCCAGTATTTCGCCCATACAATTCTGGCTGCAACTGTTAGATATTGAAACAGTGACATTTGAGTTTTACTCATTTTTAAATCTATCATACCCAATAAATATCTTTCTGGTTTCAAAGAGATCTTCCTATTTAGAATGATGTTAATTTCTTTATATATCATTTTCCAGAATTGGATGGCTTTCTCAAGAAAGCCACCATTGGTGAATAAATGTCCCCGTTTGTTTGGAACATTTCCAACACTTATCTGATGTATGGTACATTCTTGATAGTTTTGCTGGTGTAACATACCAGCGCATCATCATTTTATAATAATTTTCTTTAATATAGTTGCTTCTTGTAAGATTCAATGTGTTCTTCCATAATCTTTCCCAAGATTCTAACATTATATTATGGCCAAGATCTTTGGCCCATTGAATCATATAGTCTTTTATATATTCTGCTTCTAACTCCAACTCTAAGCAGAATTTGTAAAGGTTACCAATTAATTTTTTTGGAGATTTTTGTATCAATAGAAATAATTGGTCAGGTTGCAGGTTGGTATTAAATCTATTTTTATCCTTAGAAAAACAACTTTGTAGTTGCAAATAAAGCCACCAATCAATCTTCATATTATGTTCATTCAAGACTTGTATCGATTTTAATTCGTATTTATACTTGTTTTCGATCAGCTTGACATTAAGAAGATCTGCATATGTTATCCATTTTTCAATCTTGTGGAACCTTCCAAAGAATGCCTCTTGAGGGGAAGTCCAGAGTGGTAAATAATTATACAGTTTATATTTATATTTATTCCATACTTTGAATAAGGAACACCTTATTATATGATTATAAAATTGTTTATTAGCTATAGTTTTATTATAATGTAAGAACGCATGGCTTCCAAATTTTAAACCATCAAATTCTAACGCTAACAATTTAGGGTTTGAAAGACAAATCCATTCTTTCAGCCATGATAAACACGCAGCTTCAAAATATAACTTTAGATTAGGTAAAGCCAAGCCGCCTTTGATTTTAAGTTCAGTCATAACCTTATATTTAATACGTGGCTTTCTTCCTCCCCACAGAAATTTATTAAGTTGCTGTTGCCATTCTTTAAATGGTTTGTCTGTTTTAATTATAGGTATGGTTTGGAATAAGAATATAAATTTAGGTAACAAATTCATTTTAATTGTAGCAATGCGTCCTAGCAATGATAGGTTTAATTTTTCCCAATTTTTAATATTACTCAATATTGATCTCCACAACTTCTCGTAATTATTCACATAAAGATCTAAATTTGATTTTGTTATTGTAATACCTAAATAACTGACTTTATTTGTAATTAAACATTCTATATTTTCAGTCACTTTTTTCTTATCTGCATCGCACATATTTTTAATTAACAGCTGTGATTTATCTTTGTTTACCATTAAACCCGAAACTTCAGCAAAAATTTTTAATGTGTTTTGTAGATGTGCTGATGATTTTATTGGTTCTTCTAGTAATACCACTACATCATCGGCGTAGGCCCTAACTTTAAATATGTCTTTTTTAATCCTAACGCCTTTGATGTCTTCATGATTTCTGATTTTGTCTAGAAGAACTTCAATCGCTAAAATAAAAAGAAGCGGGGAGAGTGGACAGCCTTGACGCGTTCCTTTGTTAATTTGGCATACATTTGAAAGCTCATTATTAATTATGAATCTTGCGGATTGTTCCTTATAAATATGGTTAATCCACGTGCAGAATCTTTTGCCAAATCCTCTTTTTTCTAGAATACACATCATGAATTGCCATTCAATAGAATCAAATGCTTTACGAAAGTCTATAAAGAATAGGGCTAATTGTCTGTCCGGTTTTTGTTCAAATGCTTCTATGACATCTATTATTATTCTAACATTGTCTTTGAGATATCTGTCAGGTAGGAAACCATTTTGATCTGTATGAATAATTTTTGCAAGAACTAATTTTAACCTCTCTGCCATAATCGAGGCAAATATTTTATAGTCCGAGCCTAATAATGAAATCGGCCTATAATTTTCTATATCCAGTTTGTCTTTCCCTTGCTTAGGGATTAATGAAACATTAGCTACTGCCCATGATTCTGGGACTTCTTCCTTCTCGATGTTATTAAAACAATTTTAGCAGAATTTCTAGAAGCTCATTTGTGAATGTTTTATAGAAAAAATTTGTTAGTCCATCAGGACCTGGTGTCTTATTAAGTTTTAATCTCTGAATTGCTTTCAGTATTTCTTCCTTTGTAATTGGTAAGTTTAACCTTAACATATCTTCTTGGTCTATCACCTTTAAATTGGCCTCTTCAATGTAATTGTCAAGTATTTTTTTATCTCTTTTTTGGGACTTATATAAGTTTTGAAAGAAATCAACAAATAGTTGTTTTATTTCTTTCTGTTGCGAAACCAATTTTTGTCCGTGCTTAATTTTTGTAATGTATCTGTCTCGGTTTCTTTGCCTCAACTTCCATGCAAGAACTTTAGAAATTTTATTATCATATTCAAAATTTATTTGTTTACATTTTAATATTTGTAAACTGATTTCTTCTGTTGTCATTAAATCCAATTGGGCTTTCAATACTTTTAATTGATGTACTTTCCCTGTGTTCTTTGGATTATTTATCAATTCTTGTTCTGTATCTTGTATTTGTTTGATCAATTTTAATTTGTTTTTTTCTTTTGCTTTTTTTTAATAGAATTTTGTTGTATAAAGTGTCCTCTAATATATGCCTTAAATGCATCCCAAATAATCCCCCATTTCAACTCCTCATGGGTATTGAACTTAAAGAATTCTGCTATTTCCTTCTTAGTTTGTTCAACTACTTCTGTGTCCTGTAATAACAACTTATTCATTACCCATCTAAATTCTGATTTCTGAGTTTTTGGTCTAAAACAAACGATCACTGGTCTATGGTCTGTTATGGAATCTGATAAAATTTCAACTTTACATACGTCTTTTAATAAATTTGAAGTCGCCCAAATCATGTCGATTCTCGAACCTGAACCATGTTGAGTGGAATAGAAAGTAAAGGTTTTGTCTGATCCATTAACATGCCTCCAAATATCAACCATACCCAGATTCTGCATAGCCTCAAAAAAAATATTGGGGAGCTTCCCACTTTCTGTAACAAACATCTCTGAGCCTCTAATTTTATCTACTGTCACATCCACCACCCCATTGAAATCACCCATAATAATAATATTTACATAATTCAATTCAGAAATTTTATTAAACAAATCATTAAAAAAACTGATTTAGCATCATTGGGTGCATATAGACCCACCAACAAAATAGTCTCGGTTTCCACCATAATTTCAACAAAAACCATCCTTCCCTCCTTATCACTCAAAATTAATTTTGGTTGTAACATTTGCTTTACATAAAGTACCACACCAGCTTTCTTCTTGGCTTGTCTAGAAGCTATGAATTCTAGACCCAATTTTTCATTTTGTAGTAACTTAATATCCTTATCTATAATATGTGTCTCCTGTATACAAGAGATTAAAGCATTTTTCCTCTGCAAATAAGCAAAAACTTTTTTTCTTTTAATAGGACAGTTCATTCCGTTAACATTCCAAGTGATACCGTTAACTTTACTAGCCATCATAAAAGGAGAAGAAGAAGAAAAAATAAAAACACTAGCTATTCAGAATATGAAAGGAAACTTATTTAAGCTCCTTTCTGTTCTTTTTCAAAAAATCCTTGATTTCTCCAGCTGTTGATATTACTTTCCTGCCCCCTTTAAAGAAGAAGGAAATCCCTTCCGGAATTTCCCATTTATAATATATACCATTTTTTTTCAGCATTTGTGCCAATTCCTTGTATTCCTTTCTAGCCTGCAGAACTTTATTTGGTACCTCTTTCAGTATCATGATTTCTTTACCGTCAATCCTCAAGCTATTGGCATAATGAGCATGCAAGATATCATTTCTCAAAGATTTCCTCATAAAGTTTACAATCACATCCCTGGGAAGATTTCTTTCTTTTGCAATTTTTGAGTTTATTCTAAATATTTCATCAATATTAATTTTAATTTCATCCATTGATTTTCCTAGAAAATTGACGAACACATCAACCATTCTATCATATATTTTTTCATTTTCCATCTCTTTGATACCTCTAAACCTTAATGATTTCTCAAATAATTTCATCTGGATACTTATGTCCTCCTGATTTTGTCTTTCTTGTTCTTTTTCCATATATACCAGTCTCTCCTCCAAAGCATCCATTCTTTTTGTAGAGGTCTTTATCTCTTCCAATATAGCATTCATCCCATCTTCTAATGCCGGAATTTTGTCCATCTTTCTTTTAATGTCTTTTATCTCATCATCAATTTTCCCTACTTTAGAGTTAGTATCTAACAATGTTGCAGAGATATTGTCCATTTTTGATAATAGCTCTTGTATAATTGTCGGATCAGCCAGCGCATTGGCTCCTCCCACTACATTTTTCTTCCTTGGTGTCATGTTGTAACAATCCACCCCTTATTAGTAGAGGCGAGAACCAGTTTTTTCCTCCTCAAAAAACCAAAAATATTAGCAAAAAGTTAGTCCGATTAAACAGCACTCCAGCCAAATAAAACAGAGAAATTTTTCCCCCGTTGCTAGCTTACTGACGTCAGGTTGCCCAAAGCTAGGGGGGAGAGAGAAATCGCCACAGGGTTGCCTTGAAGACTCTGGACTATAGTGGGGCTGATACCTTCGAACAAAAAGCTCCGCCTCCGGGCCGCGACGCTCGCCTTCAGCTTGGAGTAGAGTATGTCACGAGATGCACACACGCTAGGACGCTGGCTGCTTCACCACCGCAGTCGCTGCCGCCGCTTACAACTGCTCGGTTGCTCTCCAAGCCACTCGCGCGTTGATTTTGGAGAGTTTTGAAGCCGAAGTTCCACAGTTACCCTCTTACCACAGAAGGCAAAGAGTTGGAAAAAGAAGGTTGTGCCGGTTTCTAGCGCAAAACCCGGTAAGTTTCGCTATAGCCAGATGCCCCGTTTTCGCGGAGCTCCGTCCTGGGCGGAAGTTCTCCCGGAAGTCTATTTGGATTTTGTCTTTTTTTGGATTTTGTGTGATTCTTAAGAACTTGTGATTCTTAAGATCTTAGAAATTATTTAAACAATTACATCTTCATCTCAGCATTCATCTTCAGAAGAATGCTTAAAGGCTACAGGCTATCCTCTGAGAAACAGTGTGGCTTGGTGGTTAAGAGCAGTGGACTCTAATCTAGAGAACTGGGTTTGATTCCCCACTCTTCCACATAAGCAATGGACTCTTATCTGGTGAACCAGATTTGTTTCCCTGCTCCTCCACATGAAGCTTGCTGAATGACCTTGGGCCAGTCACACTTCTCTCAGAACTCTCTCAGCCTCCTCTACCTCACAAGGTGCCTCTTATGGGGAGATGAAGGGAAAGGGGTTTGTAAGTCACCCTGAGTCTCCTTACAGAAGAGAAAGATGGGATATAAATCCAAACTCCCCTTCTTCTGTTTTGCTTGTTTATATGAAGCTGAGGACCAGTACAATGTGCACTTAAGTCAGTGACACAGAGATAGACTGCTGCAGCTCAGCAGGCTCAACTCTATCCAGTTTCCCAAAAGTGATTAAAAACAGAAGGACTCAATCCAAATGCTCTATCTAGTTATTTCAATATTTATATCCCATTTATCTTCATAGACTAAAAGTATGGCAGGAAAATACTGTAAAATCATCCAAATAAATACAGCCATCAAGACAGCCATCCCTCAATAAATTACATTTCGTTTAGAAACTCAGTGTGGCATCAGAGACCAGAAACAGTCCCAGTAAAAATCTCTCTGAAAGAAGCACTGGCAACATTCCTAAAAAAAACCCCCAGTACAAGCACCCTTTAAATGGAAAGGCATTCTGAAGAATCAGCCTCATAACCAAAAGGGACCCAAAAGGGTCTACATTAAGAATCTACAAGAAAGAATCTTTACATGTTAATATTTGTTGATGTCTTATGTGTTTCAATGGTTTCATGTATGTTTTATGTTCAGTGTGTTTTTTAAAGAAGGAAATTAATAAAAAAGTATTATTTTTTTAAAAAAAGAATCTACAAGAAAGAATCTACAAGAGGTCATCATAACCAGAAGTTGACTGAAGGAAATCACAAGTTTACAGAGGCCCTTAGGGGAAAGAGCCAGCAAAGTGTAGTGGTTCAGAGTCAGACTCTCATTTGGAGAGCAGGTTTGTTTCCCCACTTGTCCACATGAAGCCTGCTGGGTGACCTTGGGCCAATTACAGTTCTCTCAGAACTCTGTCCACCACACCTACCTCATAAGGTGTCTATTGTGGCCAGAGGAAGGGAAGGAGTTTGAGTCTTCTTAAGGTAGAGAAAAGCACAACCAACTCAACTCTTCTTCAAAAGCACACATTGATGCCACAGCAGGGGGCAAGGGGGTTAGAAAGAACCTTGCATGACCCGCACCACTCCCATCAGGCACTGCAAGAAGGCACATAAATGATTTATTCCCACCCTGAACAATGTGGCTGCCTTTGTCACTGAAGACAAACACTGATTAACAATAAAAGGCATGGACACCTCACGTTTTTGTCATGTCACTTTTTTAAAAATTAAAGAATGTGTCTGTGGAAAAGGTCAGGGTAGTCGCAAAGGGACCTGAGGTAAAGTGAAAGGAGATTGTATGTGCACTATCAGCAATGCAGTGAATCTGAATATATTAAGGTGGTTAGCCTTATCTGGTAACCCGGCAGGAGAATTTGTGGGCAGGAACATGTTCTTCATTGGCATGGTGTCAATTCCAGCTCACAACCAGAAGTGACATAATTGCAGTGGAGCAATGGTCTAGGATTCATCTAAAACTCCAAGGTGCGTCCTAGAGCGTCCCCTCCCATTTCTCCCAGCCACTGTGTCTCCAGCGAGAGGTTTCCTAAGAATGTATCCAAAATATTCAAGTTTGGCAAGTTTGGCATTGTAGATTGCTGCTTGCAAAATGAGGAAATCGGGCATCTCGCTTATCTAAGAAAATAGTCACATGCCATTCATTGCACATAGCGAGCCTACGATAGCGTTCCATAAAACTACAACCCCTTTTAAAAACCTAAATGGTATCAAAGACAGCAAACCTAAAAAAAGGGGGGGGGGAAATCAACTGGTTTATTTTTAACAGAGCCACTTGACCCAAAAAGCAGAAAGCCTTTTAATTTTAATCCTGTCCTGAAGCAAGCAAAAATAAATTCTAGTTTCTAACCATGATTCAAGTTGGGAAGGGTTAAAGGAATTGACAGAGACTCCTAACAGGATAAAACTCAGACATAAAGTTTATTTAAAATGTAACAAAGCAGGGAAACTAGCTATAGGGATACAAAATTCATTTCAAGCACCAAAGAACGAAATCATATTATCCTATTTATTTAAAGGTAAGGGGCAGGAGGGTGAGGGGGGCGGGAGAAGGAGAACTAGATATTGAAGGAAGGAGAAAAAGACACACACAGATGCCCTTCCTCGCGACGTGGAAGTGGATATGTATGCCTGGGGACGGTAAGCTTTTGCCGCCTCCAGCCACCAATTATTCGCGACAGGCATGAAGCTGCAAGAAAGCCATGCCGCTCTATCAAGCGCCGGAAGCCAGTGCTTCCCAAACCACGCTTCCCCAGCGCAGTTTTGGGGAACGCTGTTGGGAGCCGCTGCCGCGGTAAACGGCAGTGGCTTCCAAGCACTCTTCAATCTGGAGATGCAGAATAGTCCTTATCGACGCTTCGGCGTCAAGGTCGGAGGCCTGGGGACACTTTCTGCCCTGCGACCATGGAGCGGCAGGGCAGGGGGGGTGTCCCCTGGCCTCGGCGACGTGCCGGAGGGCCGCGGGACTGGTAAGTCGCCTGGACAACGGCGCAGCTCTGCGCCTTCGTCCCAGCCGGTTCCAGGACCCAGCGTCGTCGGGTTGGCGTGGGTTACACCGACCCAGCCCCTTCCGCCTCCGTGCGGAAGGGAGCAGAGAGAGAGAGAGAGAGAGAGAGACCGACCTATTATACATGCTCCATTTCCTCACAGCTTTCTGATCAACCTTCCGTGAAGAATGCCAAACCAAGCCACCATTTTGCCCGCCCGTTGCTGTCTTCCTTGCTTTATGCCCCTTTTGGGGTGCCTTTTAAAAATTGTTTTGTTCATATTAGATCTAGCATGTTTTAACTTGATTTAATATGGTCCATTCCTCCAACAATAGATCTATATATTTAAAGGGGTGTTGTTGTTTTTTTAAAAAGAAAGCCTTTCCAATTGATCTGTAATGGCTGAACTAGAAGGAGCGAGGGCAGGGGAGGTTGGAAGGGACAAAAAACCCAAGGAGAGAGTAACACGGGGCCACCTGGTTTGCTTTCCCCATGCATTCAGGGGAAAAGTCGCTCTTTCCCTACTCTTGAAAACAGCTGAGATCATCAGATCAGATTATCAGATCTGCAGCGCAGTGAGTTTGAGTGGGGGAAAAGATGTCCATAGCAGAAACTCTGCCCGAAAGTGAATGTACGTTCACCGTGGCCACAAGCGCATAAGTGATCTACATTTCCTGGTTTTTGATTTGCTATTTCACTTATTTGTGGCATCTGAGCCCATGACTCTATTGCAAGTTGGGAGAGGGAGAATGGGCATGGGCAGGCGGACCCTTCAGCCTGCCTCCACAATGCTGCTGGCTGAACAGAACTTGTCTCTGGCCGTTTCCGCACATACAAAAAGATCGTTGTGAAGTCGTCAGTAATAGCAGCGCATCCCCAGCGAAGCGTTCGCATGGCCAGGCGAAGCTGCGTGAGCAAACGGCCCCGCAGAACCACAGCGGTTCGCACGGAAGCGCTGCAGAAGCGGCGTCTTGCTGCGCCCTGTCACGGCTGCGCACTGGTGAAGCTGCGTCGGCTAAATGTCACGGGCGTTCAGCAGTGCGATTGGCCGAAGCGCCTGCCCTGATGCCTCGTCCGCCCCCCTATCTGTCATCGGCTTTCCTCCCATCTATTGTCTGTCCCTGTTCGTTTGGCCAGTGCCACCAGAGACCATGCGGGCAGCTGCCATCTGCATAGGCGATATGGATCTGGGAGAGGTGCTCAAGCAGGCAGTGATCGAAGGCACGCAGTTCCACATCTGCGGGTGTGCGTGACTCTTAAACGCCACGCAGGCGGCCTCGAAGCGGAGCGCTTTGAAACTGCTGCTGCTGACCTCACCACCATGGCCACCAAAATGGTTCTCCCTCCCCAACATGGCCGCCGCCAGTGTGGGCTGGCATTCGGCAATTGCCATTTTTGGCACTGACTCCATGGCAGCGGTTCGCACGACTGCAGCCTCGGAGCGCCGTATTTGAAAAACCTCCATTCCTGAGCGACTTTTGAATACTGTGGCTTCGCGTCGGTTGATCGTTTTCGCGACGGTGCGGCTGCGCATGTGAACACTTTCGCTGTGACGCTCTTTTTGCCGTTTCCATGACGTCGTAGTTTGTTCGTGCGGAAACGGCCCCTGTTGGAGTTGCCAGCTTTAGACTGGGACGTTCCTGGGGTTAGGAGGTGGTGCTTCGTAGGGCGGGATTGGGAAGGGGAGCGACCTCAGTAGCATATAATACTATAAAGTAGAGGTGGCCAACCTATAATGCTCCAGATGTTCATGGACTACAATTCCCATCATCCCCTGCCAACATGACCAACATCTGGAGCACCATAGGTTGGCCACCCCTGCTATAAAGTGTATCCTTCAAAGCCGCTGTTTTCTTCAGGTGAACATCTTTGTAGTCTGGAGATCAGTTGTACTTTCAGGAGCTCTTGTCTCTCCATGGAGGGTGTGTGTGTGGGTGTGAGCTGCACAGCTCCCACCTTGCCTTGTCTGGCGCAGTGGCGCAGGAGGTTAAGAGCTCATGTATCTAATCTGGAGGAACCGGGTTTGATTCCCAGCTCTGCCGCCTGAGCTGTGGAGGCTTATCTGGGGAATTCAGATTAGCCTGGGCACTCCCACACACGCCAGCTGGGTGACCTTGGGCTAGTCACAGCTTCTTGGAGCTCTCTCAGCCCCACCTACCTCACGGGGTTTTTTTGTGAGGGGGTAAGGGCAAGGAGATTGTAAGCCCCTTTGAGTCTCCTACAGGAGAGAAAGGGGGGATATAAATCCAAACTCCTCCTCCTCCTCCTCCTCCTCCTCCTCCTCCTCCTCCTCCTCCTCCTCCTCCTCCTCCTCCTCCTCCTCCTCTTCTTCTTCTTCTTCTTCTTCTTCTTCTTCTTCTTCTTCTTCTTCTTTAGCACTGCCATGCTGCTTGCCTAGGCTGGACAGATGAGAGAGCCAGACCTCCTTCCATGAGGCGGTGGGACCCAAACAACCAGCGCTGCTCTGGCTCTTAGTTTGTCCTTGGGGGCAGCTGACCTCCTGGCTCCCAATATTCATGGATTTCACCCTTTGGGGAGTCTGGAGATTCCTAGAATTATAGCTTCATACTACAGAGATTAGTTCTCTGGAGAAAATGGCGCCTTCAAAGAGTGGACTGAATGGCTTTAGCACTCGCTGAGGTTCTTTCCCTCCTCAAACCCTGTCCACCTAAGGATCCAAATCTCCAGGAATTTCCCAACCCAGAGTTGGCAACCCTAAACAGAACCCCAATGAATGGCAAGCATTTGTCATATACCAATTCTAGGGTCTCACGACGAGCCAAGCACCAATGCAGGGGCCAAGTGGCTGGGCAGGAAATATATATAAGGATAAAAGTGAGATCACGTGCCATGTGTCAGACGGGGGCCCAAACAGCTCAAAAGACAAGGTTAGTCTCTGGGCTGGCAAAA
Source organism: Sphaerodactylus townsendi (assembly GCF_021028975.2). Classification (NCBI taxonomy): domain Eukaryota; kingdom Metazoa; phylum Chordata; class Lepidosauria; order Squamata; family Sphaerodactylidae; genus Sphaerodactylus; species Sphaerodactylus townsendi. Next base: position 148,954,799 of record NC_059427.1, on the reverse strand, counting down.
CTTTTGGGGAAAGCTTTTGGGAAAAGATTCTGTCTCCAGTTATAGGGTAAGCCAGCAGAGCTCATAGGTCATAAGGCATGCCCATCGAAATCTTAGAGCGCCCTTCATGTCTTTATGCTTTCAAACAATGAGAACGGCTGTGTTGGCCAAATGCTACTGTCAAATGCCAAAAGATCAATGCTTTTGTATCTGTGGATCTCTAACACTGGAGGACCAACCCCATGTGTGTGATTGTCAGCTGTATATGGAACCCAGGGATACATTTCTCGCCAGGATGGTTTCTGGTTTAATATCCGCTCTAATACCAAGAAACTAATATTTTTGCTATCAGACTCTGATAAGTAGATTTCTCATAGAATGACTTCCTACACTCTGGCAGCAAAGAAAATAAGGTCCAATGTAATTGCTAAGGGAGCAGTCTTTTAGAGGAGGTGGTTATGTTTTATTGGTATGGTGCTGTATATTTAAGAACATAAGAACATAAGAACAAGCCAGCTGGATCAGACCAGAGTCCATCTAGTCCAGCTCTCTGCTACTCGCAGTGGCCCACCAGGTGCCTTTGGGAGCTCACATGCAGGATGTGAAAGCAATGGCCTTCTGCGGCTGTTGCTCCCGAGCACCTGGTCTGCTAAGGCATTTGCAATCTCAGATCAAAGAGGATCAAGATTGGTAGCCATAAATCGACTTCTCCTCCATAAATCTGTCCAAGCCCCTTTTAAAGCTATCCAGGTTTAATATTTACCCAATATTGCTGTGTATTTTAGTCAGTGCTGTCTATTTTAATTTAATTCATCACGTAAACTCATGTTTTGATATAATTGTAATGTTTGTAGCCTACGTAGTAGGCCTATGGCTACATGCATACAAATTCATTCATAACTAGATCTCTTAATCTTCTGTCGTTCAGCTGTTGTGAGTTTTCCGGGCTGTGTGACCGTGGTCTCGAAGTTTTTGCTCCTAACATTTTGCTTGCATCTGTGGCTGGCATCTTCAGAGGTATGTCACAGCGAGACACGTTTCTCTCTGTGGCACAGTGTAACATACACACCTTGCTATGACATACCTTTGAAATAGCCAGCCATAGATGTGGGCGAAATGTTAGAAGCAAAAACTACAAGACTATGGTATGTTTTTTAGTATTTTGGCCTGCGGGTGGCGTTTTTTAAAGCTAGTGGCACCAAAATTTCAGGATCTCATCCGGAGACTCTTTTGATGGTACCAACTGAGTTTGGTGAAGTTTGGGCACAGGCTTCATGTGTAGGAGTGAGGAAACAAAATAAGTCTTTTGGGGGCCCATAAAATTGAACCCCGAAAAGCAAAGTTCTCCAAGCCTGTATGCTATTACCAGGAGGGCCTCCTGGAGCCACCTTGAAAGTCTGGTGCCTCTATCTTCAAAAATGTGCAGCCTGCACAGAAATTCTCCCTTGGGTACAATAGTGCCAAGACACTGCAGAGCAGAGAATCTTAGGCAATTTTTTGGGTGTCTGTCAGGAACACATTTTTAAAGCAAGCAGCACCAAAATTTCAGGGTCTAATCCGGAGACTGTCTTGATAATACCTTCTGAGTTTGGTGAAGTTTGGTTCAGTGGGGCCAAACTTATGGACCCTCAAAGGGGTAGCCCCCATCTCCTGTTACTCCCATTGGAAACAATGGGGGATGGGGCGCCCACTTTGGGGGTCCATAACTTTGGATCCCCTGAACCAAAGTTCACCATACTTGGGTGACATCATCAGAACAATGTCTGGATGAGACCCTAAGTGTTGGCACCTCTAGCTTTAAAAATGCACCCCCTGCAGGCTGAAACCCTAAAAAACACCAAAAACACCCCAAAAACTCCAAATGCCTCGCATTCGAATTCATTTATATTCGGGCAGGACATATTCGGGCCGATTTTGATATGATTATGCCCAAATGTGCCCAGATTCAGGCCGAATCTGGGATTCAGTTCACCCAAATCTCCAAGCCTAGTGGTTAGAGTGCCACCCTAGGCACTAACTTCCAAATACCCACTCTGCCAGATTTTTTTTAAAATGCTGGGCACACCAGAGGTCTGCTCCTTCTTCTCCCTGGGCGAACATCAGTAGTGGGATTCAGCAGGTTCGCACCAGTTCGGCAGAACCGGTTGTTAAAATGGCGCTTGTAAACAACCGGTTGTTAAATTATTTGAATCCCACCACCAGAACCGGTTGTTAAGTTATTTGAATTTCACCACTGGCGAACATCATGAAATAGACTGTTTGCCCTGGCAGGATCACCCAACGCCAGCATGGAGCAGCAGTGGCCCAGCTTCCTCCAAGCCCAAACAGTGTCCTGTATTTTTAAGTTTTTTCCCTCAGTCAGTGAAAATACTGGATTGTCCAGGTGAATATCGGGCACCTGGCAATGTGGCGATGCCTGGCACTTTGCCAAGTGACCTTGAGCCAGTCACACACTCTCAGCCCTACCTCACAGAGTTGTTGTAAGGATAAAATGGAGAAGAGTGTATGATATTGTAAGTCAACTTGGGCCTCTGCTGAGGAGAAAAAAAACCTCTGAGGAACCTGATCTTTTTTTCCTGATGCACCAGAGATGAACTGGACTATACATCCCAGGGACGCTCCATCCTCCACACAACCCAGTGGTGGGTTAAAATCGAAGCCAAACTTAATGAGTTGGGAATTTCCTTGGAGGACCTGCTAATGCTAACAGAGCAGGAGGTCTATGGGGCTATCAAGAAGAGACTTTTTGACAGAGAGTTTCAACAGATGCTAGAGGAAGCTAATAAAACCTGTTCCCCGATCTCTCTGGGAATACCTATGGATAGACTAATTGTAGCCCAGTACCTTTATCTCCTGGTTGAGGCCCGGTGGCGTAGAGCAATCACCTTAGCTAGGTGTAATGCCCTGCCTTCTTCCTTTAGCCTTGGACGCCACCTTGGAATCCCACATAAAGAAAGGAAATGCCCGTGTGGCATGGGTTCTGTGGAAACAGTGTCTCATATGCTGTTGAACTGTCCTTTTTATGAGATAGGTAGGAAGAAGCACATAATCCCCTTCCTGCATGGAAGTGAAGGCATCACAGATAAACAGAAGGTTATATATCTTTTAAACAGCCACAACTACGAGCTGTTGGAAGCGGTGGCTAAATTTTTAAATGGTGTTATTTTAACTCGTCAGAAATTGTAAAGTTGTAAAGGCTGTTATTATCTTGCTAAGTTAATCTTAAACAATTTATATTCCATTAAAGGTATTCGAAATCGAATCGATGCACCAGGGACAAACTATCACCCACTCCCCCAAAGTAAATTACACAAAACCCCAACTTTTAATGTCCTCCATACACCTTCTCCCACCGAATTTGAAGTAGAGATCATTCTTTTTTGATTGTCTTCACTGTGCTGGCAATAAGTATGCCGACTCCAGCATGGGCAATTCCTGAAGGTCTGAGACTGGTATCTGGGAAGGGTGCAGTTTGGCGATGGGGTGCCGTTTTCTACAAGTTGTCTAGACATCGGTTGTGATTCTGAGAAAACACTGGGCCCCGCCTGGGAACCCTAACAGATTTAAAAACCCTCTTGCAGTCCCGCTAATCATGCATCCTTCTTAGGGGTGCCAACTTCCAGGTGACACCTGGAGATTTTCTATTACAGTTGACATCAAGCTGATCAAGATCAATTCCCCTAGAGAAAATGGCCTGCAACTTCGGATATAGTTTGTGTTTTGTCTGTTTGTCTACAGGGGGAGCTGTAATGTTTGCTTTCTACTCTGCACTTTATTGAATTCTCTTGTTTTTCCTTACTCTTGTATAGCTGTCTCTTCTCTGTCTGTAAGTTCAGTATAGCCTGAAGGTCTCTTTGTTACTGGAAGCCCAACAGTTCATTAATATCTATCGCAATCCTGTTGTTCCTGTAAGCTTTGTACATGAAATTCTGGATGCGTGGGATATGATAATTTCCCCAGCTGCACTATTAAGTGCAGTGTTGACAGATGCCCAACTGATTCCATTCATTTCAATCCAACATGGTTCTTCCAGTTTCAAATCATTGCTTTTAAAGGAAATGCAGAAACATCAAGAAGTTAGACTTAAGCCCACTTGGAGATAATAGCTGTTGGACGCTGTTTCATAGTCCCCTACGTGTCCGCTGCAAAGTATAATTCCTTTGCAGCGAACACGGCATGCATACCTAGACCTAAGCTCTTCTCTAAGGCCCTGTCAGCACCAATCCCCAAAAACGTTTCTAAAATGTTTTTAATCCTCCTCTTCACAGCAATTTATGTCCGTGCACAGCCCCTCCAAACGATTCCTGGCTGCCATTTTGTGATTTTTTGCCTTTTGAGTTTGTCATGTGAAATCACTGCTTTGGTTCTTCACCGAAGCGTGCTGCAATTCTCTGTGCCTTCCACACTCCTTTCTTCGAGAATTAGCTTCCCAAAACTGAATCATCTCTGCTCAAATGCTCCAAAAACAGGCGAGGGGCAAAGAGTGACCTCAAAAAATGACTCTGATGAGAAAGTGCAGGGAAGGCAGAGAGGCTTTGGAAACGTCTTAAAGGGACTGCACAGGCCAATGAAGCTTTTTAAAAAATGTTTCAACCACAGGATTGTTTTGAGGCAAATAAAACTTTTTGGGCTACAAATGCAGAATTCCACAGAGGAAAGATTTTATTTCCTGCCTCAAAACATTTCAAAGTGTCTGTGCAGAAAAGACCATTATGTCACGTGTTCCAGATCTGGGGCCCATTGCAAAACAGAAACAGAAACAGATTCCTAACAAGAGAATCATTTCATACTCTTTTGAGAGTGCGTTGCTACCTGAGGGAGGGGCTGGCACTGCTCAGAGTTCCCCACCAAAATAACGACACGACACTCTCGTCTGTGGGTTAAAATTTTGGCCATAGCCAAACCATTTTATTGACAAAGGATGAAAAGAAGCGTGAGGTGCAGCATGGGATCGGATCTGAACACTGGGCAGCCCAAGTGCTGTCCCCCAGTGAAAACTTTCCTCCAACCCGCCTGTTGGAGGAAATCGTTAACCTTGTGCAGGAACTGTGGAACCCAGCCGGGCGGAAGCCACTTTCTGAAGAACCATCTTACCGCTGAGGGGCGCAAGCCACAGTAGCCCACGTCTGGGCGTCCTGATCCATGGCTTGCTCCACCCCAAACCTCTTAAGGAGGTTCCGCCAAAGAGGGCTAGCTCCGCAGCTCCCCTCACCATCAGATCAGTTCCCATGCGCAACCGCCGGCTTGGCTATGACACATGCATCAACACTGTCCAAACGGGAGAGGTGGGTGGGAAACTCGGCGCCGCTCAGCTGCAAGGGAGGGGCCAAAGGGTAGAAGCCTCATATAGGCTCCCGGCCACCCCTCCTGCTGGCGTTATGATGCTGACGCCATGGTGGGCATGGCCACCGCCTGCCTTCCACCCTGCCTTCCACCGCCTGCCTTCCACCCTGCCTCATTTGCAGTGCCCATCCCAGGCAGCAATGGCGGGCCCTGCTGAGATTTCCAGGGCCTTTGGCCGCTCTTTTTATAAGGGGAAAATGATTCAGGGGAGGGCTGGAGGAACAGAAAGGCACAATGGGCCGCTTTCCCCATCTTACCCTTTAAGCCCAGGCCGCTGCTTCTTGAGGAGAGTAGTGCGGGGTCCCCCAGCATTCCCCACGAGAGGGGCGGCGACAGCGCAGCCGCCCCGACGCTGCCGCTGTCGCACCCCCTCCGTGCGCGGCATCCCTGGCACTCTCGCAAAGGGCGCCTTTTGATGACCCCTCTGCGCGGGGTCGTGGGGACGCCCGGGTGCGCACCTGGGATGCCGCGCACTGAGATATATACCTTATAACAGGTAACAACAACAACTGGACATTACCTGAAGTGTTACTGTGTGTTTTTTAATCTTTCCCCCTCCTGTTTTTATTGTAATGGATTATGTTTGTAATTATCTGTTGTAAACTTTCTTGGGGGCTGAGATCTTGGGGGCTGAAATAAATGAGCAACAAGCCAATTTAACTGTTTATAATAATAGTGCACAGAATAAAAAATATAGACATTCCTGGGGGGAAAACTCTATGGCCTCTTCCGCGCACGCAAAATAATGCATTTTCAAACCACTTTCACAACTGTTTGCAAGTGGATTTTGCCATTCCGCACAGCTTCAAAGAGCACTGAAAGCAGTTTGAAAGTGCATTATTCTGCATGTGCGGAATGAGCCTATGTGATTTGAAATGCAGAAGATAACAGGAAGACATCTTCCCTGTTCTTCCTAAATGGTACTATGGCCAAGGTCGGACCAGAAACAATGCCACCTAATTCTTTGCATATGTTGTGTGTGAGTGTTGGGGGAGGTGGTGCATTACAAGAATAGGTCATGTGACTTGAAGAGTTGGATACCCTGAATGGGTAAGCCTGAATCCAACACCTTTTAAGAGACACCTTTTAGGAGAATGGGCAACAGACGTGAGATTTCAGTTTTCAGAAAGAAAGACAACAAAAAGCACATTTAAAAATGACAGTTGCTCTTTATTGGTCATGCAACCTTGCATGGTAGAAAGACAAAGCCATTTGTATGATGCATTAGAAAAATCAGTGTTAAGGTTCAGAAACAACAGTAAACAGAAGCAGTCACCTTTTCCATATTCGCTTTCTCTTCCAAGAAAGAGCCAACTTTTTTTTTTCTTTGCCTATACTGGAAAGGAACGATCCCTGTGCGTGCGGGAACACAGGATGGGAACAGATCTTATCTCAGGTGTTTCAGAAACAGTTTCTTTTGGCAAGGGCACGCTGATCTTGCGGGGCTATAGCTTGATCCAGCCTTCAACGAAATGGCAAAAAGCACGCCCAAACAGGAGAAACAGTTTCCAAAAGCACGTTCTGAGAGTGAGAAAAAATCTTAAAGCCTGCCAATTGGGAAACTCCCATTTTCAAAGCGAAGGCATTGAAAGCTGTTAATTCAGCAAAGAAATTAACTTTAAGTACAAGCGTAAATTCCACTGGCACCCAAGGGGATTAAGGATGTGTTAGAAGTAAATGATCAGGCTTTTTCTGAAAACGGGGTTATTTTCCAGTCACAGAGAAACCAGCAAGCTAGATCCTCTTTGTCATGACATACAGCTGTTGATCAGATAGAGAAGATGTTATCAAGTAGCTGGGTTTTAGAGAAACTGACCACTCAGTCCTAAACACTCAGTTACACTTTTCAAAACTCACAGACTGCAACTGACTTAGAAGGGTACAAGTCTGTTTAGGTTTGCACTGTAATTCAGCTAGAAGACGGCGGTAAATTCCTCTTTATCTTCTGCCTGGTGGAACAGGATATCTAGGAATATGCTGTATCCTTGACCAAAGGGAGACAGTAGCAGCGACTTGCTAGTTGTGGAAGACTGGAAAAATAACTCCATATTACCCCTTGGAGAAGTCCTCTACGTAAGTACAAGGGCTTGTTAAAAGGGGTAGATTGAATGGTTTGTTCACAGATTGGGTTAGATCTAGACTAAACTGGCAATTTCCACTGCTTTTCCCTTCTCACTCAAACAAGGGTGTGATGTTCCTTGGGGGAGGGGAGGGGGGCTATTCCCAAGTAGCACCATTTTGCAGAGATCAGTGGGCTACAGCAGGACAGGGGGAAGACAGGAGGATTTTTCTTCTGATGGAAAATTTAGTCTGGATCCAAGCCACTGGATCATGTACTGTTCTTGGGTCAAGCTTTGCGAAGCTATAAAACAATTTGCGTGGAGAACCCATTCTAACAAAATGTTTTTTCCCCAGATATGTGCCTTTATTTTTCTCTCCCTGATGTATAGAGCTCTTGTTTCGTGTCCTAGATCTGTCTTTAAAGAACAGTAAACATGGTTAACATGATGTGGTTGTTTATCCTCCTATACATAACTGGGTATGGCCAATACACATCTGTAAATCTGATTCTGCCCATAGAAAGCTCTCAGTAGACCAGGGGTCAAACATCTGGATTCATGCGATGACTCCAGCTTCATATGGAAAAGGCGAAAGATCAGAGGGGAAGAACTTTGCCGAGCTATTTACACCTGGATTGGGGAGTTTCACTTGTAAATGGCCGTGTGCTCCCATTGGGGGTGGGAAGTGGTCAACCTTTAATAGACTGCTTTCTTGGTCGAAGTGGTTTTCGATACAATTTTCACACTGGAGCTTCCTCCACCTCCACCCCCAGAGGAGACGCGGCCCCCTCCAGTGCTATAACTGCTCCCGCCTCCCAAACTGACACCACTCCCATAACCAGCCCCAGAGCTGAACCCGCTTCCGCCTCCTATGCTGTAGCCGCCGCTGCCGCCACCGTAGCCGCCGCTGCCGCCACCGAAACCAATGCCGTGTCCTCCTCCCATACCAAGGCCGCTTCCGCCACCGTAGCCGACTCCAGTAGAACTGCTGACCACAGCTGGAAAACATGCATTTAAAAGTTAAGTTTCCTCAGTTCCTTGACAAGAATAATCAGTTTTAGAAATTCCTTTACATTTTTTTTTTAAAAAACCAATCCAAAACAGAGAATTGCTACTTACAGACGCTCACGTTTCCAACGCCTTCACCAAACAATCTGGTAGTGGAAAGAAAGAAAATCCTTTAGAATAGTGGTCTGTTTAATGTAAACAAGAATCTATTTTGAAGCCAGAAGTGTTCTTTTTTTTTTCTCAGGCAAAAGGGATTACCTATACCTTCTCCATCACCAATTAAGGTGAATCTCCTTTCTTAAACTTCCTTTTTAAAAGCATCTTTGTTTTAATCTGGCTAAAGTCATATCTATATCAATGGGCTTCTACATGCAAGTCCCCAAAAGAAGAATTGTACACGCAATCAGATGCTTTGCATGAAGGTTTCTCTGCCCAATCTTGTGTGACGGGTTGCACACAGGAATCCTTGCTGGAAAAGTAGTAATCAGTTGTTTTGATAGGTAACAGTGGAAGAGCTAGGCCCAGGACCCCTCCCAAAATCTTTACTGATCAGCACAAAGGATACCTTGTGTGCACAGTTGAATGAGGGCCTTCATTCTGATCCTTTAAGAAATGATAAAGTATATAAAGTATGTGTGCACGAAGTGCCATCAAGTCACAGCTGACTTATGGCGACCCCAGCAAGGGGCTTTCACAGTGTGAGAAGCAAAGGTGGTTTGCCATTGCCTTCCTCTGGAGAGCCTTCCTTGGTGGTCTCCCTTTCAAGTGTTGGGTCTCCTTTCTTTCATGGACTCCCTTCCAAAATCTGATGAGATCGGGCTATACTATGCCGCCTTTTGTCCCACATGAAGTATAAAATTACACAAATGACAGTAAAGAAAGACCAGGGGAAAATACAGTAGAGTAGAAAGACTAATTAGATAGCAGAGGAGAGAGAAAAGTGAAGTTCTGGAGAAGGAAAACAAATTAACTAAAGATTTGTGGGTTGGGGAATGTAAAAAGAAACGGTTTGATAGGTTACGGGCTCAGCGCCAGTGAAACTACCAAGATTGTTTTTCGCAAGATTGCTTTTCCACCTTGAGTCTCCACCAACCTGCTCTCCTCTCCTTCTAGAAGCTTCCTGTAGGTGGCAATTTCAATATCCAGGGCCAGCTTGACATTCATCAGTTCTTGGTATTCCTTGAGTTGCCGTGCAAGTTCTTGCTTGCACTTCTGCAAAGCTTCCTCCAACTCATTCAGTTTCTGCCTGGCGTCCTTCATGGCGAGTTCTCCACGATCCTCAGCCTCGGCAATAGCTGACTGGAGATTGGCACACTACAAACCAGGGCAAAGGACTTAATGCAACAAATGAAGAGGTTTCGACAGTTTTGTCACAGTCTGATCTTTTCCCTGTCCCAGTGCAATAATTGATCTATTACGTTGGCACGCTGCCCTTCCCCTTGTGGGCTCGGGGTGACTTCTGACAGAATTGAATACAATAAAATTTCAAATTGAAAACAACCCCTGCCCTCATACTAAAACCTCAGATGGCAACTAAAATATCCTATTAAATAACAAATACATTCTCGTCAATTGTGAAAAGGAGGGGAAGAAAGGCAGGAGAGAGGGAGATAATTTGAAGGGAAACCATTGCTGCTTCAACCATTCACCTGGTGGACTAGCTCCATCTTAAATATCTCCTGTGGGTTGGATAAATTGCTGTGAATAATGAGCCGAAGGCCAATAAGTAGGCAAGCCCACGCACATATGAATAATTTTGACTTGAAAACGCTAAGTTATGGATTGGATTTATTTTAACGCTAAGTTATGGATTGGATAAGTGAAACAAATTAAGGCTCAGTGTTGATTTAAGTGTATATCATATATTACAGTTACGCTGGGAATTACAAGGTTGAGAGAATGTGTATAGAATTTGCTGGTCTTTGACTGTAATACATTGAATTGAAAAGAACTGTGAAGAATGATGTGAATAATTCCCTTTAAGCTAACAGAATACACAATTTGGTATATTCCCTTTTCACCCACAACGATCAGGAGCAAATGGAAACAGTGAATGGAGTGATTCTTGTCCTTTCATTAAGTAGCCGGTGTTATTCAACGTTCAGACAGATGTGTTGTCTTCTGAAAAAAAATCAAGATTCTTTCCCCCCAACTCTGCCAAATGATATCAGCTGAATTCTTTGCGGGGGTTCCTGCTTAATTTTGACTTCAGGACCTCTGGAATACATTCAGAATGGAGCCAGTGGAGGCATGCACTGATGTGGTGTAGTGGTTAGAACAGGGGTAGGGAACCTGCGGCTCTCCAGATGTTCAGGAACTACAATTCCCATCAGCCCCTACCAGCATGGCCAATTGGCCATGCTGACAGAACTGATAAGAATTGTGAATTCCTATTTATCAGGCTGGGAATCTAAGGATTAGAACATCAAAATAGGATCTGGGAGATTCGGGTTTGACCCCTTCCCTGCTATGAAAATGTGGGCCAGTCACACCCTCCCAGCCTACCTACCTCACAGGGTGGTTGTGAGGATAAAAAGGAGGAGGAAGAAGAAGAGTTGGGATTTATAACCCTCTTTCCTGTAAGGAGACTCAAAGGGGCTTACAATCTCCTTTCCCTCCCCTCCCCTCCACAAACACCCTGTGAGGTGGGTGGGGCTGGAAGAGCTCCAAAGACCTGTGACTCGCCCAAGGTCACCCAGCTGGCGTGTGTGGGAGTGCACAGGCTAATCTAATTCTCCATTCAAGCCTCCACAGCTCAGGTGGCAGAGCGGGGACTCAAACCCAGTTCTCCTGATTAGAGTGCACCTGCTCTTAACCATTACGGCACTGCTGGTCCTGGAAGAGGAGCTTTCTCTTTTGAGAAAGAGAGTATATCAATGAAGTAAATAAATGAATTAATAAAACGGCTGCAATAGGAAGCACATGAATATGAAGAATGCTTTCTTCCCATCCATCAAAGACAATCCCAGGAGAAAAATCCAAAGTTGATACAGAGGCACAGACATTGTACGGGCATTTGCCGCTACGTAATGGCTCCAATAAGAAAGCAGCTCCATCTAACCTGCACAGAGGCACTTGGGTTGCATTACCTTGCATTTCTCCTCAGGGGTGGGGTTGTGGCTTTGTGGCAGAGCACCTGTTTGCATGCCAAAGGTCCCAAGCTTCATCCAACATCACCAGTTAACCAGAATCAGGTAACAGGTGATGTTGAAAGACTTCTGTCTGAGACCCCGGAGAGCGGCTGCCAGTCATAGATCAATTGTCTGACTCAGCATGAGGTAAACATAAGAACATAAGAACATAAGAACAAGCCAGCTGGATCAGACCAAAGTCCATCTAGTCCAGCTCTCTGCTACTCGCAGTGGCCCACCAGGTGCCTTGGGGAGCTCACATGTAGGATGTGAACGCAATGGCCTTCTGCGGCTGTTGCTCCCGATCACCTGGTCTGTTGAGGCATTTGCAATCTCAGATCAAGGAGGATCCAGATTGGTAGCCATAAATCGACTTCTCCTCCATAAATCTGTCCAAGCCCCTTTTAAAGCTATCCAGGTTAGTGGCCATCACCACCAGGTAGATTCAAATAAGTTACATGGCCCAGGGAAATCACTGCCCTGTTTGTATGGACTGCTGAGTTTCTCTCAGATTCAGCAGGATCCATACTGAGCGGCATACACAGAAAGTAGATCTTCCCATGCAGTGGGATCAAGTATGTTCTCCCACTTTGCCCCACTGCCACACTAGCACAAGTCTCTTACTGCGCACTGTTTCTGGCTCAAAAGAATGCACATGAGCTCCCATGGCACCTGGTGGGCCACTGCGAGTAGCAGAGTGCTGGACTAGATGAACTCTGGTCTGATCCAGCAGGCTAGTTCTTATGTTCTTATGTTCTTATTTTGGCATGGATAATTCCATGGGAATTATTCCAGAAGCCAATATTATATTGGAAGCCGTTTTTTCTCAGTGTCAGCATTTCATGCCTTCTGTATTGCTTACGGTGATGTTAAAGGCAATTAATATTGCATTAATATTCTGAGACTTGGTTGTATTCGAAGGTGGATCTCCTCGGGTGAACTTCTGAGGGTGTGCTCCATTTTACATATTGCTTGTCTGGCATTACAAAGGGAAAAGTGGAGGAGGAGAACCCAGATTTCATCTGCAGTGCCTGAGAGACATTGTAAAGCGAGTAATTGTGGTTTGTTGAAGTCTGTTGCGTAGATGCCCTGCGGCATTTGTACAACCAGAGTTATATTGTCTCTGATATTATCAGATAAAACCTGGTTACACGGTGTGGGGAAGAACATGAAACCACATTTAGAAAAAAATGCAGTTGGATTTTCCCAATGTATACATTCCTTGCTCTTAACTTGAATTTTATCGTCATTTCCAACAGCCCCCCCCTTTACTATTTTGGCAATAGCAGAGGAGGACGGGGGGGGGGGGGTGAGGAAATGACCAGATCATACGGTACCACTGTGCCATAGGCCTGATCAGAAGCAAGTCCTCGTTGCAATTTTGAAACTGCTAAATTCTAATTGAAAATAGCATTGGTGCCTATGGGTTGGCTTCAGCCTGCTGGTGACCTCTCCCCACAACAGACACCTTGTGAGTTAGGTGAGGCTGAGAGAGTTCTGAGAGAGCTGTGACCCGGCAGGCTGTGACCCGGAGCTGAGAGAGCTGTGACCCGGAGGTGGCTGGCCTCCACTCGGGCCAGGGCCTTTTCTGCCTTGGCCCCTGCCTGGTGGAACACTCTCCCTCCAGCTGTCCGGGCCCTGCGGGATCTTGGTGAATTCCGCAGGGCCTGTAAGACTGAGTTGTTCCACCGGGCTTTTGGAGTGCCCAGCCGCTGATTAGGTGCCCCTTCTACTCTATTCCTCCAGTTTTCGGAGTCCCCCTGTCATCTAGGGGACCCACTTTTATCAGTACTGTCTTGTTCCCCCTTTTTTGGGAGGGTTTAATCTGGGGTATTGCTGACGCCATTTTACTGAATTACTGCTGCGTTTTAAATATTTAAACTTTTAAACTTACATTTTAATTTAATGGGGTTTTGTTTGTATACTGTATATGGAATCCATGTTGTACACCGCCCAGAGCCCTTTGGGGATTGGGCGGTATAGAAATCCCATAAATAAATAAAAATTAAAAAAAATAAAATGTGTAGGAGCAGAGAAACAAATCCAGTTCATCAAATACCAGTGGTGGGATTCAAATAATTTAACACCTGGTTGTTTTACAAGCACCATTTTAACAACCGGTTCTGCCAAAGTGGTGTGAACCTGCCGAATCCCACCACTGCATAGACCCCCAAGTGTTTGGTGTGTTCCCATGTCAAAATTATTTGTGCTGGATAAAAAAAAAAGTCTGGGAAGAGGCTTGGCTGAAAAACTTTCTGATTAAGTTGGGTTTTTATTGGTGGGAAGGATTGAGGGAATATTCAAACATGATAGATAAAATAACGTATATGTGTAATTATTCATTAACAATTCATAGAGGTCAACAGAAGTTATTCTATCGTTTGAAAGAGTTGTTGATTATAGAAGTATATAATATAGGGGATTTTATTTTGTACTTTTGCCCCCCCCCCCCTTTAAAAAAAATGTAGATCCAGGCGTGGCTTGGCTTTTAGAGTCAGCTAATTTTGCAGAAAAGAGATAATCTTTTTTCCCAGTACAATATATTGCTTAAACAAAGATTAAACAGAAGAGGAAGTGAATTACACAGCCTTGTTGTGTATCTCTGGTACAGATTGAGTGAGCTGGCCATTTTTTTTTTTTTGGGTGCTGTGTGGTTTCCGGGCTGTATGGCCGTGTTCTAGCAGCATTCTCTCCTGACGTTTCGCCTGCATCTGTGGATCCTCTGAAGATGCCAGCCACAGATGCAGGCGAAACGTCAGGAGAGAATGCTGCTAGAACACGGCCATACAGCCCGGAAACCACACAGCACCCAAGTGATTCCGGCCGTGAAAGCCTTCGACAATACATTGGCCATTTTTTGTTAGAGCTATAGACTTGAGCTACAGTTTTGTTAGAGCTATAGTCTTTCAGTAGAACTGTTGAGCAAAGGAAGGTCTGTTGAGTGTATAAGAACGATGTTCATTCTTTGTCTTTCGCATTGCCTATGCTGACATTAGGGAACATTTATTTATTTATTTATTTATATTTATTTATTTATTAGGTTTATAAACCGCCCTCCCCCGAAGGGCTCAGGGCGGTGAACAGCGTATAAATAGAGCGCATATATCAGATGAAATCTGTCACATAGTTAATACAGGCTCTAATATATATATATATATATATATATATATATATATATATATATATATATATATATATATATATATATAATTAAAATATTATTAAAATTATTAAAATTCAATACAATATTATTAAAAATTATTAAAATTCAATACAAAATTAATAGAAGAAGAAGAGTTTGGATTTATATCCCCCCCTTTCTCTCCTGCAGGAGACTCAAAGGGGCTTACAATCTCCTTGCCCTTCCCCCCTCACAACAAACACCCTGTGAGGTGGGTGGGGCTGAGAGAGTTCCGAGAAGCTGTGACTAGCCCAAGGTCACCCAGCTGGCGTGTGCGGGAGTGTACATGCTAATCTGAATTCCCCAGATAAGCCTCCACAGCTCAGGCGGCAGAGCTGGGAATCAAACCGGGTTCCTCCAGATTAGATGCACGAGCTCTTAACCTCCTACGCCACTGCTGCTCCATACCAAGATGACGCCTACTATCAAGTTCCCTCCAACCCCAAAAGAAAGGATGGTAGTAACATTTAGACAATTATGAAGGGTAGATCTCATCAGTTGGATTACTTTGTGTGAACGTTTCTTGGTGGGAATCACTTTTATGTGCTGCCTGGTAGGGCGGTGCCTAAGGGGAAATGGAGAAGATCCCTGATCTCAATTGCAATGCCCAGGAGGTATTGTAAAGACAAGTCCTTTGTTCTATTCTTATGCATATCTTCCCTTTGGCGCTTATGCAATGAAAACAATATTATCTGGGTGATTATCAGCACAGCGCTCCAGACGAGTCGAAACGGCGCAGCTTGGTGATATGGAAGAAATTATTAAAATCAGATTTAGATTATTAAACCACGCTGTAATGTCTCTTACAGCTTGGTTTCGTTGCTGCAGAATGTTTTAGGGTGATACACTTTTTCCATTCCACTTTTCTTCTCGGTGAGGGCTTAAGTAACTTATAACATTGTTCTCCCAGCCTCTATTTTACCTGTGAGGACTTTCGACGGCATCGTAGGGATTCAGGCCGGGGCCTGCCAGATTCTAATTGAGCTTTCTAATAGGAGCAGCAGTGCCGTAGGAGGTTAAGAGCTCGTGTATCTAATCTGGAGGAACCGGGTTTGATTCCCAGCTCTGCCGCCTGAGCTGTGGAGGCTTATCTGGGGAATTCAGATTAGCCTGTACACTCTCCCACACACGCCAGCTGGGTGACCTGGGGCTAGTCACAGCTTCTCGGAGCTCTCTCAGCCCCACCCACCTCACAGGGTGTTTGTTGGGAGGGGGGAAGGGCAAGGAGATTGTCAGCCCCTTTGAGTCTCCTTACAGGAGAGAAAGGGGGGATATAAATCCAAACTCTTCTTCTTCTTCTTCTTTCTGATAAGCCGCATCTCTTACATAGTGGGTAAAGATTAGTGGCAGAAACTTTTTCTTGACTGAACAATATTAGGCTAGCAGGGAGATGCATGTTTAATTCCTTTTCCAAGGCAACCCCGACCTCACATATAGGGTTGCCAACTTGAAGAGAGGAAGAGGAGTTTCGGTTCATACCCTGCCTTTGTCTCCTGTTAGGAGTGTCAAGGCAGCTTACGAACTCCTTTTCCCTTCCTCTCCCCATAACAGACACCTTGTGAGGTAGGTGGAGCTGAGAGAGTTCTGAGGGAACTGTGACTAGCCCACGGTCAACCAGAAGGCTTCATGACTAGGAGCGGGAAAACAAATCCAGTTCTCAGATAAGAGTCTGCTGCTCATGTGGAGGAGTGGGGACTCAAACCCGGCTCTCCAGGTTTGAGTCCCCCTGTTCCTAACCACTACATTACGATGGTTGGGAAATATCTGGAGGTTCTGAGTGTGGAGCTGGGGGAAG
Source organism: Sphaerodactylus townsendi (assembly GCF_021028975.2). NCBI lineage: Eukaryota > Metazoa > Chordata > Lepidosauria > Squamata > Sphaerodactylidae > Sphaerodactylus > Sphaerodactylus townsendi. The sequence continues at coordinate 148,938,302 of NC_059427.1, read as the reverse complement.
GCAAGGTATGGGGAGGACAGGGACATTAGCAGGGTATACTGCCATATGACGGGGTGTCCAACTCTGGCACTTCAGGGGTTCATGGACTACAATTCCCATCAGCCCCTGCTGGCATGGCCAGTTACAGTCCATGAACATCTGAAGCACCAGAGTTGGACACCCCTGCCATATGGTCCACCATCCAAATCTCCCATTTTGTTCCCTAGGGGAACTGATGTTGGACATCTGGAGATCAACTGTAATGGCAAAAGATCTCCAGCTGTCACCTGGATGTTAGCAACTGTATTCATACAGTGAACTAGCATCTCTGTGAAAGGGGGTTATCCTGGCCTTCTGAGCTGCTGCTGTTCTCTGTGTCTGGGATGTTTCCTTTAAAAAAGACACTTGGCGCTCCCGTGACAAATGGCTGTGACTGTATGGAAGAAAGGGTTGTCCAGCTTACAAATCAGCCAGCACACATCCTAGGCCTCCACATGCAACATGCAATGCAACCAGACACAAAGGCAGCATCGGTACCTGTTTCTTCATGGCATCTATTTCACTTCGCAGCCTCTGGATCACCCGGTTAAGCTCTGAGATTTCTGTCTTTGTGTTGCGGAGGTCGTCTCCGTGTCTCCCAGCCGAGACCTGCAGCTCTTCATACTGATGTTCAGGAACAAGCAGGCAGAGAATGCAAAACATATGGTTATCACGATGCGGAAAAGGAAATTCAGCTGGTATAAAGATATTAGGGAAGAAGTGGGGACTGTTGATTGTGAGTTCTTAGAGCCCACTCAAACGACTGTCACTGTGATGGGTGGCACAGTCTCCATCTCCTCCAGAGCACAAACACACACTGTAGCCCTTAAAGCATGGCTGTGTGCCAAGAGCAGTGTCCAGAGAGAAGTGTATGTTTTGTCTCACTGGTACAGTGTTCCCAAATGCCACACTTGACTTTTCACCAATGAACTGCATTGCAGGCGTTCACTTATCTGGGACAATACTTTTAGTGCACCTGCTACAACCTTTCCCTGCTTCTGATGACCCTCAACACTGAGAATTTTCCATTTCTGTCCACACGGTCCCGTCTTTGGTTCTGCGTCTTGGTCATGCCTGAGTGGGGTGGAATCTTGATAACTGGCTGATTCCAGCTGCCAGAATTGGCCGAAGTCCCAAAGGTTCAGGTTTCCAACACTGATCTTAGAAATTTCTGGAGACTTGGGGGTGGTCCCTAGGGAGGGCCCAATTTGGGGAGGGGAGGGAGCTCAGTGGGGATGTGATGTCACTCTAGGACTTCCATTTCACCTGGACTCTATAGTATACCTTAGGGTCCATTCTTCATAGCTGTTATTTCATCCAGGGGGATGGAGCTCTGTAATTCAGAGATCATTTGTAATTCTGGAAGATCTCCATGTCCCACCTTGACATGGGTCATCTTGACCCACACGTAACAACAAATCAGTATGGTCATATGCCACTCTGCACATATTTTGCAGGGCCTCTTTTTCTTTATCGGTAACATTGAGGCTGCTGCAGCTGAAGGCAGGAAGGAGACGGAAGCTGTATGGCAACATTTCCATTGGAAAGACTCATAAGACTGGGCTGTCTCTTCATGGTTGGATGTACTACTATGTGGAGGGGGACAGTGGTTCTTCCTGAGATCAGATGAGATAGCCTTCCAGGCCAATCTGCTGGTCATCCCCGCCCCCTCTATGATGCGGCTGGCCTCCACCAGGGCCAGGGCTTTCACGGCCCTGGCCCCTGCCTGGTGGAATGCTCTCCCTCCAGCTGTCCGGGCCCTGCGGGACCTTAATGAGTTCCGCAGGGCCTGTAAGACTGAGCTATCCCGCCGGGCCTTTGGGGAGACCAGCTGCTGATGTGGGGGCCCAAAACATTCTGAGAAACACTCTGAGACCCACTGTCCCTCTTTCTAAGAAGAGTTTTAATAGCTGGATGCCATCTGTTTTCAATCTGAATTAGTTTTGATCATTGAATGCTGCATTTTAAGTCTTAATTTAATTTTGTATGTTGTTTTTATGGTTTGTGGATGTTGTACACCGCCCTGAGCCCTTCGGGGGAGGGCGGTATAAAAATGAAATAATTAATAAATAAATAAATAAATTGGGAAGTTTGGAAGTTGGAAGTGACTGTGTTGGATCCCATCTATAATTTCTGTGCATGGAAAGGCTTCTACAACTTTCCTACTTCCTCCCTCTGTCTGTAGCCCAAAAGGCTTCTCACAGTGATATTCCCAGGGGAACAGCTTGTGAGGCTGAGAATTCTGCTATGGGAAAAGGGTAAGGGTAAAACAGAACCTTTGTTCCATCCACAGAAACGTTATGCCGGCTTCAATTGAGTGCCTGTAGGAATTCCAGTGCAAATGAAATAACTTCTAGCAAGATAAGCAAAAGCTCTGAGGAATCCACGCAAAGCAAAGCTTCCCACTATAAACAGTGATTGGGCCTTAAGGGCCCTACTAGAGATTTTCTGGCCAAATCTTCTTCCCAGATGTGGTTGCTGCTAGAAGGTGAACCTCCTGAAACTGACCTCACCTTAGGAGCACCAACAGCGCAAAGCTAAGACATTTGTCAGCCTCAAACAGAAAATCAAACTGTCCCCCCCACACACATACTGCCAGTCAAAATGCTGGAAATATGTTAAAGAGCAGCAAGTTAATGACACCCTTATGGTCCCTTCCACACCTGCAAAATAAGTGCACTTTCAATCCACTTTCACAACTGTTTGCAAGTGGATTTTGCAATCCTGCACGGTGAAATCCAGTTGCAAAGTGGATTGAAAGTGGATTGAAAGTGCATTTTTTGTGCATGTGCGGAAGGGGCCTATGCCTCCTGCCTGAGCCAGCCATTTCGTTCCGTCTAATAGTAGGGAAAGTTCTGAATAGCAAGAGAAAGGCAGATGACAAGATGATCCAGTCATGACTGGTTCACCACTCAAGTGGCTACTTGAGGAAATCCTATTGAGTAGGTCAGCACAGGTAAAAGTCCAAGCTCCTATACCAGGGGTCCCCAAACTTTTTAAACAGGGGGCCAGTTCACTGTCCCTCAGACTGTTGGAGGGCCGGACTAAAAAAAAACTATGACCAAATTCCTATGCACAAATGATTGTAAAATGTTTGATTTCACCTTTCAGCCTTTCTGTCATGGTCTATTTTTAGAACAGTGACCAAAGTATGTCAAGTACAGGGTGGGCTCCAAATATTGTTGGGGAGGCTGGGGAATACCTTCCCCTGTAAAAAAAAAAAGCAGAACTTTCCCAATGAAGCATTCCATCTAACCCAGGATCAGGTATCTTCCTGGGTTCTTTCCTCCCTAGCAGCCAGCAAGCGATTCGCCAGCCTGGCTGATGCCAATGGGAGTGAGGCGGAACAGAAAGCCTGAGAGCAACACATGGAGTAGCTGAGAGGGAAGGGCGGAGCAGGCATTGCCACATGTAAGGTTTCCAACTCTGGGTCAGAAAATGCATGGAGATTTGGGGGTGCCATCATGTAACTGCAATCAACGGCCGTTGGGGCCGGTTCCTCCTCTCCCTCGAGCCTCCACTGCACATGAATGGAGCCATCGCCGCCATGCATGGTGGGCCGGATAAATGCCTTCAGGGGGCCACATTTGGCCCCCGGGCCGTAGTTTGGGGACCCCTGTCCTATACCTATATCCACTCACTCACTCACTCACTCACTCACTCACTCACTCACTCACTCACTCACTCACTCACTCACTCACTCACTCACTCACTCACTCACTCACTCACTCAAAATATGTTAACCTATGTTTCATTTGATTGGGATTTTTGTGGTTACTAGAAGTCTCTGGTCAATTTATTGGCGTAGCTATTTACCTTGGACTGATACCATGATTCCGCTTCACTTCGGCTCCTGTTCGCAATGTCTTCATACTGTGCTTTGACTTCAGCAATGATGCTGTTCAGGTCCAGGCTTCTGTTGTTGTCCATCGATAACACCACAGAGGTGTCCGATACCTGCTGCTGCATCTGAGATAATTCCTGCAGGGAAGACAACATTTGACTCCATTCATGTGTATAGGGCAGCAGCAGCTGAAGGCACATCCAGAAATAGTATTGCTGAAAATGATCTCAGGAAATGAACATCTAGATTGGATATGCCCTCAACGTTTTCTGGAGCTGATTTTGTTGGTTGGAGGACCTTGAAGCCCTGAGCTGGATAGCCTAGGATAGCCCCGTTTTCTCAGATCACATTAGCTAAGCAGGCTCAACCCTGGTTAATACTTGGATGAAGACCACCAAGGAAATCTTGGGTTGCTACCCAGATGATGATGAAGAGTTTGGATTTATACCCCCCTCTGAATGTCCCCCAATCCAAGTTTTTCCACCAAATAATGGGAGCTCCAAACTTACGCTGTCCTGTGTCTAGAACTGGGGCAAAACACCCTGGAACATAAAGCTTGGCTTAGAGCCTTCAGATTTTGGCTCCGCCTTCACTACCTGCCATCCGAACGCTCCCTTGTCTCATTGACACTACAGGACACACAGGCTAACCCCTGGTTTTCTCTAATCGAGAGAAATATTATTCCCATCGGCCTGCCTATTGAATCACTCTACCTAATGTCCTATTCAGAAGCGTACAATAGGCTCAGAGATCGGCTTTTAGATCTAGAATTTGCACATTTACATCTAGCAGCCAAACGAACCTGCTCTCCAACACAACTACGAATTCCATTTGAGCAGAGACGCATGGCCTATTACCTTCATACCTTAACGAACCCACGCGCAAGGAGAGCCCTTACCATTGCGCGTTTTAACGTTATGCCCTCTGCCCTATTAAAGGGTAGGCTCAGCAATTTAGATAAATCCTCAAGGTTATGCAGTTGCAAACTCAATGTGGTTGAAACTCTGACTCACCACCCTTGCACTGCACCAGATTTGATAACATCAGATCTAAATATACCAACTTACATTTTTTCTTCCAATCTGGGCTGCCTGATCTGACTAGGTTATCTCTATTGTTAAACAACTCGGACCCCGGTCTTTGTGAAGAGATCGCCAATTTCATTGCGGAGATAGTTGAGAGTTCCCAGTAAAACGTATTTGTTGTGCTCCCCGTGGGGCCTTTTATCTATCATGTATTCATGCAATTGTTCCCGATTTATGTAACTCTTTCTGACTATGCCAATAAGGGCTTATGTATGTATGTATGATTTATACTCTGCCTTTCTGTCCTGTAAGGATGCCTATAAACTCCTTCCCTTCCTCTCCCCACAACAAGACACCTTGTGAGGTAGGTGGAGTTGAAAGAGTTCTGAGAGAACAGTGACTAGCCCAAGGTCACCCAGCAGGAATGTAGAAGTGTGAAAACAAATCTGGTTCACCAGGCAAGGGTCCACCACTGATGTGGAGGAGTGGGGAATCAAACCCAGTTCTCCAGATTGGAGTCCACCTGCTCTTGACCACTACACTCCAGTTGCAGGGAATGGCAAGCCACCTTGGTCTCTTTCCTTGAAGTCACCATATCTTTGCTACAATGTGACAATAAAGTGGAGGGGGTTTTAAGAAGGAGGAAATGATTGTTTGGGAAGTTATTAGTTAACACTATTGTTTTAAAAATAATTTTAAATTTTTTTTAAAACAACTATACACCAAAATTGTACTTTAAAAACAGAACGTATTGGACTTGTCCAAACTAGTGACAGGTGTTGTCATATAGACAACTATACCAACCCAACAAGAGGGAGCTTGAGCTGGAAGCTGTTTTCCACCCATGGAGCCAGCACAGCTAGACATCTCCACCCAAACTGCAATGCTCATTAAGCCTCATTAAACTGATTGTCTTTTGATGTGCATCTCCAGCCACTGGTTACATTTCCCCTGACACATTTGCATTGTGTCTCAGAAATGGATGTTGCTCAAGGAGGTCTGCTTGTACTGCAATAATATGGAGCCCTTTGGTTTTAGGACGGTCTCCAAAACCCAAGCTCTTGCTTTGATCTTCGTCAAAGACTTCTTTGGAATGTTTGTACTTTGAATCTTTGATTTCTCACATGTTGTTGGCACAGGTTATAGAACTTGGCCTTTCTGAAACCCGCAACCTAGTCTTCAATTCAAATGCAATGGAATACATTGGACAAAGGAAGGAGTCCATGCTGAAGCCTTTATGCTATTTGAAAGCAGATTCTTACACTGACGAAACTTAAATGTCTCTTGATCTTCCATGCATGGTCTCCATGGTGTTACTGGGGAATATTATGATTACTTAACTCAGAGGTTGAAAGGTAAAGTGAAACTGAACAGATGCAATTTATTGTGAGCGTTTCTCAGTTGGAGTGATTAATATGACTCAGGTTGCCTGCCAAGGAAGAAAGTGGATTTTCCACTCTTGGCAGTCCTCAAGTTCAGACTAGACATTGTCCCAAAGAAGATGCTTTATTTAAATACAGTTTTACTTGTCTTGATCCGGTAATAGCTGGAGGAGATCGGGCTTACATTGCACAAGATGTGATAATTGATGTCACTAAGTCTCAACTTGCCTTAACATCCATTTGTCTCATTAAGTGAAAGGTGGGTGTAGAGGGGAAAACTCACTGAGAAATGTGGCATGTCCAAAGGGGGGAAAATAGGATCTGAAATGTCCTACAGAGTATATCTCAAGAGCTAGTGTGGTATAGCCTTTACGGCATTGGGCTCAGATGAGGGTGACTGAGCTCAGATCCCTGCTTGCTAAGAAACTCACGGGCTGACCTTCGGCTAGTCCAGGGGTCTGCAACCTGCGGCTCTCCAGATGTTCATGGACTACAAATCCCATCAGCCCCTCCCAGCATGGCCAATTGGCAGGGGCTGATGGGATTTGTAGTCCATGAACATCTGGAGAACCGCAGTTTGCAGACTCCTGGGCTAGTCATTCCTTTTTAGCCTAACCTGCTTCACAGCAGAGTTGCAAAGACAGAAAAGAGAACCGTGTACACTGTCTGGAGCAACTTGGTGGAAAGACCTAGCTCTCTGGTTTGCAGGTGAGATGTCCCAGGCTCAATCCAGTTGTCAGGCCTGGGAAGACCTCTATCTGACCACTTGAGAGGTGCTGTCAGTCAGACTACCCATTACTGGCTCAGTGCTCTGAGTTCATATGTCAGTTTCAGCTCTAGTGAGAAGATTTGAGATCCCTCAGTCAATATGCTTACCGCTTCATATAGTGCTCTCAAGAATTCGATTTCATCATTCAGTGAGTCTGATTTGCCTCCCAGTTCAATCTTGTTCATATAGGCACTGTCGACATCCTGCAAAAAAAAAAAAGAATAGGGAAAATAATTTGTATTGTGAAGGGTGCTTTCCCCTCTTCCCGGCCCCACAACATAGCCTGATCTTGAGGGAAGGCAGCAGAGTATAGCCTGATCTCGTCTGATCTCAGAAGCTAAGTAGGACCAGCCTTTGAAGGGAAACCACCAAGAAAGACTCTGCTGAGGAAGGCAATGGGAAACCACTTCTGTTTTTCATTTGCCTTGAAAGTTTCTTGCAGGAGTCGCCATAAGTCAGTTGTAACTTGACAACTCTTTACACACACACACAACAATGTTGCTCACATTAACTATTTGCTACGGTTATACAGTGCCTACCTCTGCCAGCAACCTTTGGGTTCACGGTCAACCAAAGTCAAATAACCTGTGGGTGATTCATTGAGAGATGCTGTAGTTTTGTTATTGATTGCCAGATGGAGTGACAACTGAAGGCTGTGGCAACCTATGGGAGTCAAATCAATTGTTTGCCCATTTCCTCGCCCCCTATCCCTTGTTCTGTGTTAGGTGCCACTCTAACAAACTCTGTGTTTTGTGGTGGAGTGTTGATGCTGTATGCTGTTGTGATGCCTGGGCTCTGTTGGTGGGTTTTCAGTCTGGTCTGTGGAGAGGTGTATAGGAATGGCACTTTTGATGAGTCCATTTGGACTAAACTATTGATAAGACTCTGAATGGCTGCTGTATCTATCTGTTTTTTATGGACAATTGTTTTATTGTTTTATTGTATTTTGGAATGCCAATAAAGGCTTGTCTATGTACACACACACACACACACACACGCACACAAGTCCAACCATTCATGTTATCCGTTGAAGAATCCAGTATTCCAAATGCTGGTTGGCTCTTGTTTCTAAGCTGCGGTTGTGATACATGAGAACTGAGGGATTTGGGGGATGTTTAGGGGTCAGAGCTTAGCATGAGAGTGGAAGGATAATCAGCGCTTGGAGTTGAGGCATTTGGCTATCATGGTACATCGGAGACACTGTGGAGTAGCAGGTAATTCAGAACTATCCGTTTCTGGGGGTTTGAGCCACTGATTTAACCTAATACCAAGAAGCCGATTCTTACCAAACTAATTCTTACCTTCTTTAGCACCACAAATTCATTCTCTGCACCTGTTCGCTTGTTAATCTCGTCTTCATATCTGTGGGAACAACCAAGAATCAAGACTGCATCAGTATGCTTCAACTCAGGAACCGATCACAGAAAGAAGAGACAAGTCGTGTAGCCAAGTCGTTCCAACCAGTGCATTGGTTTTCCGTCTGCTTTTCATGGGGTGTTCTCCCAAGAAAACTAGTCTGTGGAGATTGGATGCCTCATCTCCATGTATACCTTTTGAAAATCAATCTCATTTCACTTCCAGATTGTTAGAACTTGTAGAAACCCCATGCATGTTGCATAGTCTACCATTAGGACTGCTGGATGGATTTCATGGGCAACTGTAATTAAAGCCAGTGGTCCACAGTGGTTAGACTGTTAAGACTAGGACCAAATCCTAGTCTATAGGTCCAAATCCACAGGCAGAGCGGAAGCTCACTAGATCAGGGGTCTGCAACCTGCGGCTCTCCAGATGTTCAGGGACTACAATTCCCATCAGCACCTGCCAGCACAGCCAATTGGCATGCTGGCAGGGGCTGATGGGAATTGTAGTCCATGAACATCTGGAGAGCCGCAGGTTGCAGACCCCTGCACTAGATGGTTTTCAGCCAACCATTTTTTCTCTCCCAGTCTAACCTGCCTCTTAGGATTGTAGCGAGCACAAAATGAAGAAACTGATGACCCTTTGAAGGATGGAGAGATAAAAAAATAGGTTACATAATGATCACATGACAGTCTGACCAACAGCAGTTTCTCTTAGGTGTGAGATATTTACTGTCACCGATAGCATGTGACTTGAGTCGACTTGCTTCAGCAATGTGGAAATATCTGTTCTGCTGGAAGCATCATTTTTAAGTGAGTACATGGCCTGTGGTAAGGTTCCATGGGTTGAGGGGACTGGAAAATGATTGGCCTTGTTTGGTGGTTGACAGGGGTTGGGTTACATTATCTTTTGATTTCTACCTACTTCATGAACAAATTTCAAGGACTCCTTTCCACTAAGTGGAAGCAGCAGCGGTGTAGTGGTTAAGGGCAGGTGCACTCTAATCTGGAGGAACCAGGTTTGATTCTCCGCTCTGCCGCCTGAGCTGCGGAGGCTTCTCTGGGGAATTCAGATTAGCCTGTGCACTCCCACACATGCCAGCTGGGTGTCCTTGGGCTAGTCACCGTTTTTTGGAGCTCTCTCAGTCCCACCCACCTCACAGGGTGTTTGTTGCGAGGGGGGAAGGGCAAGGAGATTGTAAGTCCCTTTGAGTCTCCTACAGGAGAGAAAGGGGGGATGTAAATCCAAACTCTTCTAAGTCTTTTTCCACCAGAGAAGGTCTTTCTTAACTTAAAGAAGATTTAGCAGAAAGGAGTCACTGGAACCAACTGATCCTAATCAGAAGACATTGAACCCAATGATCAATTTCCATTAGCCCGTATGGGTACATCACAAGAAGCATTAGTAAAAAATAGTAGCAGGGGCTGCTTCCTGTCTTATATTTTTTTAGATACACAATTAAAAGGCAATGTGCAAATAAGATATATTTAGAAACACGTATATAAATGTTGCTACTTATCAAATGTACGCTTGGGGACAAACCCACGTTGGCTGCCATGAAATTGATCAAAGATCCCTGACAATCATTATGTGCTGTACCTTATGATTCTTGACAAATGTATTTTTCTTTTATGTACACTGAGAGCATATGCACCGGAGACAAATTCCTTGTGTGTCCAATCACACTTGGCCAATAAAGATTCTATTCTATTCTATTCTACAAGTACTGGCTGCAAGATCCCTGCTGGCTTGTAGATCCCTACAAGTACTGGCTGCAACTGTTGTAAGACTGGGGGGTTGGGTCCAACCGGCTTTTCTGCAGGGGGAAAAAGGAGGAGGGAGGGATCCCCTTTGACCACCAAAAATCTATACCCGAGCTTGTGGGATCTACAAGGATAAAAGCCATGTGGGACGGTGGTGGTAATAAGGAGATAAATTATGTGAGACCAGCTGACCGGTTCTAACTCTATATTTGCCAAAGCTTATACAGGTAGCGCTCCTGCTGCCACAGATGTAATCCGTGCTTCTGTAGCTAAGCTTGGCAAAAAGGACTTGTTACTTTAGACGCAAGCTTTCATGAAATTTCATAACTTCAGGGCCGTTCAACCTATCAAACTGACAGGGTGGTGCCGGCATCCACGCGAAGAAAAGACTGGAAGGATTTGTGTCTGGCAGGTTCTTTGTAAGCACTTGGCCCTGTACTCATTTTGCTCCCCCGCAGCTGGCTTCCAACACAATGTGGAATAGTTAGTGGTAGGAAGGAGCTCGGAAGACTCCTCCATGCAGTGGCGTTCCTGCCTAGGGACAGGGGGTACCCTATGTCCCCGGGCGCCCCCCATTTGGTCACGTGGGGGGGCGCCAACATTTCAGGGTCGTTTATGTGTTTTTAAATGTTTTCAGTGTTTTTTTCACGTTACGGCCTGCAGGGGGCGCATTTTTAAGGCTAGCGGCACCAAACTTTCAGGGTACCATCCAGAGACGGCCCTGATGATACTACCCAAATTTTGTGATTTTTGGTTCAGGGGCAGCAAAGTTATGGACCCCCAAAGGGGGTGCCCCATCCCCATTGTTTTCAATGGGAGCTAACCTGAGATGGGGGCTACCCATTTGAGGGCTCCATGGATATCTGTGCAGCAGTGCAACGCTTTGAGCAGAAGTTTAAAAAAAAATGTCTGTTTCTCTAATGTTTTAAGTGCTGTCCTGGCTAGCCCAGGTAAGCCTGATCTCATCAGATCTTGGAATCTAAGTAGAGTTGGCCCTGGTTAGTATTTGAATGGGAGACCTCCGAGGAATCCCAGGGGTCACGACCTAGAGGCAGGCAATGGCAAACCACCCCTGAATGCCTCTTGCCTTAAAATCCCTCAGGGGTTGCTATGTCAACAACAACAACAAAAATCAGTGTCGGGAGCAGAAGTCAAGAAATGCCTGTTGCTGTAATTCCGTGATACCCTGGGGTGCCGTGAACGTGTCCCAGGGGTACCGCGGCAATGCTACCGGCCCCCCTCACTTTTGCAGTGTCTCCCACTGGCACTAGCAAGGATATGGAGCTGGCCCAGGGGGCAGGGCCTGCCGCAAGGTCAGCAGCCCCTTCCCACCCCCCACCCCTGTGCTTCCCTTCACCCTGGGAGGGGAAGGTGGGGGTGGCAAGCCGGGGAACTGGGAGGGGAAGTGGGGGGGGGATGGCAGGGGTACCGTGAGATATGAAGAGTGAGGTCAAGGGTACCGTGATGTCGAAAAGGTTGGAAAACACTGCTGTAATGTTTTAAGTACCCAAGCATGTATTGTGGCCATGATCTCCTCCAAGACTTGACCAGCACTTTGGTCAGTCTATCTGGATCAATTCAAGCAGGACAAGGTGTAGATTTCATTTTTTCCCCAGACAATAAGGTGGTCACTTCACTTGCTGCCAAATCAAAGGGATGCAAGACAAGGCAGGTTTTCCACCGATCAACAAAATGTTTATTTTCCCCTCATTTTAGAGATGGCTAGAATGTGCCAGCCAGTTTATATATGCCCAGTCGTACCTATCTAAGGATTCAGTTTTACTTGGGAGAGCACCTTAGATGGGGCACGAGTAAAATTGGGCTGTATATTCAGCAAGAAATGCACCTATGCTAAAAGAATGATCTCCTCCATCCTAGGATAGACCAAAGATGCTTACTTGTTCTTGAAGTCTTCCACCATATCTTGCATGTTCCTCAGTTCTGCGTCCAGTCTTCCCCGTTCCCCTTGTAGACCATCAAGTTGCCTCCTAAGATTATTCACATAGACATCAAAGAGGGGCTCCATGCTGCTTCGTCGAACAGTTGTTCCCTGTTCTTGTAACAGCGCCCATTTGGTTTCAAGGACTTTATTCTGTTGTTCCAGGAATCGGACCTGCCAGGAAGAATAGGGAAAGGGTGGGTAATATTGGATGACAAACGGCACATCCACTGGAAGGAAAAGGATGCTGGCTGAAGTTTGTGGCGTAGGAGGTTAAGAGCTCCTGTATCTAATCTGGAGGAACCGGGTTTGATTCCCAGCTCTGCCGCCTGAGCTGTGGAGGCTTCTCTGGGGAATTCAGATTAGCCTGGGCACTCCCCCACACGCCAGCTGGGTGACCTTGGGCTAGTCACAGCTTCTCGGAGCTCTCTCAGCCCCTCCCACCTCACAGGGTGTTTGTTGTGAGGGGGGAAGGGCAAGGAGATTGTCAGCCCCTTTGAGCCTCCTGCAGGAGAGAAAGGGGGGATATAAATCCAAACTCTTCTTCTTCTCTTCTATAATAAGACAGAGAGAGAGGGAGGGAGGGAGGGAGGGAGGGAGGGAGGAATGCATGGTACAGCTCTTCCATACAACCATAGTTTTCATCTCCAGCTGAAAGGTAATTTACAAACATCTATTTGCAATCTAGATTGCAACCTCCTGGGGACAGAGACTTGTCTTTTGCATCTCTTCCTCTGTAAATTGCCATGTGTATTAATGGCAGTATGCATTACAGTGTGGAGTAGTGGTTAAGAGCTTTTGGATTCTGACCCGGAGAATCCCGGCTTCGATTCCCCACTCCTCCACCCTTCGAGTAGCAGAGGCTTTATCTGGCAAACCCCAGATGTGTTTCTGCACTCCTCATGTTCCTGCCGGGCATCCTTCCTCGGAACCCTCTCTGTTCCCACCCTGCCCCGCCCAAGATGACTATTGCTTGCGGTGAGAGTAGCGCAGTGAGCTTCAGGCTTCACCTCGAAAGCCCCCGGCTGTGAGAAAAAAGGGTGGGCATGTAAATCCCAAACTCTTCTTCTTCCAAAACTAATGGCCGAGGAAAGCATGTAATGCATGACAAAACCATGGAGAGTATCACAGGAGAACAGTATTATATAGAAAATGAGAGAACGTAGCGTGGAGCTCTGAAAAGTGCTCAGGGATACTGAAGTAAAGTCCTTCATTTTAGTGATTCCCTTTGTAATGAGCCACGGTGAGCCTTCACAAAACATAGTCCAAAGCGGGTCCTGATTTAACGCTTTGCTAACAGGCCCACCTGTTCTGTGTCGGGAGTCCCAGCCAAATTTGGTCAGTGGGAGCAGCAAATAAGCTGCCGCCTCCCAGCACCAGGTTACATTGACCGCTATACGCATGCCTCTTTAAAACGGCTTCCTCCCTGTTGCATGTTATTTATTCCATTTTAAAATTTCTCCCTTCCTCCAAGAAGAGGCACCCCATTGTACTGGCTTCCCTGAATGTCGACTACGTCACAAAGAGGAGCTGGTTCTATCATTCAAACTTCTTAGTTAATAAACTATTAACTAATAGTATATTTAAAACAAACAATGAACACCCTCTATCTTCGATATAGAGACAGAAAAAGTCTACCTTTTTTGGATGAAACAATTTTCTTATTCTCATACTTGGTTGATTCACCGATTGTAGACTTAGAAGCAACTGCAGTTTCCACATTTCGTTGCATTTCATAAATGAAGTACCCGCTCCTGGCTTCTCTTCTCTCTTTTTTGAAGGAGAGACATCCCTACTTCCCTGCCATGGGTTGTTTCTTGGTTGGAAAATCGCACATACTCTCGTGTTCTGTTCTTTCTCGTAAGGACGCTTAATTGAGAATCCCCATACTTTATGTTTGTTCGTCTCTATATTCCTACTGAAAATATCAGGGATTTTTTTTTTTGCATTCTTGAACAACATTTAACAAGCAGTGAACTAATCCCAGTCTTCATTTCTGCCCATGTGGTGACTTGTGTGTCATCCATTATACCAGTGATGGCGAACCTTTTCGAAACCGAGTGCCCAAATTGCAACCGAAAACCCATTTATTTATTGCAAAGTGCCAACACGTACCATTTACCCTAAATGGTTTTGTGCTTTCAGTTAACAAAAAATTGTTGTCTCCAAGCGCAAGCATTACTTGGAAGTAAGTAAGTTTAAGTGGTAGCTGGGTGTTTCGGTTTCGTTACCAATCATGCAACTCTTCCAATGGGTGAATCACAACCCTAGGAGGGTTTACTCAGAAGAAAGCCCCATTGCCGGCAACCGAGCTTTCTCCCAGGTAAAGGATCACACTTTTCTTCTTTGCATGAATATCAGTGGGGTTTAACAGTGCTTAACAGGGTTACCTACACTACTTCCCCAAAATTAGGTCTTAGGTTTAATGCTAATAATCGAGCTCAGTGGCCCAGGCCAGCCTAGATATGTGTGTGTGTGTGTGTGTGTGGAGGTGACTCTGTTTGTGCGTGCCCACAGAGAGGGCTCTGAGTGCCACCTCTGGCACCCGTGTCATAGGTTCGTCATCACTGCATTATACCAAAATACAAGGATGTTCATTTCTATATTGCTGGAAGCCACTCGTTTTCCAGACTGCCTTAGGCTGAGCCAGATCATTAATGTATCAAGATCAGCATTGGCCATTCGGTCAATGGGTCTCCCCAGCAGAGATTTTTTTTAATCCTATCTCTTACTACCAGAACATTTTAGAGGCAGAGATGCTGAGGACTGAACCCAGTACCTTCTGCAGGCAAAGGAGATGCTCTGCCATGGAGTCATGAGACATTATGTCGGAATGTTACACAGCCAACCTTGCCACAAAGACTAACATGACATAACAGTTGCAGGTACATCACCAATTTCAGGGAGGAAGAAAAGGACTGGTGGTGCATTCTTACCTATGCCTACGTCTGATGCAGCATCCAGCAGGAGCAAGCGCTTTTTGCATGTTGTAAATTATCACAAAGGGAAGAGGAAGGAGGGACTGACTGTCCAGTGGGTCCATGCAGATTTGGTAAAGCTCAGAATATTCAAGAAGGCATTTGTCTACTCACCTTGTCAATGAAGGAAGCAAATTTGTTGTTGAGTGTCTTGATCTGCTCCCTCTCTTGGGTGCGTACTTTCTGAATCTCTGGGTCAATCTCCAGGTGCAGTGGTTGCAGGAGATTCTGGTTGATGGTCACCTCTTGGATGCCACCAGGTGGGACAACAGGAAACCCTGGTCCGCCTCTTCCACCAAAACACGGAGATGCGACTGCAAACCCAGCTCCGGGACCTCCGAACCCTGATCCAAAACCAAAGCCCACGCCACCTGCTCCACCTGCTCCGCCACCAAAACCATAGCCAGCCCCTCCACCGGCGCCGTATCCGCCACCATAACCTGCTCGGTAACCTCCACCATAGGAGATGCGTCTGTTTGCACCTAGGTTGTACATGCTGCGACTGCCAAAGCCACCACCGGCTCCATATCCCCCACCACCTCCTCCAACTCGAGCGCTTCCAGTCCGAGCCACAGAGAACGAGCTAAAACTTGATCTCCCGCTGCCGCCACCACCAACGATGGCAGAACCAGAGGAGAAGCCCCGGTTGCCTCCTCCAGAGGATGTTCTATAGGAGATACGACTCATGGTGGTGGTGGTGGTGTTCAGAGAGAAGGGGAAAAAATGCAAGGAAAGGTTTCAGCTACAAGCAGAGCTTCAGGGAAAGAGCAGAGACTGAAGGAGGCAAAACCCCTCTGATCTGAAGGAGCGGGAAATCTCCCCTTTTATGCGCTTGGGGGGAAAAAACCTGGCAAGACATTCAAGGCAGTCTGATAGGCCTTGCAGCAACTTGTCCCATTAAACACGCCTCCTTGACAGTAAGAAGGCGGGGGTGGGGAGGGGGAGAGACTTCATCTGCAGACGGGCAGGAAAGCACTGAGGGAATACTTTGTTGGAGGAGGGTGTGCCATAAATTATCAAAAAAAATGGGGAAATGAGATTATGACCACAGTCTTTGCATACCTGGGGTTTTCAACAGTTCCCCTTAAGAGTCTGCTTGCACAGGGGTAGGAGAGGACCACACTATAAGACCTGAGCATCGCAGCGTGGTGGATTCTCATTGCTTCTCCACTCCAAGGTCTTCCGGCAGACTTCAGAGAGAACAGAAGCTAAAGCAAGCAGACCTGCATATAACCTGGTTTCTTCTTTTGGGTTAGTTGGGTGGTGATGGGGCTGAAAGATTTGCCAAGTGCAACAATGTGATCTCTGTTGTGAAATTGGGTGTAATAAACCTTTTTTTAATGGTTTGAAGTGCTTCATTGTTCCTCGATTGCTCACTTACCAGTGAGTTACATTGGACTGTGAAGGTGCCTCAGGCTGAATTTGACCTTCACTGGCCACAGTGCTCGAAGATCTTAGTCAGGGAAAGGTCTTCCCTCACCCTTCAGCCAGACATCCTTGCACAAGATTTTACCAGGGGGTCTTCCTCATGTGACATGTATGTTGTTAGGGTCCTTCAGACAATATGGGCTACCCACTGAATTGTGCAAAGAGGTGTAATACCCGGATTCTCCTTTAGAGGAGAACATAGCTCCAGAACTCCACCCAACTGGATTTCATTGCCTTAGCTATCATCCCAAGAAAGAGCAGAAGAGCAATTTTCAGATGTTGTCAATTACCTTTGCATCAGATTTCTGAAGGCTTGCAGATCCTTGGAAAGCTGGGTTCATAGCTGGTATTTTGAGAGTGGAAAAACAGAGGGTCAAATGAATTCTGTGATTAGAATTGTAGCATTTTGACCAACTGGCTTTCCTCATTGGTTGAAAAGTAATACAGTAATGCAGTGTTCAGCTACCAGATTACAAATTGCAATTATAACACTTTTTTTAATGACTAATGGTTGAAGAGTTGTTTATATTGTTTATATTGGCACTCAGGTCTTCCACACAAAGTCATGTCCTTCTAAAGAGCATGAGACAGTGTGCCAATCACGCCCATTTCTGCTAGGGCAGGGGTCTGCAACCTGCAGATCTCCAGATGCTCATGGCCAATTGGCCATGCTGGCAGGGGCTGACGGGAATCGTAGTCCATGAACATCTGGAGAGCCACAGGTTGCAGACCCCTGTCTAGGGCAAAATCGTATCACGCCTCAGTCACAGGAAATTCTTTTAGTCTGGAGCAAATGAATGGATCAAGCGGCTACAAGCCTAGTTCGAGAGCCGATGGAGCTCTTATTTTATTCAAAGGCTAGCAAATCCCAACGTTGAACATCTGAATGATTGCCTTAAGAGTCCCACGGAATTCCACTCGGTGCTCCTCAAATGGAGCTAATCGATGGCATCAGCATGTTTTCATGATGCTGATGTCCCCGGTTTCGTTGCAGCTTTCTGCAGAGCTCCACAGAATGAAGAGGGTTGCAGAATCTCACAATGAGAGCCGGAGTTGCGTAGTTAGGCATGCGAGACACAAGCCCAGAGACTGAATAGCTGAAAGGCATCGGCGTGATGGGAACATCGGTATCGTCTCATTGTTAAAAAAGCGATTGCTCCTATAGATTAGCTGGCTTCTATTTTTTTTTCCCTTCACCATCGATTGGAAAGTTTGTTGGGACCTGACTCAAGAGCCAATTTTTTTTTCTCACAGCAATCGGAAAAAAATCTGAAGGTGTTTGCACAATTTGTTTCGTTTGCAGGCATTCCTGTCGCCATGCTCTGCCAATAACGTGAGTCATTTGCACCTGAGGCTCATGGAAGAATATCTGTTATTGTGTATCAGTCCTCTTTGGAATGCCACTTCGGTTGCATGGGCAAGCTGAGATCGTAGCGAGGGGGTGCTGTGCTCTTGGAAAACTGCAGGATCTTGGGAGAGCTTCGCTTCTTGGGTGTTCTCAGCAAACGTCTCCTGTTGTCCCTTGCAGCCGTTTCTGCATCCAGTGTGGGAGAGGCCAGTAGGAAAGTATTAAAAGTCAAAATCTAATCTGACCATTTAATGCATGCATTTATTGCACAGTTGGGTTTGACATTCTTACTGAATTATGTATCCACGGTCCAGATGCCGGGGCCCCTCCCCCTCGCTCCCCTTCCTTGCATGCCACCCCTCCCTCCCCTTGCAGCATGCCACTCTCTTAATGGTAGGGTGCATGTCTGGGTTTAACCAACAGCCGTCTATTAACTAGTGCCTCAGAATCTACGGGGCTCTGATGTATATAGATAAATCCAAAATGTTTGACCCACTCCAGGGCCATGGATACACAGAAATGTGCACAAAGGGCTCTGGAGTGTGTAAGCAGGGTGCATTTCAGAGGGCTCATTGAAGAAGGAGAAATTGCATTGCTTTCCCTTTCTGCTGATGCACATAGGCCCCTTCCGCACATACAGAAATAATACACTTTCAATCCACTTTCACCATTGTTTGAAAGTGGATTTTGGTATTCTGCACAGTAAAATCCAGCTGCAAAGTGCATTGGAAGCGAATTGAAAGTGCATTATTCTGCTTGTGCCAAAGGGGCCATATAGAAGGAAGTCCTTGAAGGCAAGGGTGCTCCATGTTCCCATAGGTGCCCTTCAATGGAATTGCTAGATTGGGAAAACCAGAAAGGTTCCCCGTGGTCACTCAGAGCTCCACAGCTACATCAAAGTCCTTAAGTATTCACCAGACATCAGTGCTTTGAGAGAGTCGTTTTTCATAACGGACCGATGTTCGTATAAAGCTCTGAATTGTTTTTCTCCAAAAACAACAGTGGCCTTTTGTGCACGTTTGATCTCTTCAGGTCAATCATACATTACCTTCAGGTCATGCTTTCGATTGGGCACGTATTTTCCCTTCACATGAGAATTAAGGCTGATCACAAGCAATTGCACTAGGCAAATTTTGAGTTCAGGTTTTTAAAACCTAAACGTTTCAGAAAAGCCCATTCTTTCTTGGGGTTTGCTGCTTACAAGTGGTGGCAGGAATAGGCTTCAGCTCTCTACAAACAGCCCAGCTCCCTCCCCCACTGCAAAGCTGGCAGCTGGCTTTGCAATCGGGGAGGAGGAGGTTCCTTGCAGAGAGCGGAGAGCTCTGGCCTCTGCAAGCAAAGTAGCTTCAGTTCCTGCTTCTTTCCCTGATTGCAAAGCCAGCAACTGGAAGGTGCGAGGGTGGGGTGGGGGTTGCTTCCAGTTCACGGCCCAAATCTGTTTGGCTTTTTCAGCACCAGGCTGACTGAGTTCTGCCAGTTTGTTTGGCCCCTTCCGCACCCGCAAAATAATGCGTTTTCAAACCACTTTCACAACTGTTTGCAAGTGGATTTTGCCATTCCGCACAGCTTCAAAGAGCACTGAAAGCAGTTTGAAAGTGCATTATTCTGCGTGTGCGGAAGGAGCCTTTGTTTGTTTGGTAAAAAGAAATCCTGAAAAAAACACAACAAGGATTTACCGAATCTCCACCCCTATTCAGAACTCACCACACTGAGGATCAGAGAAGCCCCGTGGTGCCCAAGAGTAGACAAAACATGATTTTTTTCCCTGCCTGCCCAGGAAGAGCAGAGTGGTATGTGTTTTGTCCCCACTCCCCACCTTCCCGAGTTCCACCAGAATTTATGAGATATCGCCCACTTTTAAAGTTAAATACTTTCAATTATTCCAGGAACTAAAGTCAAAGGGACAGCCTTTTTAAAAAAAAAAAACTTAGGAAACAGGTGGTAAACAACCAACCTAACCCAAAAGCATTCTCCTAAGGGAGCAGGCAACACGGCCGCTTGGCTCAGGGGAAGCAATGGGTCACCTCCTCATGTATAACCAAGGAAACTCAGGGAGACCCTGTTATGAAGTACACAGCTACGCAGAAAACCATTAAGTGCACAAAGTGCACAGCTACGCAGAAAACCATTAAGTGCACTGCTTGATGAGAATGTATTGAAAGACCATTCTTTAAATGTTCAGAGTTATAAATAATATTTATGCTACTAATGGAATCATCATATATGTAGATCTACCACTTTCTTCTTTTGGAACATTAACTGCTGAAAAATTCATGTGGACTTCTTTATTTTTGAGGACACAACCATGGTAAAGCATTCTTTTTTTATTATTACAGTAAGAGATTCTAAACACTAGCTGTTTTTCAGATACATCCATCCATCTCTCTCCCCCCCCCCCCAAATTTGGCATCTATAGTTGTTTTCTATTAATGCTTTTGCCAGTTTAATGACAAATAAAATGTGTGTTAAATACAGAGCTGTCATTTGGAATATCAATTATTTGAGGAAATGGAAAAAGACACATCTCTTGATCATGATGACGGGAAAGGAAGCAGCAAGTGCGGACACTGTCTTCTTGCTCAGATGGTTTGGAATTCTTCTGGCTTTAGCTTCTGATGGTCTTTTGGAGGATGGAGGTTTTAGAGATAATTTTCAGACCGGAGCCGCTTCCGGACCCCATGCCTTTCCCACTCCCAGAGCTGAAATTGCTTCCTCCAAAGCTGAACCCGCTACCACCACTACCTCCTCCACCATAACCATCTCCATGGCCAAGTCCACTCCCAAAGCCACTGCTTGTAACACAGCCACCTGCTCCAAAACTCAAACCACTTCCAAAGCCACCTGCTCCAAGACCATGACTACTAAATCCTCCTCTTCCTCCAAGACCGCCACAACCTCCTCCTAGGCCGGCTCTACCATTGCTGACACCTCCAGCGCTGGAACTGACAACAGCTGCAAGGAAAACATGAACTGATTAGATATCTAATAAGACTATCTGTGTAGGTTCTATCAAGGTTAAAGAAGCCATCCAATCGGGGTGCTGTGTGGTTTCCGGGCTGTATGGCCGTGTTCTAGCAGCATTCTCTCCGGGAAAGCCTTCAACAATCATCCCATTGTCTATCACGTTTCGCTGTTTTAGTCCGTTGGAATTTCCCACTGGTCTGTTCCAGAGGTTTATCATGTTGGTGTGCAGTAGGACAGATAGATTCAAGCCCAGTAGCACCTTAGAGGCTTGGTATTTGAGGAAGGAACCTTGGACTCTTGGAAGCTTACACCCCAAAATCTTGTTGGCTTCTCAGGTGCTACTGAGGCCATCAGCGGCATTGGGCCTACATATCTGAGGGATCGCATCTCCCCGTACTGCCCTACTAGGGCCCTCCGCTCTACGGAGGAGCGGGTGCTGGAAATCCCTGGTCCAAAAAAGATCCAGCTGGCCTCAACAATGGCCAGGGCTTTTACTGCCCTGGCCCCTACCTGGTGGAACAGGCTCCCTAAGGAGACCAGGGCCCTGCGGGACCTTCAGAGTTTCCGCAGGGCCTGCAAAACGGACCTGTTCCGCCAGGCTTTTGGCCAGCCGGAATGACCATCTGACCCTCATACCATCTTGGTCTCCCATGGGCGGGAATGGGGTTGGGATAAGTCGCCATCTGCAAATTTTAAATTGTTCAAATTCTATGAATTTAATATTGTTATAGATTGTTTTTATATTTGTATTTATTTGATGTTGATGTACACCGCCCTGAGCCCTCCGGGGGAGGGCGGTTTAAAAATGGAATGAAATCAATAAATAAATACTGGATTTGAATCAAGCTGTTCCTTTGGTCTGTATGATTCAGCGATGTGGCTGGGCAATTGTGATGCCTCTGGGGTCCCCCTACTCCTGCATTGTGTCAGGGAGTCTTAGTGCATACTGAACACCTTGCGATCATGTTGCTATCCATACATGAGAAGACTGAGCAGAACCAATAGCTTATTTGCTTTCGTGACTGCATACAACATGTATTTGGATTTTTTTCAGGCACCCTTCAGCTCTTTTCACCACGCGCTAGTATGTACGCCAATGCATAGTTAGGGAATTGTTGAACTAGCAAACCATGCATGTTAATATATTATTGTTGGCCACACTGGCAAGTGAAGGCAGGCAGGCAGGCAGGCAGGCAGGCAGGCAGGCAGGCAGGCAGGCAGGCAGGCAGGCAGGCAGGCAGGCAGGCAGGCAGGCAGGCAGGCAGGCAGGCAGGCAGGCAGGCAGGCAGGAAGGAAGGAAGGAAGGAAGGAAGGAAGGAAGGAAGGAAGGAAGGAAGGAAGGAAGGAAGGAAGGAAAGAAGGAAGGAAGGAAGGAAGGAAGGAAGGAAGGAAGGAAGGAAGGAAGGAAGGAAGGAAGGAAGGAAGGAAGGAAGGAAGGAAGGAAGGAAGGAAGGACATATATAGTCAAGGACATATATAGTCAAGGTACTTACATATGCTCACTGGATTGACATTTTCTCCATTGAGCCTGTTGAAAAAGGAATTTAGAACTGAATGAAAATATGTCCACTGACCACTATAAACATGGCATGTCACACACTAAGAGTGATTCCCCACAATACATTCAGTTGAGCTCTCGACTCTAGAGTTCGCCTGAATTTCGGGTGATCATGAATCTTTCGCTAACTCGCTGTCGCTCCGGCATACAGCTTTTAGCAGCAGAGCTCGATCCTCCTTAGCCGAGCTCAGAGGGCGGGATGTGCTGGGCACGCCTCCTCTGGCTTCTCGCCAGATTCCTATTGCCAGCTGCCGCTAAAAGACTGCAGCAAGGCTACGATGAGTTCGATTCGCTTCATTAATCCAGTTACATTGACGGGCTGCCTGGCTCTCCTTACACATTAGAGCTCAGTGGGCTGGAGCTTCAACTTCAGTGCATCATCCACCCCTCTGCCTCGGATTGGTTCCCTTTTCCCATGGTGGAGACGTGGAAATTCCGATTGCTTTTACGAAGCATGTCGCCAAAAGTCGGAGGTAGAACCGTGCAACACTGTCGCAAAGTTGTGACTTTACTGCCCTTCCACAGAAACATCCCTGGTGAACCGTCCATGGAATCCTGATTTTTGAGGGAGTTGTTTCCTGCCATCTCTGGCAGTGCTTGCACATTTCGAGCAACCTGCTGAAGACAGCGGCGATGGTTTGCTGCCACATCGTCAGGCTGCTGAGTCACAGCTACTCTGTTCCTCTTGCCCACTTGACGGCCCTTTCAGCGATTCCCCAGAGTCCACGTCAATGGGTGTATCCCCACCGCTCCACACAATGGTGAAAAAACTGCGTGTTGCCACACTGGGATGACGACAAGTGGATTGAAAACTTTCAGGGTCTCATCAGGAGACTGCAGTGATGACACCCCTCAGGTTTGGTGCAGTTTGGGTCAGGGGAGCCAAAGTTATGGACCCTCAAAAGGGGTGCCCCATCCTCCATTCCTTCCAATAAGAGCTAAGGAGATGGGGGCTGGTGTAATTTTTACCTCCTCAAGGAGGGATTTCTGTATTATGTGAGAAGTGATTTTGAAAAAAAAATGTTTTAAGGCAATGGTCTTTAACTAATGAGCTGGGATAATTCAGGTGGGCAATAGAGCCCATCCTGCTAGGCCGTAAGCCCACAGAGAACTACCATTTTTCCAGTGCCTTCTGGAAGGGCAGAAAGCTGTGCATTAATGCTTAGAAGGAGAGGCAGAGAGCGGCAGAGAGTATTTTCCCATGGCTCTGCCCTTTGATTTTTCCCCTCATGATGGAACCCATGATGGAAAGAGCAATCTTTGCCTTGGGTTTCCGGCCCTCAGCTCATTTGGTCCATTGCTTACTTTCCTGGCCTTAGCACTGGTAAGGTAATGTCTCTGGTTCCTCCTCTACCTGTCATGTGACCCTGACGTTTCATGACTTCTTATTGTGAGTTTGTAGGTCAGTCACCGCATACTCAGTAGGCCTAAGATCTAAAAAGGCTGAGGATCACTGCTTCAATGTATTAGAATCCATTGACACCACAAGAACACACGAAGCAACCTTATACTGAATCAGACAGTCTGTCAAGTCAGTGCTGTCTACTCAGACTGGCAACGTCTCTCAGACCTTCTTTCATATCGCCTGCTACCTCCCCCTTTTACCTGGAGATGCCAGGGGTTGAGCCTGGGGCCCTCTCTATACCAAACCGTCTCTCCATGTATCGCCCCTCTAGGCCCCTCCGCTCATCAGAGGCGGACCTGCTGGTGATCCCTGGCCCCAAGGTGATCCGGCGGGCCTCTACAAGGGCCAGGGCTTTTACAGCCCTGGCCCCTACTTGATGGAACAGGCTCCCAGGTGAGATCAGGGCCCTGCGGGACTTACGAAGTTTCCGCAGGGCCTGCAAAACAGACCTGTTCCTTTGGCCAGCCAGGGTAATATTGACATCTCGCCATATAATGAACATCTGGCCTCCCATGGGTACAAGTCAGGGGAGGGGTAGGAGTTTTAAAGCCGTCTGTAATGCATATATGGCTCTTCATTATTGAGTACTGATTGTTTAGTTGTTTTTAATCTTATAACTTATGTTGGACACCGCCCTGAGCCCTTTGGGGGAGGGCGGTATACACATTAAATAAATAAAAAATAAAATAAATATAAATAAACAGAGATGCTCTACCACTGAGCCACAGTCTTGGAAGAAAGATTCCCAAGTTCCTGATAGCCATTGAGCTCACCCTTCTTCACACTACAGAACTTAAATGAGATTGGTTTAATGTCTAAGAAAAAAAACCCTTACCAATACCCCTTGTGTAAGGTTGTACCAAGCCAGAAGTTAACTCCTATAGGTTTCTATGTCCACACAGCGACTTTCAACACAGAGCGCTTTCTGACTGTTGCAATGAGTCTGTAGCTATAGCTATGGTCAGCATTCGTATTCATCTTTGCACACCTACCTGCTCTCCTCTCCTTCCAGCAGCTTTCTATATGTGGCAATCTCAATATCCAGGGTCAGTTTGACATTCATCAGCTCTTGGTACTCCCGCAACAAGCGGGTCATCTCTTCCTTGGCTTTCTGCAGAGCATCTTCCAGCTCAAGGAGCTTGGCTTTGGCATCTCTGACAGCCAATTCCCCACGGTCTTCAGCATCCGTAATGGCAGTCTGCACATTGGCACACTGTAGGGGTAAAGGGCACTGTTTGGTTCCTCCAGTTCAGTGGTTCTCAACCTTCCTAATGCCATGACCCTTTAATACGATTCCTCATGTTGTGGTGACCCCCAACCATAAAATTATTTGTGTCTTGGTTCCTAAGATCATCGGAAATATGTGTTTTCCTATGGTCTTAGGCAACCCCTGTGAAAGGGTCGTTCGACCCCCAAAGGGGCCTCGACCCACAGGTTGAGAACCGCTGCTCCAGTTCCTTTTTTGTCATTCATACATCTAAATCTTTATTGCTATTGTTTCGTAGCATATTTTTGTTTTAGTTGTTGAAGAAATGAGGCTGTAAATGGAGGTAGTAAATAGGACTTCTGAGTAAAATGTGTGGAATTGCTATTTGGAGGGATCTAATTAATTTTTGCAATATCTACTGAAGGATTAAACTTAAAGAATTCGAACTTCTTCTGTAACAGCAGCTTTCAATTTCCTAAGTTCAGGGAACTTTTCCAATATTATTTTGGTAGTTGTGGAACCCTTGTACTTTGCAAAAGATTATGGGGACACTGCACTATCATTAAGGTAAAGTTTCCCTTTCAGTCGTGTCCAACCCTGGGGTACCATTGCAAGCAGTGATTTTATAGGCAAGCCACTTTTGTGGGGTAGTTTGCCATTGCTTTCGCTGGCTATTTTTTACCCCCTAGCTATGTGCTAGGTACTCATTTGTCGACCAAGGAATGGATGGACGGCTGAGTTGACCATGAGCCAGCTGCCAGGATATCTGGCCCACTGGCCCACACCAGCATTACTTTGTAGCATCATTTACCACTGGATTATCTTGTCTATGCTAGGAAAATCCACTTGCAACTGATCACTATAGCTGATTCTGCAAAACAGGTTACAGGAATCCGTGCTGTCTGTGCTGCCGTTTGCACAGAAGGTTCCGGGGTCATCAGGGGGTAGCATTGTTCACACAGGGAACACTGTTTTTCTGTATGAACTACCCAGATGAGAATCCTCCCCACCAGAGAACACCCCCCCCCCCCACTTACTGGCATTACATGGTGGCCGCCTTGATAATCCACTCCTGGAGACAGCCTCCTGGAGAATCCACTATAATGGTGGATGAGAAAGTGGGGAATAGAACGCTTTCTGCTTGCCATAGTTCACACAGGCCAGCAGGAAGCGACAGCAACCTGGGTTGAAGGGGAAAAGTTGCTAATTTAGCGACTTCCATATAACTCAGGTTCAGCCAAATATAACGTCAGAAGCTAGTTCTGTGGGAACTTTTCTCCCACATTGCTTTAAAAAAGGGCCTGAAACTTATATTTGGCCTGTGCGGAATTACCCAACACTGCAACAATAGCACAATATCTAGTTATATCTAGTTGGCCATAGCACAATATCTAGTTATATCTAGTTATATCTAGTTATATCTAGTTGGCCAAGCTTCTTATAATTTGCCCCACAGAACATCAGACTTCATCTTAAAACTTGCCAGCAATTGGTCAATGCAGCTTGTTAATAGTTTGCTTTAATCCCTCCTTAAAGATGTTTGTGAGGGACTCCTAATGAGTTTCTGATGAACCCATATTCCCTGAAACGCCATTTGGAAAAACTGCTCAAATCTGGAAGTCGGCCAGAATCAACACTGACACTTGTATGTGAGACTGAAATTTGCTTCTGTGAAGATCGGAGTCCCAAAATATTTCTGTTGCTTCCAGTGCAGAAACAATCCAGGCTTAGTGCATTATTGTGCAGGACATTCCTGGGATGTCTTCATTGATATTCTAAATTCTGAATTATTTCTGGATGAAGGTTTCATTGCATGTCCCCAGGTGACCAGTGTAAGGAATATTAACATCATAATCACTGCCAATGAGGAAAGGTTCCTTCCTGGACAGTGAAAGATGCCATTACATCTTGGAGGAATAATTAAAGAACAACTAAACTGTGGAATTCACTCCCAGTGGACCTAGTGATAGTCACCAGCTTTAAAAGGGAGTTAGACAAATTCATGGAGAAGCTCATCAGTTACTACCAAGGAGCAGCAGTGGCGTAGTGGCTAAGAGCAGTGGCTAAGAGCAGGTGCACTCTGATCTGGAGGAACCGGGTTTGATTCCCAGTTCTGCCGCTTGAGTTGTGGAGGCTTATCTGAGGAATTCAGTTTATCCTGTGCACTCCCACACACGCCAGCTGGGTGACCTTGGGCTAGTCACGGCTTCTCGGAGCTCTCTCAGCCCCACCTACCTCACAGGGTGTTTGTGGTGAGGGGGGAAGGGCAAGGAGATTGTAAGCCCCTTTGAGTCTCCTGCAGGAGAGAAAGGGGGGATATAAATCCAAACTCTTCTATTAGCCATGACGAGTAAAAGGAACCTGCACATTCAGAGGTAGTCAACATCTGAATAATAGTGCTAGGAAGCAGCATCAGGTGAAGGCCTTGGCTACACACCCTGTGTGTTTGGCCCTCCAGGGCAACTGCTTGGCCACTGTGTGAAGCACTATTTTGGATTAGGTGGGCTCTGCGTATGTTGTCATGTTGTTATCTCCTGTGTCCACAAGAACAGACCCCAGAACTGCTGCCATGATAGAATTTGGTGACAACTCTATGGGCCTTTGTTCATTTACAGTTTTTTGACAAGGTGGGGTTTTTTTTATCTATCACTCCTGGGACTGTGCTTTGTGCTTGGCCTGCTCTCAGAAACTGTGAGGCTTCTCTGATCTGTGGAGCGGTGGGCTCTGAAGAGGAGCAAACATGTGCGCAATTGAGAATCTGACCCAAAGGTAATGCATGCTTGACTTGAAGAGACCAAACATGATCAAAAACTCTATGTATACCACTACTGGTGCATGTAGAGGAAAACAAAACCGTTCTTTGATGTCCCCATATTTTTGTACATCAGAAGAAACAAAAGACTATAATTTATTTATTTATTATTTCAATTTCTATACCACCCCATCCCCGGAGGGCTCTGGGCGGTGTACAGCGGACCAGTATATATAAAATAAGACAACTAAAACCATTAAAAGCAGCGATACAGATAAAACTAAACATAATAACAAGTTATCATAAGCAAAAGTGGCGTCCGGAAGCTCCATTTTTAGATCCTCTTTCAGGAGGGAGGGACGATAGACCCTGAGATGGCAGAGGCCCAGATGTAAAGGCCGGGGGGGCCAGGGGGGCACCATCAACGGCTGGTTCCTCCAAAGGCCCGGCGGAACAATTCCGTCTTACAGGCCCTGCGGAATTCAGAAAGATCCCGCAGGGCCCGGACGGCTGGTGGAAGGGCGTTCCACCAGGCTGGGGCCAGGGCCGTGAAGGTCCTGGCCCGTGTGGAGGCCAGCCGTATCATCGAGGGGCCAGGGACCACCAGTAAATTGGCTTCCGTTGAGCAGAGAGGCCGTGCAGGGACATATGGGGTGATGCGGTCTCGAAGATACGATGGTCCCAGGCCGCGTAAGGCCTTAAAGGTTCTTCTTATACTTAAAGGTATAAGAAGAACATTGCTGCACCAAACCATTCAGTCAAACAGTCTGTTTTCAAAGAAGGGAATTTTCCCGTCCTTTTCTCTTCTCCCACCGTCGCACCAGAATGACCACATGTGATAAGCAGATCATGTTCTCAGGTGAGCCTTAACTAATGGACACATTTCTAGGGAAGGGTAATTATCTCTGCTTTGCTGGGATGACACTCTATTGATTAGGGACTGTCTTACCTGGTTCCTGGCATTTTCAATTTCAGCCCGTATCCTCTGGATCATCCGACTGAGCTCTGAAATCTCTCCTTTGGTATTACTTAAAGCATCACCATGTTTCCCTGCAGTGGCCTGGAGCTCTTCAAACTACAAAATCAAGTGATGGAAGAATTCATATTGCTGTTCAGCGACTAGTTTTGCTAAAGAGCTGCTAAGTGATTGCAAAAGCCACCCCTGGGTAACAGTGGCGTAACTAGGCAAACTGGAGCCCTGGGCAAAACCTGAGTTTGATGCCCCCCCAGGTGCGTGCCCAATGCAACGCGCACCCTCCCCCTTGTAGCTACGCCCAGTGGCGTATCTAGGCAAACTGGAGTTTGGCGCCCCCCATGGGCAGCCACCCTCCCCCACTGTGACCAAGCAATGATTTTTTATACCAGGTTGTTTCAAAGTCACCATCACATTATAGAACATGCCCCAACTCACAAATCTGAGCACAGCAATAAGCCATGCCACACAGCAGAAATAATTTTTTGAAAACATTTTCAAAATGTTTTATTACTGCTATGAAAACATTTTATGGTGTTGTATCCAGTACCCCCAATTGGGGGAAACAGCATCACTTTCAATGTTTCAAAGGAGAATCTGGGCTCCCTAGTTTAAACAAGTGATGCTGGAATCCACCCCCAAACAGCATCATTTTCAATGGTGTTTAAACTAGGGAGCCCAGATTCTCCTTTTAAATCCACCTTAAAGGGAGAATCTGGGGTTCCCAGTTTAAACAACATTGGAAGTGATGCTATTTGGGGGTTGATTCTCCCCCACCCTGAAACAGCATCACTTGCAATGTTTAAACTGGGGACCTCAGATTCTCCCTTTAAATCCATGTCAAAGGCGGGGGGATTTAAAAGGAAAATCTGGGGAAATTTGGGAGGTGCCTGCTGGCAGGGGTGCAATTGTTAAGCTAGCAGCACCAAAATTTCAGGGTATCTTTAGGAGACTCCCCTAATGATACCACCCAGGTTTGGTGAAGTTTGGTTCTGGGGGTCCAAAGTTATGGTCCCTCAAAGGTGTAGCCCCCATCTTCTGTTAGCTCCCATTGGAAACAATGGATGATGGGGCATCCCTTTGGGAGTCCATAACTTTGGACCCCCTGGACCAAACTTCACAAAACCTGGGTGGTATCAGTAAAAGATTCTCCTGATGATACCTCCCAGGTTTGGTGAAGTTTGGTTCAGGGGGTCCAAAGTTATCGACCCTCAAAGGTGTAGCCTCATCTCCTATTAGCTCCCATTGGAAACAATTGAGGATGGGGCACCCCTTTTGGGAGTCCATAACTTTGGACTCCCTAAACCAAACCTTACCAAACCTGGGTGATAGCATCAGGAGAGTCTCCCAAAACATCCCTGAAATTCTGGTGCTGCTAGCCTAAAAACTGCACCCTCTGCAGGCCAAAAATGAAAAAACACTGAAAATACAAAAAATCCCACAAACAAACCTGCGCCCCCCACAGGGCTGTGCCCAGGGCAACTGCCCACTTTTCCCTATGGGAGGAATGCCTCTGCTGGGTAACCAGTTGCCCTGACCTGGATGGCCCAGGTTAGCATGAGCTCATGAGATCTTGGAAGCTAAGCAGTGTTGGCCTTGGTTAGTATTGGGAGGCTGCTACGCAGAGGCAAACCACCTCTGTTAATCTCTTGTCTTGAAAACCTTATAGAGTCACCCAATGCTGGCTATGACTTGACTGAAAATGAAGAAAATTTGTACCCACAGGCTAACAATGAAAACTTCAAAAAATAGTTCTCCCACTGGAGTAGCTTTTTACTTTTAAGTAACCCAAATAAATTTATATTTTTACGAACAGTGACCAAACATTTTGGAAAATTGTTTTCATTCTCCCATTGGAGTAATATATATAAACAAAAGCTAGAACGGCACGGCAAAGTAATCTTAAGGTAAATATATTACAGCTAGCCATGCCTCTCGAAATGTCCTTTTTGGCATCTACTAGCCTCCTGGCTTTTAATGACCAGGATAAGGATAGGATTTTACCATCCTTAAAGGATAGAGGTAACACTCTACCATCTGGGATCTCAGGTGATTGGTCCCACATACTCACTCTCAAGAAACGTTCAACCAAGTATCATTTGCATGCTTTGAGTCTTAATGATTATGTGTGTGACAATATGATTCCAAGGGGACTACGAATACAGAAAGGTCCTGCTATGTTTAATGATGATGAGGTTTTCAAAAGCAGATGGGCTGCTATTCTCAACAAATGCTCCCATGACCTGATGTTATTGTTGATTGACAGATCTTTATCAGAAATGTCTACTATTGACAAGGAATTGGACAATTGTTTGTCTAAATTAAAATCCTCTACTGTTGGTGATGATTTTGATATTAAGTTAGCTCAAATTGATGCTGATATAAAAACTTTCAGTGACAACATTTGAAGGACATTTCGAGAGGCATAAGAACAAACCAATTGCAGAGCGTTGTCCTCACTGATTGTAACCATTATTGTATTTGAAAAACCCTGACCTGCCTTTAACAGCCGTGAAGTTTAACGAGGCCAATTGGTTAATTATCTAGAATCTGGCTAGCTGTTATATATTTACCTTAAGATTACTTTGCTGTGCCGTTCTAGCTTTTGTTTATATATATTACTCCAATGGGAGAATGAAAACAATTTTCCAAAACGTTTGGTCACTGTTTGTAAAAATATAAATTTATTTGGGTTACTTAAAAGTAAAAAGCTACTCCAGTGGGAGAACTATTTTTTGAAGTTTTCATTGTTAGCCTGTGGGTACAAATTTTCTTCATTTTCACGGCTATGACCTGACAGCACTTTTCACCACCAAATAGCCAGTGACCAATTTACCTAGATACTGGTCTTTCCCATCTCTTGCTTAATTCACAAGATGGATGGATGCTGGGATGGTATCCCATAGAAGGCTGAATTTAGCGCCATAGCAGCCAGTTGTGGAGTACTAGCAGCAGTGGTGTAGTGGTTAAGAGCAGGTGTACCCTAATCTGGAGGAACTGGGTTTGATTCCCCGCTCTGCCACCTGAGCTGTGGAGCCTTATCTGGATAATTCAGATTAGCTTGTACACTCCCACACTTGCCAGCTGGGTGACCTTGGGCTAGTCACAGCTTTTCGGAGCTCTCTCAGCCCCACCCACCTCACAGGGTGTCTGTTGGGGGGAGGGAAAGGAGTTTGTAAGCCCCTTTGAGTCTCCTATAGGAGAGAAAGGGGTGATATAAATCCAAACTCTTCTCCTTCTTTTTCTTCTTTCCTCAAGGTAACACCGCAGAGATGAAACAATATTGCATGTAAATTCAATGTTTTGTCAGCCTGAGAACCTTTGAAATTTGAATTTGAAAAATGAATTGAAATTTAAATCAAAAGCCTGACAAAGGCCTGCATGGGTGAAATACAGCGACCCAGAGACAGCAAAAACGCCGTCCTTGGGCTGCTGTTTGCACAGGAGGCACTGCTGCATCGCAGCAGCCCTGTCCTGGCCACCCGGGAGCGGTGTGAAGCCACCACTGTAAACCTCGCTTGTTGAGTGCGGTTTTTGCAAAGCGGCGTCTTCCCGTCAGCGTGGTGCGAACTGCACCACTGGGAAGATGATGCTTTTCCCGTCACCTCCACTGACCTCATCTTCCAGTGTCGCTCTGGAGGGCTGCAGAGACCCGCCCACACTGCCCTCCGACCCCTGGAGATTGGAGGGCAGTGTGGGCAGGTCCTTGCAGCCCTCCAGAGCGACGCTGGAAGACGAGGTCAGTGGAGGGGGCCGACTGAGAGGTGGCTCTGTGTGCAGCTGCCTCTCCGGCTTGGGGGGGGGGAGTCAGGGCCGATCTCACGCTAGTGTGCGAACGGCCTCTGAGCCTCCACTGGCACAATTCATGCTGGTGGAAGTTCGTTTCCGCGCATGTGCGGAAAGGGCCTAATACAGCACAGCATTTCACACAGTGGCTCAATTCACAGATTCATTTCTGGCTTTAATTATAACACTGGCCAAACCAGTCCAGATCTCATCAGGAGGAAGGACAATGCTGGCCACAATCCAATGCAGGGTCAGCCATATTTATTTCACCTGATTTATTTATTTACTTGTCTGATTTTTATCCCACCCATTCCAGAGCAGAGTCTGTCACAGGGCTTTTGTGTTGGATCGTGGCCCTTGTGTTTAGGACCAGAGAAATTCGAAATGGAGTTACTTCTTGGAGCGGGGATCAAAAATAGAGTGGGTGTCAACATTTCATAGTTCTAATTCAAATATTTGTTTTACAAATATTTATATTTTACTTCATTTTTTTAACTCAAGGAATACTGTAAAACAAAAAGCAAAAACAAATCTAAAGTCAGGTTCCAAAGGGCTTTTCAGTGATGTTCTCCATGGGCTTTGAAGTTCTTCACCTCCTTAAGGGGGAGGGGGCTTTTGTTATTGGTGTCTCAGAAGACTTTGCATCCAGAAAAGAAAACTGCCTGCATCCTGTGCATAGGAGTATTCTGTGTGTGCATAATCGTGGGCCTTGTTGTATGTTGGTATACATCTTAAGCCTTCACTGACTTTAAGGAAGCTGTATCAACACAGCTTCCTCCTGTGTTAAAAACCTTGAACTACAACAGCATGCATATTTGGAAATGCTGAGTGGGTATTCAGGTTAGAAGAATTTTGATTTTTACATGCAAATTTGGTTCACTTAACTAAGCATTCTATGCTTTAACTATTTTCAGCTTCAATTCTTGTTAAATAACATCCCCTCCCTAAATACATTACAAACTTTAAAGGACTTGGGTTCCATGTTACTTATGGAAAATACAGACTCAGCTCATGGAAAAACTAGACTTCCAGTGAAGGGAACCTCAACTCACCTTGGTTTGGTACCACGATTCCGCTTCAGCTCGGCTCCTGTTGGCAATGTCCTCATACTGGGCTTTTACCTCAGCAACGATGCTGTCCAGGTCCAGATCCCGGTTGTTATCCATTGAGAGAATAACAGCAGTGTCAGACATCTGGGTGTGTAACTGAGCTAGCTCCTGAAAAACATACCACACAACAGTTGGGTTGGAAAAATGATTCAGGTCTGTGGGTCTCAATTTGCAGGGAAGCCAGAATAAGATTCTTAGTTGTCACTCCCTGCACACAAGCACAGGACAATGTAAAATGTTATTCAACCACCTGGGGAACAACATTCAATTATTTCAGAATTCATTTTCGGAAAACTGGGTGCTATGAGTTTTCCTGGCTGTGTGGCCATAGTCTGTCCATACCCTAGCCATACATCCCAGAAAACCCACACGCAGTTGATTCCAGCTATGAAAGCCTCCAACATTGCATTTTTTAAAAATTGAATATTTGCACATTTTGGTTTTGAAATTTGACTTAAAACCTAAGTCTGACTGATTGTTTTTAAAGAAGCGATGCAAGTCATCAAATTTCTCCATTATTTTACATTTCTTCCTGAAAATTGCTAAGCCTTTGTAGAATTCTTAATTATGAAATTTGGGGAAGGTGGGGGTGAGGAAACAAAGCTAAATGAATATTGTCTGAATTTTACAAGCTAATTTGCATTAGGAGAACATGCTTGAGCATTGTATCCATATCAAGGTAACCAGAAGGCTAGACCATTACAATGTGCTCTATGTGGGTCTTGTAACCTTATGCTACACACTGTATGTACATTATACCTAATCTGTAGTCACTCCATTGGTCACCAGTTAGTTTCCAGGTTCATTTAAAAGTGCCAGTTATTATCTACGAAGCCCTGCATGGCCTAGGACCCTCTTATCTACTGGGCTATCTCTTCCAGTACACAACAATGGGACAGTTTTGGTCACATGACCCAAGCCTTCTAAAAGTGCCATTCTGCACCAGAGGCACATTCAGACATGCAGAATAATGCACTTTCAATGCACTTTCACAATTGTTTGCAAGTGGATTTTGCTACTCCGCACAGTAAAATCCAGCTGCAAAGTGCACTGAAAGTGGATTGAATGTGCATTATTCTGCATGTGCGAAAGTGCCCCAGGGGTAAGAACCATAGTTGCCCATGCCTAAACATTTTTTGCTATCATTTCCAGTTGGTGAACTGGCCTGCCTTATGAGGTCAGGAAGGCTCCAACACTGCTATCATTTTGCAGAATGTAGACAATGGAACAGTTTAGGACCCTTTCTGGGTCATCCCATTCTGACACAGGGGTTACATGGGCACCCCCCAGCCCCACGCCCCCTGCACTTGGGGGCCGGGCTCAGGGGCAGCTCAGATGGGCACCACAGCAGCAGACCAGCTCCTGGGCCAGCCTGCTACAACGGTGCCTGTCTGAGCCGCCTCCCCACAAGCCACCTACCTTGCCTCCCTGCAGGCCACCTCCTACCCTCGCCAGGCCTTGGAGGGGAGGGGAGGGGCCCTGGCATCTGGACATGTCCCACCCACCCTAGCGGAGGGAGGGGAGGGGAAGGGAGGGATGGCATGCAAGGGAGGGGAGGGGAGGGGAGGGGGCCTGGCATCTGGACATGGCCCACCCACCCTAGCGGATGGAGGGGAGGGGAAGGGAGGGGTGGCATGCAAGGGAGGTGAGGGGAGGGGGCCCAGGAGGGTATTTTTATAAGAGGTATGGCGAAACAGAATTCTTCAGGAGGGTACTTTCTGGAAATATAATAGGGTTCCAATTGTAATTGCCTATGGAATGTTCGGCAGATTCTGTTCCTCTCCTATGCTGTTTATTGGAAATGTTACACTGTGTTTATTTCAGTGTTCACTGCTTGTGAAATCCATTTTACGATGTGTAAGGCTGGCTGTGGTTCACTGTTCTGTAACGGTGTGATCCAGTTTTATTGCATTGTTCGTTGTATGCATTTTTAAAAGTTCATTTTTGTATAAGTCTGTCATCCTCCCTGAGCCTCTGCAGTCTGCCCTGGGGTAGCAGGCCTCTGCACATGTACAAGGAGCACATTTCTTCTACTGAAGAAAATGGCTGCTGTGGAGCATGACAGTGTATCATACTGGCATTATATCCCACTGAGGCTCCTTCAATTGAATTATGTCCTATTGAGGTTCCTCCCTTTCCCCTACTCTGCCTTCTTTAAATTTATCCCCAGACCTTGAGGAGATAGAAAAAGTGCAGAGAAGGGCAACAAGGATGATTGAGGGACTGGAGCACCTTCCCTATGAGGAGAGGCTGCAGCGTTTGGGACTCTTTAGTTTGGAGAGGAGGCTGCTGAGGGGGGATATGATTGAAGTCTACAAAATTATGCATGGGGTAGAAAATGTTGACAGAGAGAAATTTTTCTCTCTTTCTCACAATACTAGAACCAGGGGGCATCCATTGAAAATGCTGGGGGGAAGAATTAGGACTAATGAAAGGAAACACTTCTTCGCGCAACGTGTGATTGGTGTTTGGAATATGCTGCCACAGGAGGTGGTGATGGCCACTCACCTGGATAGCTTTAAAAGGGGCTTGGACAGATTTATGGAGGAGAAGTCGATCTCTGGCTACCAATCTTGATCCTCCTTGATCTGAGATTGCAAATGCCTCAACAGACCAGGTGATCGGGAGCAACAGCTGCAGAAGGCCATTGCGTTCACATCCTACATGTGAGCTCCCCAAGGTACCTGGTGGGCCACTGCGAGTAGCAGAGAGCTGGACTAGATGGACTTTGGTCTGATCCAGCTGGCTTGTTCTTATGTTCTTATGTTCTTATGTTCCAGATACTTTTCAACCTGGAGTTGACAAGCTTTTCTGTTTTACATATAGACAGAAGGCCCAAAACTAGAATCTAGAGTGCTTAGTTCCCCACAGCAGCCCCAACTATTCCTCCACAACATTTCAGCCAATGTTTATCCTAAGCTTCTTTGTGATTTTCAATATGCTGTGCTTTATTTTCCAAGCGCTCAAAGCAACGTGAGTACCGCATCATAGAGGGCTCTCAGGAAGCTGAGTTCATCTGTCAGGGAATCCACCTTTGCTTCCAGCTCCACTTTGTTCATATAGACAGCATCCACATCCTGAAAAAGACAATAAGAAACCAAAGAACTAGGTGCCGTTGGCATTACAATAGTTTTGGTAGGAGATCTGATTTGAATGCGACACCTGGGGGGCAACAAAAATGGTTATTTGATTTGTATTCCATACTTGTGCAAACCAAGTCACCTTCTCTTGCAAGGTCTCTGTGACCTGGGTAGATGATATACTAGCAACATTGCAACAGAGCTACTAGCAACAGAGCCTTTACAGCTCTGGCCCCCGCCTAGTGGAATGCTCTTCCACCAATGGTCCGGGCCCTGCGGGACCTTGCTGAGTTCCGCAGGGCCTGCAAGACCGAATTGTTCCACCAGGCCTTTGGGGAGACTAGCCGTTGATAGGGGCCCCTTCCTCCCTTTGTTTGCTGCTGTAACATCATGTGGCCCCTACTGCCCTTCTTTTCTGATGTATGTGTGAGAGGGAATTGATAGCAGGCGCCATCTTGAGCTAACATTAATATTAATTTTATAAGCTGCATTTTAATGGGGTAGGGTTTATTTTTATTAGAGCCATCTTAATTCATATTTATTGTATTTTAAATTGATTGTGCTCTATTTGTACTGTACACCGCCCTGAGCCCTCCGGGGGAGGGCGGTCTATAAACCCAATAAATAATAAATAATAATAATAATAATAACATTGAAATTGTTACCTATGTAGAAACTGAACGTTCTGTTGAAGCCAACATGGAATGTTGCACAATTCTGTTTTTCTTTTATGTTTTTAAAATGAAGTATTATTGTGGATGACGTGAGGATGTAAAAATGCAAGAGCAGTTGTGATGGACGAGGCCTGTAGCGAGGGTTGCCACTCAAAGCAAAAGGTTTACAAAAGCAACACAGAAGCCAAAGCCTTCCAGTATTTCTGCACTAGAGGGATACTGTCTTTACACATGATGGTTTCATAGTCATCTTGTCTAATACCCTTCACGAATTTGTCTAATGCTCTTTTAAAGTCAACTAAACAACCTCATTACATAGGGAAAGGACCTATGTTGTAGCTCCTCAGCATGCCCAACTCTCCAGAAACTGCAGTAATGATAGGAGGAACAGCTTCAAAGCAGAAAGAAATAGTGCTACAGCGGGGAGGATATGCCTTTAAGAATTTGAATTGATGGGCAGAGTTAAGAGACCTGGGAAAAGCAGTTGTAACAGAGACCTGAGAGAGTTGACGGACAGCTCCTGTTAGCTGTTAAACTGGTCTAATAGTTCATATTGTTAGCTGTAAATAAACCTATTTTAAGCCAAAGTCATCCTGCCATACATCCATCGACAAAGCGCGGCCGCGCCTCACACGCAGCCGCCATTGCAGGAGGGGAGGCCCGGCAGAGAAGCCGTCTGTTTGGTACCGGGTCGAAGAGTCGACCCTTCATGTACATGAGCGCCCGTTCTGGCACATGCGCAGTCGGCCGCCAGGAAGTCATCTTGCCCAGAGAAGGGCAAGATTGACGTGATTTGGGGTTGGCGTGCTCTCGTGAGGCATGAGAGCACACCGTTGGTATGGGGGGTGGGCTAAGGGCTTATTTAAAACCCTGCCTTATGGACCGGCCCCATTCTCACATGTTGCAGAGACACGTCTGGAAAGGAGCGATGGATCCACGTCAGGTGAATGAAGCCAGAGCAAGAATATGTCGGACGGTGTTGTGTTCTGTTCATAATTTTGGGGGTCGGGGGATTCCACATGGGGACATCTCTTATAAGCTGGAAGTTCTGTACAGGTGGGATGGGGTGCACTTGTCACCTTTGGGTATGGATCGGTGGCTCCATAGCCTTAGAACGGCTTTGTGTGATTGGCTGAAAGCTTAGGAGGGGATGGCGGGAGCAAGGGGAGGGGTTTTCTCTTCCATCCTTGCTCTGTAGCGGGTTGCGCATGGGGGATGATCCACTGGTAGGGGGAGCTGGGGGAGCTCCCCTGTTTAGCACACCTCATTAGGAGGTGGGGTGAAGCAAGCTCTCGGTAGGAACGCCCTGCGGGGGGGCTAAGAAGCTTGCGCCCCTAGCGTGAGTTGGATGGGGCCTCCAGTCATGGGCACTTTGCCGGTCTGGTCTTTGTCTCACTCCAATCTTTCGCTTGGTTTATTCCTCCAGCAGCTGGGCTGAGGAATTGGTTTGCTCTGGGGGACAGCACTAATGCTGCCCAGATGCTTGGATCACCCCCACCCCCCGCTGCGCCATCTAGTTTATCCCATGCTTTCTGGGAATAAAGTTCTTTGACTATGGCCAGTTTTTTTTATCCACTTAAATTTGTGTTGGTGTGTTATTTTGGAAAGGGTAGCTGAGCGGGAAGGGCCATACATCTACCTGCCACAGTAACACTGATGCCAGAGTAAGGTAAGCATCCATTCTAATCATCAATTAGGTAATATTAGCTGAAATAAAAGGATTCAGAGACAGTAGTGTTCCAAGAGGGTCTCAGAAATATATTGGCCCTTGTTCTAAAAGGTGATTTCCGCACAGCCAAAATAAAATGTATTGAGGATGCTTTAAAAAAGCATGTTGGGGAAGAAGTTCGCACAGCTGTCTTCCCCAAAACACCTTCAAAATGTTTTATTTCTTTCAACCCAGGTTTTTCAAAAATTGCTAAACTTTGCCCCCCAACCACTGGCGTAATGCCCATTGGGCAAGGTGGGGGGCATCAAAATGCTGGGTTCGTTTTTGGGTATTTTAGTGGTTTTCCATTTTTGGCCTGCAGGGGGCACAGTGTTTAGGCTAGTGGCACCGCATTTTCAGCGTATCATCAGGAGGCTGTCCATATGCTACCCCCCAGGTTTGGTGAGGTTTGGTTCAGGGAGTCCAAAGTTATGGACTCCCAAAAGGGGTGCCCCTATCCCCCATTGTTTCCAATGGGAGCTAATAGGACGTGGGGGCTACAGTTTTGAGGGTCCATAACTTTGGTCCCCCTGAACCAAACTGCACCAAACTTGGGGGGTATCATTAGGGCAGTCTCCTGATGAGACCCTGAAGGTTTTGAGACTGTGCCTTCAGAAATGTCCCCCCCTACAGCCTGCAACCCCCATTGACAGCAATGCAGAAAACTCAATGCAGAACAAAGATTGTTGGGCAAATGTCTGGGATGTTCCTGCAGGGGGCGCATTTTTGGATTTATTGGCACCAAAATTTCAGGGTATCATCTGGAAACTGTCCTTATGGTACCCCCAAAGTTTGGTGCAGTTTGGTTTAGGGGGTCCAAAGTTATGGACTCTCAAAACTGTACCCCCCCATCCCCTATTAGCTCCCATTGGAAACAATGGGGGATGGGGCACCCCCTTTGGGAGTCCATAACTTTGGACTCCTTGAACCAAACCCCACCAGACTTGGGGAGTAGCACAAGGACAGTTTCCTGATGATATGCTGAAATGTTGGTGCTGATATGTCTAAAAATGCACCCCCTGCAGGCACCAATGTCCTGGTGCAAAAAAAATTGGTCGTGGTGGAGTGGCCGCCCATGGGGGGGGGCATCCAACTCAGGTTTTGCCCAGGGCTACAGTTTGCCCAGGGCTGCCTCATTACGCCCCTGCCCCCAACCCAGGTTTATTTATTTATTTATTTGTTACATTTATATACCACCCTCCCCAAAGGTTGAAGACATTTCCTGCCTGCTGAGCGAACAAAAACAGGCAGGAAATGCTTTATTTCTCCCACCCAAACCTCTTGCTTTCATTTTTGCCGCTCAGGCCTACCATTTTGTGTGCTGCAGCAGTGATTCTCTGAAGGTTTCCCATGAAGGTTTGCTCTACTTGCAGCTCACCCACACGCAATTTCTGTGTAAAAAGTAGACGAATAATGTTTGTTTTGCATAGCACATGTGTTGTTTTTCCTTGTTTCTAGGGGGATACTGTGAAGCTACGTGATTAGAGAAGCTGCAATATGTGAATATTTATGTCACTGTAGCTCAGGGGTCCCCAAACTTTTTGAACAGGGGGCCAGTTCACTGCTCTCAGAAACTGTGAGGCTTCTCTGATCTGTGGAACGGTGGGCTCTGAAGAGGAGCAAACATGTGCACAATTGAGAATCTGACCCAAAGGTAATGCATGCTTGACTTGAAGAGACCAAACATGATCAAAAACTCTATGTATACCACTACTGGTGCATGTAGAGCAGGGGTCCCCAAACTTTTTAAACAGGGGGCCAGTTCACTGTCCCTCAGACTGTTGGACGGCCGGACTAAAAAAAACTATGAACAAACTCCTACGCACAAATGATTGTAAAATGTTTGATTTCACCTTTCAGCCTTTCTGTCATGGTCTATTTTTAGAACAGTGGCCAAAGTATGTCAAGTACAGGGTGGGCTCCAAATATTGTTGGGGAGGCTGTGGAATACCTTCCCCTGTAAAAAAAAAAAAAGCAGAACTTTCCCAATGAAGCATTCCATCTAACCCAGGATCCTGGGTTCTTCCTCCCTAGCAGCCAGCGAGCGATTCGCCAGCCTGGCTGATGCCAATGGGAGTGAGGCGGAACAGAAAGCCTGAGAGCAACACATGGAGTAGCCGAGAGGGAAGGGTGGAGCAGGAGTTGCCACGTGTAAGGTTTCCAACTCTGGGTCAGAAAATTCATGGAGATCTGGGGGTGCCATCATGTAATTGCAATCAACAGCCATTGCGGCCGGTTCCTTCTCTCCCTCGAGCCCCCTCTGCACATGAATGGAGCCATCGCCGCCATGCCTGGCGGGCCGGATGAATGCCTTCAGGGGGCCACATTTGGCCCCCGGGCTGTAGTTTGGGGACCCCTGTAGCTTCACAGACATCCTCCTCAAAACAAAAGAAGGGAAAACGACATGTGCACAAGATTGTTAGACAAAACAAACTTTATTAATCCACTTTTTATATTGAAATTGTGCACAGATGAGCTGCAAGCAGGGATGTAGCTAAGGGGGGGGGGGTTCTCGGGTTCAAACCCGTCCCATGACATGTCCGGCTTGCTTGAAACAATGCATGGAATGGAACAGCCGGAAAGCCCTCCGTCACCAAACCCACCCCATAAAAAATCAATACCTACGTCACTGGCTGCAAGCAGAGGACACCTCTATGGGGAACCTTCACCAAATGGTGGAGGCACAGAGAATCTCTCCAACAGCACACAAAATGGCGGGCGCAACTGTGAACCTGACAAGAGCTCTGTGCAGCAGATGGGGGGAAGATCCATTTTGGCTGGCAGTGCTTTTGGCTGGCTGTTTTTGGTGGGCTGAGTGCAAACTAAAAAAGCTAAATCTGATCTTTTGAAAACATCTGCAGGATGTCCTATTTCTGCTTTGCGGAAATCACCAGTGTGATCTGGAAGGAGGCAGCTGTTCTGCTAAAGCACAGCGGGTTATGATTAGAAGAAGAAGAAGAAGAAGAAGAAGAAGATTGGGGGGGGGGGGGGGTGGGGGGGGGGGGGGGTGGGGGGGGGGGGGGGTGGGGGGGGGGGGGGGTGGGGGGGGGGGGGGGTGGGGGGGGGGGGGGGTGGGGGGGGGGGGGGGTGGGGGGGGGGGGGGGTGGGGGGGGGGGGGGGTGGGGGGGGGGGGGGGTGGGGGGGGGGGGGGGTGGGGGGGGGGGGGGGTGGGGGGGGGGGGGGGTGGGGGGGGGGGGGGGTGGGGGGGGGGGGGGGTGGGGGGGGGGGGGGGTGGGGGGGGGGGGGGGTGGGGGGGGGGGGGGGTGGGGGGGGGGGGGGGTGGGGGGGGGGGGGGGTGGGGGGGGGGGGGGGTGGGGGGGGGGGGGGGTGGGGGGGGGGGGGGGTGGGGGGGGGGG
The DNA here is from genome assembly GCF_021028975.2 of Sphaerodactylus townsendi. Lineage (NCBI taxonomy): Eukaryota > Metazoa > Chordata > Lepidosauria > Squamata > Sphaerodactylidae > Sphaerodactylus > Sphaerodactylus townsendi. The sequence goes on along the minus strand of NC_059427.1, from coordinate 148,895,877 downwards.
GGGGTGGGGGGGGGGGGGGGTGGGGGGGGGGGGGGGTGGGGGGGGGGGGGGGTGGGGGGGGGGGGGGGTGGGGGGGGGGGGGGGTGGGGGGGGGGGGGGGTGGGGGGGGGGGGGGGTGGGGGGGGGGGGGGGTGGGGGGGGGGGGGGGTGGGGGGGGGGGGGGGTGGGGGGGGGGGGGGGTGGGGGGGGGGGGGGGTGGGGGGGGGGGGGGGTGGGGGGGGGGGGGGGTGGGGGGGGGGGGGGGTGGGGGGGGGGGGGGGTGGGGGGGGGGGGGGGTGGGGGGGGGGGGGGGTGGGGGGGGGGGGGGGTGGGGGGGGGGGGGGGTGGGGGGGGGGGGGGGTGGGGGGGGGGGGGGGTGGGGGGGGGGGGGGGTGGGGGGGGGGGGGGGTGGGGGGGGGGGGGGGTGGGGGGGGGGGGGGGTGGGGGGGGGGGGGGGTGGGGGGGGGGGGGGGTGGGGGGGGGGGGGGGTGGGGGGGGGGGGGGGTGGGGGGGGGGGGGGGTGGGGGGGGGGGGGGGTGGGGGGGGGGGGGGGTGGGGGGGGGGGGGGGTGGGGGGGGGGGGGGGTGGGGGGGGGGGGGGGTGGGGGGGGGGGGGGGTGGGGGGGGGGGGGGGTGGGGGGGGGGGGGGGTGGGGGGGGGGGGGGGTGGGGGGGGGGGGGGGTGGGGGGGGGGGGGGGTGGGGGGGGGGGGGGGTGGGGGGGGGGGGGGGTGGGGGGGGGGGGGGGTGGGGGGGGGGGGGGGTGGGGGGGGGGGGGGGTGGGGGGGGGGGGGGGTGGGGGGGGGGGGGGGTGGGGGGGGGGGGGGGTGGGGGGGGGGGGGGGTGGGGGGGGGGGGGGGTGGGGGGGGGGGGGGGTGGGGGGGGGGGGGGGTGGGGGGGGGGGGGGGTGGGGGGGGGGGGGGGTGGGGGGGGGGGGGGGTGGGGGGGGGGGGGGGTGGGGGGGGGGGGGGGTGGGGGGGGGGGGGGGTGGGGGGGGGGGGGGGTGGGGGGGGGGGGGGGTGGGGGGGGGGGGGGGTGGGGGGGGGGGGGGGTGGGGGGGGGGGGGGGTGGGGGGGGGGGGGGGTGGGGGGGGGGGGGGGTGGGGGGGGGGGGGGGTGGGGGGGGGGGGGGGTGGGGGGGGGGGGGGGTGGGGGGGGGGGGGGGTGGGGGGGGGGGGGGGTGGGGGGGGGGGGGGGTGGGGGGGGGGGGGGGTGGGGGGGGGGGGGGGTGGGGGGGGGGGGGGGTGGGGGGGGGGGGGGGTGGGGGGGGGGGGGGGTGGGGGGGGGGGGGGGTGGGGGGGGGGGGGGGTGGGGGGGGGGGGGGGTGGGGGGGGGGGGGGGTGGGGGGGGGGGGGGGTGGGGGGGGGGGGGGGTGGGGGGGGGGGGGGGTGGGGGGGGGGGGGGGTGGGGGGGGGGGGGGGTGGGGGGGGGGGGGGGTGGGGGGGGGGGGGGGTGGGGGGGGGGGGGGGTGGGGGGGGGGGGGGGTGGGGGGGGGGGGGGGTGGGGGGGGGGGGGGGTGGGGGGGGGGGGGGGTGGGGGGGGGGGGGGGTGGGGGGGGGGGGGGGTGGGGGGGGGGGGGGGTGGGGGGGGGGGGGGGTGGGGGGGGGGGGGGGTGGGGGGGGGGGGGGGTGGGGGGGGGGGGGGGTGGGGGGGGGGGGGGGTGGGGGGGGGGGGGGGTGGGGGGGGGGGGGGGTGGGGGGGGGGGGGGGTGGGGGGGGGGGGGGGTGGGGGGGGGGGGGGGTGGGGGGGGGGGGGGGTGGGGGGGGGGGGGGGTGGGGGGGGGGGGGGGTGGGGGGGGGGGGGGGTGGGGGGGGGGGGGGGTGGGGGGGGGGGGGGGTGGGGGGGGGGGGGGGTGGGGGGGGGGGGGGGTGGGGGGGGGGGGGGGTGGGGGGGGGGGGGGGTGGGGGGGGGGGGGGGTGGGGGGGGGGGGGGGTGGGGGGGGGGGGGGGTGGGGGGGGGGGGGGGTGGGGGGGGGGGGGGGTGGGGGGGGGGGGGGGTGGGGGGGGGGGGGGGTGGGGGGGGGGGGGGGTGGGGGGGGGGGGGGGTGGGGGGGGGGGGGGGTGGGGGGGGGGGGGGGTGGGGGGGGGGGGGGGTGGGGGGGGGGGGGGGTGGGGGGGGGGGGGGGTGGGGGGGGGGGGGGGTGGGGGGGGGGGGGGGTGGGGGGGGGGGGGGGTGGGGGGGGGGGGGGGTGGGGGGGGGGGGGGGTGGGGGGGGGGGGGGGTGGGGGGGGGGGGGGGTGGGGGGGGGGGGGGGTGGGGGGGGGGGGGGGTGGGGGGGGGGGGGGGTGGGGGGGGGGGGGGGTGGGGGGGGGGGGGGGTGGGGGGGGGGGGGGGTGGGGGGGGGGGGGGGTGGGGGGGGGGGGGGGTGGGGGGGGGGGGGGGTGGGGGGGGGGGGGGGTGGGGGGGGGGGGGGGTGGGGGGGGGGGGGGGTGGGGGGGGGGGGGGGTGGGGGGGGGGGGGGGTGGGGGGGGGGGGGGGTGGGGGGGGGGGGGGGTGGGGGGGGGGGGGGGTGGGGGGGGGGGGGGGTGGGGGGGGGGGGGGGTGGGGGGGGGGGGGGGTGGGGGGGGGGGGGGGTGGGGGGGGGGGGGGGTGGGGGGGGGGGGGGGTGGGGGGGGGGGGGGGTGGGGGGGGGGGGGGGTGGGGGGGGGGGGGGGTGGGGGGGGGGGGGGGTGGGGGGGGGGGGGGGTGGGGGGGGGGGGGGGTGGGGGGGGGGGGGGGTGGGGGGGGGGGGGGGTGGGGGGGGGGGGGGGTGGGGGGGGGGGGGGGTGGGGGGGGGGGGGGGTGGGGGGGGGGGGGGGTGGGGGGGGGGGGGGGTGGGGGGGGGGGGGGGTGGGGGGGGGGGGGGGTGGGGGGGGGGGGGGGTGGGGGGGGGGGGGGGTGGGGGGGGGGGGGGGTGGGGGGGGGGGGGGGTGGGGGGGGGGGGGGGTGGGGGGGGGGGGGGGTGGGGGGGGGGGGGGGTGGGGGGGGGGGGGGGTGGGGGGGGGGGGGGGTGGGGGGGGGGGGGGGTGGGGGGGGGGGGGGGTGGGGGGGGGGGGGGGTGGGGGGGGGGGGGGGTGGGGGGGGGGGGGGGTGGGGGGGGGGGGGGGTGGGGGGGGGGGGGGGTGGGGGGGGGGGGGGGTGGGGGGGGGGGGGGGTGGGGGGGGGGGGGGGTGGGGGGGGGGGGGGGTGGGGGGGGGGGGGGGTGGGGGGGGGGGGGGGTGGGGGGGGGGGGGGGTGGGGGGGGGGGGGGGTGGGGGGGGGGGGGGGTGGGGGGGGGGGGGGGTGGGGGGGGGGGGGGGTGGGGGGGGGGGGGGGTGGGGGGGGGGGGGGGTGGGGGGGGGGGGGGGTGGGGGGGGGGGGGGGTGGGGGGGGGGGGGGGTGGGGGGGGGGGGGGGTGGGGGGGGGGGGGGGTGGGGGGGGGGGGGGGTGGGGGGGGGGGGGGGTGGGGGGGGGGGGGGGTGGGGGGGGGGGGGGGTGGGGGGGGGGGGGGGTGGGGGGGGGGGGGGGTGGGGGGGGGGGGGGGTGGGGGGGGGGGGGGGTGGGGGGGGGGGGGGGTGGGGGGGGGGGGGGGTGGGGGGGGGGGGGGGTGGGGGGGGGGGGGGGTGGGGGGGGGGGGGGGTGGGGGGGGGGGGGGGTGGGGGGGGGGGGGGGTGGGGGGGGGGGGGGGTGGGGGGGGGGGGGGGTGGGGGGGGGGGGGGGTGGGGGGGGGGGGGGGTGGGGGGGGGGGGGGGTGGGGGGGGGGGGGGGTGGGGGGGGGGGGGGGTGGGGGGGGGGGGGGGTGGGGGGGGGGGGGGGTGGGGGGGGGGGGGGGTGGGGGGGGGGGGGGGTGGGGGGGGGGGGGGGTGGGGGGGGGGGGGGGTGGGGGGGGGGGGGGGTGGGGGGGGGGGGGGGTGGGGGGGGGGGGGGGTGGGGGGGGGGGGGGGTGGGGGGGGGGGGGGGTGGGGGGGGGGGGGGGTGGGGGGGGGGGGGGGTGGGGGGGGGGGGGGGTGGGGGGGGGGGGGGGTGGGGGGGGGGGGGGGTGGGGGGGGGGGGGGGTGGGGGGGGGGGGGGGTGGGGGGGGGGGGGGGTGGGGGGGGGGGGGGGTGGGGGGGGGGGGGGGTGGGGGGGGGGGGGGGTGGGGGGGGGGGGGGGTGGGGGGGGGGGGGGGTGGGGGGGGGGGGGGGTGGGGGGGGGGGGGGGTGGGGGGGGGGGGGGGTGGGGGGGGGGGGGGGTGGGGGGGGGGGGGGGTGGGGGGGGGGGGGGGTGGGGGGGGGGGGGGGTGGGGGGGGGGGGGGGTGGGGGGGGGGGGGGGTGGGGGGGGGGGGGGGTGGGGGGGGGGGGGGGTGGGGGGGGGGGGGGGTGGGGGGGGGGGGGGGTGGGGGGGGGGGGGGGTGGGGGGGGGGGGGGGTGGGGGGGGGGGGGGGTGGGGGGGGGGGGGGGTGGGGGGGGGGGGGGGTGGGGGGGGGGGGGGGTGGGGGGGGGGGGGGGTGGGGGGGGGGGGGGGTGGGGGGGGGGGGGGGTGGGGGGGGGGGGGGGTGGGGGGGGGGGGGGGTGGGGGGGGGGGGGGGTGGGGGGGGGGGGGGGTGGGGGGGGGGGGGGGTGGGGGGGGGGGGGGGTGGGGGGGGGGGGGGGTGGGGGGGGGGGGGGGTGGGGGGGGGGGGGGGTGGGGGGGGGGGGGGGTGGGGGGGGGGGGGGGTGGGGGGGGGGGGGGGTGGGGGGGGGGGGGGGTGGGGGGGGGGGGGGGTGGGGGGGGGGGGGGGTGGGGGGGGGGGGGGGTGGGGGGGGGGGGGGGTGGGGGGGGGGGGGGGTGGGGGGGGGGGGGGGTGGGGGGGGGGGGGGGTGGGGGGGGGGGGGGGTGGGGGGGGGGGGGGGTGGGGGGGGGGGGGGGTGGGGGGGGGGGGGGGTGGGGGGGGGGGGGGGTGGGGGGGGGGGGGGGTGGGGGGGGGGGGGGGTGGGGGGGGGGGGGGGTGGGGGGGGGGGGGGGTGGGGGGGGGGGGGGGTGGGGGGGGGGGGGGGTGGGGGGGGGGGGGGGTGGGGGGGGGGGGGGGTGGGGGGGGGGGGGGGTGGGGGGGGGGGGGGGTGGGGGGGGGGGGGGGTGGGGGGGGGGGGGGGTGGGGGGGGGGGGGGGTGGGGGGGGGGGGGGGTGGGGGGGGGGGGGGGTGGGGGGGGGGGGGGGTGGGGGGGGGGGGGGGTGGGGGGGGGGGGGGGTGGGGGGGGGGGGGGGTGGGGGGGGGGGGGGGTGGGGGGGGGGGGGGGTGGGGGGGGGGGGGGGTGGGGGGGGGGGGGGGTGGGGGGGGGGGGGGGTGGGGGGGGGGGGGGGTGGGGGGGGGGGGGGGTGGGGGGGGGGGGGGGTGGGGGGGGGGGGGGGTGGGGGGGGGGGGGGGTGGGGGGGGGGGGGGGTGGGGGGGGGGGGGGGTGGGGGGGGGGGGGGGTGGGGGGGGGGGGGGGTGGGGGGGGGGGGGGGTGGGGGGGGGGGGGGGTGGGGGGGGGGGGGGGTGGGGGGGGGGGGGGGTGGGGGGGGGGGGGGGTGGGGGGGGGGGGGGGTGGGGGGGGGGGGGGGTGGGGGGGGGGGGGGGTGGGGGGGGGGGGGGGTGGGGGGGGGGGGGGGTGGGGGGGGGGGGGGGTGGGGGGGGGGGGGGGTGGGGGGGGGGGGGGGTGGGGGGGGGGGGGGGTGGGGGGGGGGGGGGGTGGGGGGGGGGGGGGGTGGGGGGGGGGGGGGGTGGGGGGGGGGGGGGGTGGGGGGGGGGGGGGGTGGGGGGGGGGGGGGGTGGGGGGGGGGGGGGGTGGGGGGGGGGGGGGGTGGGGGGGGGGGGGGGTGGGGGGGGGGGGGGGTGGGGGGGGGGGGGGGTGGGGGGGGGGGGGGGTGGGGGGGGGGGGGGGTGGGGGGGGGGGGGGGTGGGGGGGGGGGGGGGTGGGGGGGGGGGGGGGTGGGGGGGGGGGGGGGTGGGGGGGGGGGGGGGTGGGGGGGGGGGGGGGTGGGGGGGGGGGGGGGTGGGGGGGGGGGGGGGTGGGGGGGGGGGGGGGTGGGGGGGGGGGGGGGTGGGGGGGGGGGGGGGTGGGGGGGGGGGGGGGTGGGGGGGGGGGGGGGTGGGGGGGGGGGGGGGTGGGGGGGGGGGGGGGTGGGGGGGGGGGGGGGTGGGGGGGGGGGGGGGTGGGGGGGGGGGGGGGTGGGGGGGGGGGGGGGTGGGGGGGGGGGGGGGTGGGGGGGGGGGGGGGTGGGGGGGGGGGGGGGTGGGGGGGGGGGGGGGTGGGGGGGGGGGGGGGTGGGGGGGGGGGGGGGTGGGGGGGGGGGGGGGTGGGGGGGGGGGGGGGTGGGGGGGGGGGGGGGTGGGGGGGGGGGGGGGTGGGGGGGGGGGGGGGTGGGGGGGGGGGGGGGTGGGGGGGGGGGGGGGTGGGGGGGGGGGGGGGTGGGGGGGGGGGGGGGTGGGGGGGGGGGGGGGTGGGGGGGGGGGGGGGTGGGGGGGGGGGGGGGTGGGGGGGGGGGGGGGTGGGGGGGGGGGGGGGTGGGGGGGGGGGGGGGTGGGGGGGGGGGGGGGTGGGGGGGGGGGGGGGTGGGGGGGGGGGGGGGTGGGGGGGGGGGGGGGTGGGGGGGGGGGGGGGTGGGGGGGGGGGGGGGTGGGGGGGGGGGGGGGTGGGGGGGGGGGGGGGTGGGGGGGGGGGGGGGTGGGGGGGGGGGGGGGTGGGGGGGGGGGGGGGTGGGGGGGGGGGGGGGTGGGGGGGGGGGGGGGTGGGGGGGGGGGGGGGTGGGGGGGGGGGGGGGTGGGGGGGGGGGGGGGTGGGGGGGGGGGGGGGTGGGGGGGGGGGGGGGTGGGGGGGGGGGGGGGTGGGGGGGGGGGGGGGTGGGGGGGGGGGGGGGTGGGGGGGGGGGGGGGTGGGGGGGGGGGGGGGTGGGGGGGGGGGGGGGTGGGGGGGGGGGGGGGTGGGGGGGGGGGGGGGTGGGGGGGGGGGGGGGTGGGGGGGGGGGGGGGTGGGGGGGGGGGGGGGTGGGGGGGGGGGGGGGTGGGGGGGGGGGGGGGTGGGGGGGGGGGGGGGTGGGGGGGGGGGGGGGTGGGGGGGGGGGGGGGTGGGGGGGGGGGGGGGTGGGGGGGGGGGGGGGTGGGGGGGGGGGGGGGTGGGGGGGGGGGGGGGTGGGGGGGGGGGGGGGTGGGGGGGGGGGGGGGTGGGGGGGGGGGGGGGTGGGGGGGGGGGGGGGTGGGGGGGGGGGGGGGTGGGGGGGGGGGGGGGTGGGGGGGGGGGGGGGTGGGGGGGGGGGGGGGTGGGGGGGGGGGGGGGTGGGGGGGGGGGGGGGTGGGGGGGGGGGGGGGTGGGGGGGGGGGGGGGTGGGGGGGGGGGGGGGTGGGGGGGGGGGGGGGTGGGGGGGGGGGGGGGTGGGGGGGGGGGGGGGTGGGGGGGGGGGGGGGTGGGGGGGGGGGGGGGTGGGGGGGGGGGGGGGTGGGGGGGGGGGGGGGTGGGGGGGGGGGGGGGTGGGGGGGGGGGGGGGTGGGGGGGGGGGGGGGTGGGGGGGGGGGGGGGTGGGGGGGGGGGGGGGTGGGGGGGGGGGGGGGTGGGGGGGGGGGGGGGTGGGGGGGGGGGGGGGTGGGGGGGGGGGGGGGTGGGGGGGGGGGGGGGTGGGGGGGGGGGGGGGTGGGGGGGGGGGGGGGTGGGGGGGGGGGGGGGTGGGGGGGGGGGGGGGTGGGGGGGGGGGGGGGTGGGGGGGGGGGGGGGTGGGGGGGGGGGGGGGTGGGGGGGGGGGGGGGTGGGGGGGGGGGGGGGTGGGGGGGGGGGGGGGTGGGGGGGGGGGGGGGTGGGGGGGGGGGGGGGTGGGGGGGGGGGGGGGTGGGGGGGGGGGGGGGTGGGGGGGGGGGGGGGTGGGGGGGGGGGGGGGTGGGGGGGGGGGGGGGTGGGGGGGGGGGGGGGTGGGGGGGGGGGGGGGTGGGGGGGGGGGGGGGTGGGGGGGGGGGGGGGTGGGGGGGGGGGGGGGTGGGGGGGGGGGGGGGTGGGGGGGGGGGGGGGTGGGGGGGGGGGGGGGTGGGGGGGGGGGGGGGTGGGGGGGGGGGGGGGTGGGGGGGGGGGGGGGTGGGGGGGGGGGGGGGTGGGGGGGGGGGGGGGTGGGGGGGGGGGGGGGTGGGGGGGGGGGGGGGTGGGGGGGGGGGGGGGTGGGGGGGGGGGGGGGTGGGGGGGGGGGGGGGTGGGGGGGGGGGGGGGTGGGGGGGGGGGGGGGTGGGGGGGGGGGGGGGTGGGGGGGGGGGGGGGTGGGGGGGGGGGGGGGTGGGGGGGGGGGGGGGTGGGGGGGGGGGGGGGTGGGGGGGGGGGGGGGTGGGGGGGGGGGGGGGTGGGGGGGGGGGGGGGTGGGGGGGGGGGGGGGTGGGGGGGGGGGGGGGTGGGGGGGGGGGGGGGTGGGGGGGGGGGGGGGTGGGGGGGGGGGGGGGTGGGGGGGGGGGGGGGTGGGGGGGGGGGGGGGTGGGGGGGGGGGGGGGTGGGGGGGGGGGGGGGTGGGGGGGGGGGGGGGTGGGGGGGGGGGGGGGTGGGGGGGGGGGGGGGTGGGGGGGGGGGGGGGTGGGGGGGGGGGGGGGTGGGGGGGGGGGGGGGTGGGGGGGGGGGGGGGTGGGGGGGGGGGGGGGTGGGGGGGGGGGGGGGTGGGGGGGGGGGGGGGTGGGGGGGGGGGGGGGTGGGGGGGGGGGGGGGTGGGGGGGGGGGGGGGTGGGGGGGGGGGGGGGTGGGGGGGGGGGGGGGTGGGGGGGGGGGGGGGTGGGGGGGGGGGGGGGTGGGGGGGGGGGGGGGTGGGGGGGGGGGGGGGTGGGGGGGGGGGGGGGTGGGGGGGGGGGGGGGTGGGGGGGGGGGGGGGTGGGGGGGGGGGGGGGTGGGGGGGGGGGGGGGTGGGGGGGGGGGGGGGTGGGGGGGGGGGGGGGTGGGGGGGGGGGGGGGTGGGGGGGGGGGGGGGTGGGGGGGGGGGGGGGTGGGGGGGGGGGGGGGTGGGGGGGGGGGGGGGTGGGGGGGGGGGGGGGTGGGGGGGGGGGGGGGTGGGGGGGGGGGGGGGTGGGGGGGGGGGGGGGTGGGGGGGGGGGGGGGTGGGGGGGGGGGGGGGTGGGGGGGGGGGGGGGTGGGGGGGGGGGGGGGTGGGGGGGGGGGGGGGTGGGGGGGGGGGGGGGTGGGGGGGGGGGGGGGTGGGGGGGGGGGGGGGTGGGGGGGGGGGGGGGTGGGGGGGGGGGGGGGTGGGGGGGGGGGGGGGTGGGGGGGGGGGGGGGTGGGGGGGGGGGGGGGTGGGGGGGGGGGGGGGTGGGGGGGGGGGGGGGTGGGGGGGGGGGGGGGTGGGGGGGGGGGGGGGTGGGGGGGGGGGGGGGTGGGGGGGGGGGGGGGTGGGGGGGGGGGGGGGTGGGGGGGGGGGGGGGTGGGGGGGGGGGGGGGTGGGGGGGGGGGGGGGTGGGGGGGGGGGGGGGTGGGGGGGGGGGGGGGTGGGGGGGGGGGGGGGTGGGGGGGGGGGGGGGTGGGGGGGGGGGGGGGTGGGGGGGGGGGGGGGTGGGGGGGGGGGGGGGTGGGGGGGGGGGGGGGTGGGGGGGGGGGGGGGTGGGGGGGGGGGGGGGTGGGGGGGGGGGGGGGTGGGGGGGGGGGGGGGTGGGGGGGGGGGGGGGTGGGGGGGGGGGGGGGTGGGGGGGGGGGGGGGTGGGGGGGGGGGGGGGTGGGGGGGGGGGGGGGTGGGGGGGGGGGGGGGTGGGGGGGGGGGGGGGTGGGGGGGGGGGGGGGTGGGGGGGGGGGGGGGTGGGGGGGGGGGGGGGTGGGGGGGGGGGGGGGTGGGGGGGGGGGGGGGTGGGGGGGGGGGGGGGTGGGGGGGGGGGGGGGTGGGGGGGGGGGGGGGTGGGGGGGGGGGGGGGTGGGGGGGGGGGGGGGTGGGGGGGGGGGGGGGTGGGGGGGGGGGGGGGTGGGGGGGGGGGGGGGTGGGGGGGGGGGGGGGTGGGGGGGGGGGGGGGTGGGGGGGGGGGGGGGTGGGGGGGGGGGGGGGTGGGGGGGGGGGGGGGTGGGGGGGGGGGGGGGTGGGGGGGGGGGGGGGTGGGGGGGGGGGGGGGTGGGGGGGGGGGGGGGTGGGGGGGGGGGGGGGTGGGGGGGGGGGGGGGTGGGGGGGGGGGGGGGTGGGGGGGGGGGGGGGTGGGGGGGGGGGGGGGTGGGGGGGGGGGGGGGTGGGGGGGGGGGGGGGTGGGGGGGGGGGGGGGTGGGGGGGGGGGGGGGTGGGGGGGGGGGGGGGTGGGGGGGGGGGGGGGTGGGGGGGGGGGGGGGTGGGGGGGGGGGGGGGTGGGGGGGGGGGGGGGTGGGGGGGGGGGGGGGTGGGGGGGGGGGGGGGTGGGGGGGGGGGGGGGTGGGGGGGGGGGGGGGTGGGGGGGGGGGGGGGTGGGGGGGGGGGGGGGTGGGGGGGGGGGGGGGTGGGGGGGGGGGGGGGTGGGGGGGGGGGGGGGTGGGGGGGGGGGGGGGTGGGGGGGGGGGGGGGTGGGGGGGGGGGGGGGTGGGGGGGGGGGGGGGTGGGGGGGGGGGGGGGTGGGGGGGGGGGGGGGTGGGGGGGGGGGGGGGTGGGGGGGGGGGGGGGTGGGGGGGGGGGGGGGTGGGGGGGGGGGGGGGTGGGGGGGGGGGGGGGTGGGGGGGGGGGGGGGTGGGGGGGGGGGGGGGTGGGGGGGGGGGGGGGTGGGGGGGGGGGGGGGTGGGGGGGGGGGGGGGTGGGGGGGGGGGGGGGTGGGGGGGGGGGGGGGTGGGGGGGGGGGGGGGTGGGGGGGGGGGGGGGTGGGGGGGGGGGGGGGTGGGGGGGGGGGGGGGTGGGGGGGGGGGGGGGTGGGGGGGGGGGGGGGTGGGGGGGGGGGGGGGTGGGGGGGGGGGGGGGTGGGGGGGGGGGGGGGTGGGGGGGGGGGGGGGTGGGGGGGGGGGGGGGTGGGGGGGGGGGGGGGTGGGGGGGGGGGGGGGTGGGGGGGGGGGGGGGTGGGGGGGGGGGGGGGTGGGGGGGGGGGGGGGTGGGGGGGGGGGGGGGTGGGGGGGGGGGGGGGTGGGGGGGGGGGGGGGTGGGGGGGGGGGGGGGTGGGGGGGGGGGGGGGTGGGGGGGGGGGGGGGTGGGGGGGGGGGGGGGTGGGGGGGGGGGGGGGTGGGGGGGGGGGGGGGTGGGGGGGGGGGGGGGTGGGGGGGGGGGGGGGTGGGGGGGGGGGGGGGTGGGGGGGGGGGGGGGTGGGGGGGGGGGGGGGTGGGGGGGGGGGGGGGTGGGGGGGGGGGGGGGTGGGGGGGGGGGGGGGTGGGGGGGGGGGGGGGTGGGGGGGGGGGGGGGTGGGGGGGGGGGGGGGTGGGGGGGGGGGGGGGTGGGGGGGGGGGGGGGTGGGGGGGGGGGGGGGTGGGGGGGGGGGGGGGTGGGGGGGGGGGGGGGTGGGGGGGGGGGGGGGTGGGGGGGGGGGGGGGTGGGGGGGGGGGGGGGTGGGGGGGGGGGGGGGTGGGGGGGGGGGGGGGTGGGGGGGGGGGGGGGTGGGGGGGGGGGGGGGTGGGGGGGGGGGGGGGTGGGGGGGGGGGGGGGTGGGGGGGGGGGGGGGTGGGGGGGGGGGGGGGTGGGGGGGGGGGGGGGTGGGGGGGGGGGGGGGTGGGGGGGGGGGGGGGTGGGGGGGGGGGGGGGTGGGGGGGGGGGGGGGTGGGGGGGGGGGGGGGTGGGGGGGGGGGGGGGTGGGGGGGGGGGGGGGTGGGGGGGGGGGGGGGTGGGGGGGGGGGGGGGTGGGGGGGGGGGGGGGTGGGGGGGGGGGGGGGTGGGGGGGGGGGGGGGTGGGGGGGGGGGGGGGTGGGGGGGGGGGGGGGTGGGGGGGGGGGGGGGTGGGGGGGGGGGGGGGTGGGGGGGGGGGGGGGTGGGGGGGGGGGGGGGTGGGGGGGGGGGGGGGTGGGGGGGGGGGGGGGTGGGGGGGGGGGGGGGTGGGGGGGGGGGGGGGTGGGGGGGGGGGGGGGTGGGGGGGGGGGGGGGTGGGGGGGGGGGGGGGTGGGGGGGGGGGGGGGTGGGGGGGGGGGGGGGTGGGGGGGGGGGGGGGTGGGGGGGGGGGGGGGTGGGGGGGGGGGGGGGTGGGGGGGGGGGGGGGTGGGGGGGGGGGGGGGTGGGGGGGGGGGGGGGTGGGGGGGGGGGGGGGTGGGGGGGGGGGGGGGTGGGGGGGGGGGGGGGTGGGGGGGGGGGGGGGTGGGGGGGGGGGGGGGTGGGGGGGGGGGGGGGTGGGGGGGGGGGGGGGTGGGGGGGGGGGGGGGTGGGGGGGGGGGGGGGTGGGGGGGGGGGGGGGTGGGGGGGGGGGGGGGTGGGGGGGGGGGGGGGTGGGGGGGGGGGGGGGTGGGGGGGGGGGGGGGTGGGGGGGGGGGGGGGTGGGGGGGGGGGGGGGTGGGGGGGGGGGGGGGTGGGGGGGGGGGGGGGTGGGGGGGGGGGGGGGTGGGGGGGGGGGGGGGTGGGGGGGGGGGGGGGTGGGGGGGGGGGGGGGTGGGGGGGGGGGGGGGTGGGGGGGGGGGGGGGTGGGGGGGGGGGGGGGTGGGGGGGGGGGGGGGTGGGGGGGGGGGGGGGTGGGGGGGGGGGGGGGTGGGGGGGGGGGGGGGTGGGGGGGGGGGGGGGTGGGGGGGGGGGGGGGTGGGGGGGGGGGGGGGTGGGGGGGGGGGGGGGTGGGGGGGGGGGGGGGTGGGGGGGGGGGGGGGTGGGGGGGGGGGGGGGTGGGGGGGGGGGGGGGTGGGGGGGGGGGGGGGTGGGGGGGGGGGGGGGTGGGGGGGGGGGGGGGTGGGGGGGGGGGGGGGTGGGGGGGGGGGGGGGTGGGGGGGGGGGGGGGTGGGGGGGGGGGGGGGTGGGGGGGGGGGGGGGTGGGGGGGGGGGGGGGTGGGGGGGGGGGGGGGTGGGGGGGGGGGGGGGTGGGGGGGGGGGGGGGTGGGGGGGGGGGGGGGTGGGGGGGGGGGGGGGTGGGGGGGGGGGGGGGTGGGGGGGGGGGGGGGTGGGGGGGGGGGGGGGTGGGGGGGGGGGGGGGTGGGGGGGGGGGGGGGTGGGGGGGGGGGGGGGTGGGGGGGGGGGGGGGTGGGGGGGGGGGGGGGTGGGGGGGGGGGGGGGTGGGGGGGGGGGGGGGTGGGGGGGGGGGGGGGTGGGGGGGGGGGGGGGTGGGGGGGGGGGGGGGTGGGGGGGGGGGGGGGTGGGGGGGGGGGGGGGTGGGGGGGGGGGGGGGTGGGGGGGGGGGGGGGTGGGGGGGGGGGGGGGTGGGGGGGGGGGGGGGTGGGGGGGGGGGGGGGTGGGGGGGGGGGGGGGTGGGGGGGGGGGGGGGTGGGGGGGGGGGGGGGTGGGGGGGGGGGGGGGTGGGGGGGGGGGGGGGTGGGGGGGGGGGGGGGTGGGGGGGGGGGGGGGTGGGGGGGGGGGGGGGTGGGGGGGGGGGGGGGTGGGGGGGGGGGGGGGTGGGGGGGGGGGGGGGTGGGGGGGGGGGGGGGTGGGGGGGGGGGGGGGTGGGGGGGGGGGGGGGTGGGGGGGGGGGGGGGTGGGGGGGGGGGGGGGTGGGGGGGGGGGGGGGTGGGGGGGGGGGGGGGTGGGGGGGGGGGGGGGTGGGGGGGGGGGGGGGTGGGGGGGGGGGGGGGTGGGGGGGGGGGGGGGTGGGGGGGGGGGGGGGTGGGGGGGGGGGGGGGTGGGGGGGGGGGGGGGTGGGGGGGGGGGGGGGTGGGGGGGGGGGGGGGTGGGGGGGGGGGGGGGTGGGGGGGGGGGGGGGTGGGGGGGGGGGGGGGTGGGGGGGGGGGGGGGTGGGGGGGGGGGGGGGTGGGGGGGGGGGGGGGTGGGGGGGGGGGGGGGTGGGGGGGGGGGGGGGTGGGGGGGGGGGGGGGTGGGGGGGGGGGGGGGTGGGGGGGGGGGGGGGTGGGGGGGGGGGGGGGTGGGGGGGGGGGGGGGTGGGGGGGGGGGGGGGTGGGGGGGGGGGGGGGTGGGGGGGGGGGGGGGTGGGGGGGGGGGGGGGTGGGGGGGGGGGGGGGTGGGGGGGGGGGGGGGTGGGGGGGGGGGGGGGTGGGGGGGGGGGGGGGTGGGGGGGGGGGGGGGTGGGGGGGGGGGGGGGTGGGGGGGGGGGGGGGTGGGGGGGGGGGGGGGTGGGGGGGGGGGGGGGTGGGGGGGGGGGGGGGTGGGGGGGGGGGGGGGTGGGGGGGGGGGGGGGTGGGGGGGGGGGGGGGTGGGGGGGGGGGGGGGTGGGGGGGGGGGGGGGTGGGGGGGGGGGGGGGTGGGGGGGGGGGGGGGTGGGGGGGGGGGGGGGTGGGGGGGGGGGGGGGTGGGGGGGGGGGGGGGTGGGGGGGGGGGGGGGTGGGGGGGGGGGGGGGTGGGGGGGGGGGGGGGTGGGGGGGGGGGGGGGTGGGGGGGGGGGGGGGTGGGGGGGGGGGGGGGTGGGGGGGGGGGGGGGTGGGGGGGGGGGGGGGTGGGGGGGGGGGGGGGTGGGGGGGGGGGGGGGTGGGGGGGGGGGGGGGTGGGGGGGGGGGGGGGTGGGGGGGGGGGGGGGTGGGGGGGGGGGGGGGTGGGGGGGGGGGGGGGTGGGGGGGGGGGGGGGTGGGGGGGGGGGGGGGTGGGGGGGGGGGGGGGTGGGGGGGGGGGGGGGTGGGGGGGGGGGGGGGTGGGGGGGGGGGGGGGTGGGGGGGGGGGGGGGTGGGGGGGGGGGGGGGTGGGGGGGGGGGGGGGTGGGGGGGGGGGGGGGTGGGGGGGGGGGGGGGTGGGGGGGGGGGGGGGTGGGGGGGTTCAGGGTCTCATCAGGAGACTGCCCTAATGATACCCCCCAAGTTTGGTGCAGTTTGGTTCAGGGGGGCCAAAGTTATGGACCCACAAAACTGTAGCCCCCATCTCCTATTAGCTCCCATTGGAAACAATGCGGGATAGGGGCACCCCTTTTGGGAGTCCATAACTTTGGACTCCCTGCACCAAACCTCACCAAACTTGGGGGGTAGCATAAGGACAGTCCCCTGATGATACGCTGAAATTTCGGTGCAGCTAGCCTAAAAACTGCGCCCCCTGCAGGCCAAAAATGGAAAACCACTAAAATACCCAAAAACGAACCCAGCATTTTGATGCCCCCCACAAGGTGATGCCCTGGGCAGCTGCCCACCTTGCCCAATGGGCATGACGCCAGTGATTGTGAGTCTCAGTGTTGCTCCATTTCTCCCAGTAATGAATAGCTTCGAGGCACAGTGGCCCTCCAGTGCCCCCAATCCAAAATCTCTTTTTCTTAGACATGCAACCTGAGATCTATCCAGAGGAATATACCAGTGTTTAAACATGGGACAATTAACACACAGAGGGCCTTTCAGCACAAATTCCTGAAAATGTTTCTAAAACATTTTCAATCCACCCTTTACCACAATGTATGTCCACACTCATCCACTTGAAACGATTGTTGGCTGCCATTTTGTGATTTTTCCCCTTTTTTAGTACATTGTCAAATCGATGTTTCAGTGCTTCAAATGTCTTATGCTACCCTCATATACTAAATGCATCGAAAATTACCCCTCCAAAATAAAAAAATCACAGAAATGCTCAAAATCAGGTGAGGAGGAATGATGAGTAAGCCCAGAGGAGGAAGCTGAGGGAAGGCCCTTTTTGTTATCAAAAGAATCACATTTACCTCTGGTTTATTGGTTTACTTCAGAAACTTTGGGGCTGACCTTGAAGTCTGTCTGGAAGCGACCATTAATACAGAACATTGAGGCCAGAATGTTGATTGGAGTAGGTTGCAGGAACCATGTCACTCCATCCATCTACACTGGCTCCCTATTTGTTTCCTGGCCCTATTCAGGGTGTTGGTATTGACCTTTAATACCTGAAGGTCAACATACCTGAAGGACTGCCTACTCCCATATGAACTTGTCCACTCGGATCATCGTCAGAGGTCCTGCTCCAGATGTTTTCACGATCTGAGGCTAGACAGGTGGCAACTTGAGAAGGGGCCACCTTGCTCAGAGTGCCAAAACTTTGAAACTCCCTATCCAGAAAGACTGATCTGTCTTCCTCTATTGCTGCCTTCTGCCATTTGTATTTCATTTGGCATGCTTCCAATTGTTATTTGCCTTCATCTCTGGTTGTGGTGTTATATGTGCAATCTTAGGCCCCTTCCGCACACGCAAAATAATGCGTTTTCAAACCACTTTCACAACTGTTTGCAAGTGGATTTTGCTATTCCGCACAGCTTTAAAGAGCACTGAAAGCAGTTTGAAAGTGCATTATTCTGCATGTGCGGAATGAGCCATATATATTTTACTGAATCCTTTTATAAATGTGCTGTCTTTATGGTGACCCTGAAGAGTTTTCAAGGATAGACTAACAGGTGGTTTCCCTTGACCCTGGAATTACTCTTCCATACAAAAACACTAACCAGGGCCAACCCTGGTTCTCTTTTGAGATCTGGCAATCGGGATAGCTTAGGAGGCTATCCGGGTCAGAGCATTTTAGATATGCTTCATTTTAAATGGCATTTTAACTTTGAAATGGTTTGATGCTCACTACCTTGGGGGCTCTATTTGAGTGGAACGATGGCATAGACATATTTTAAATAAATAAATAATCCCCCAGTCTGCAGAATGTGATGGTTGATTTACACTTCGCATAGTACACATGAAGGACATGTGGACTGTCAACAAACAAGTAATTCCTGGCCCGTGCTGGCAACTTAATTCTTGAGTGTGTTTGGGGGCTGATTCAAATTGAGACAGAGGCACATGCACAAAAGGAACTTCAGCCTTCTCACCACCTTTCCATTTCCCCATCCTAAAATGGCCAGAGGGAACTATTGTTTGCTGGATAACATTTGCGTGCAGATGGTCAGACTCTTCTCCGGCAAATGAAGACACTACAACGACAGGCTTGGAAAATGGATTGGGCCGCAGCACAATTTATTAATATATCATAACAAAACTATTTACAGAGAAGCTGGGCAGCAAAAGGGTTGCAACATCAAACAATCCCCAATCTCCATTGGGGCCACCTGCAGGAAGCGGGAGCCCCAGGGGCGAACCCCCGGCTTCAACCCTTCCTGCTGCTGCTGACGAGGCGGGCACCGGCTAAGCCTACCGGCCGCCTACTGACCCACCAACCTCCCCAAACTTGCTGGGGTGTCGAGCACCGACTAAGCCTACCGGCCGCCTACCGTCCCAACCCAACCCCACTCCATGGGGTGTCAGGCACCGGCTAAGCCTACCGGCTTGCCTACCGCCCCGCCACACCCCCCGGCCCTTCTGCAGGGCACAATCATGGGAGAACCGGCCGGGTGGCTCGGTTTCTCTCCAGATGTTGCGACTCCTGTTGCCAACCCGCCGGGCGGCGACAAGTAAGCAAAACAACAATTTCTTGTAATATAGGGAGGGTGGGTGGGCCACGCCGTTCCGAATCTCGCCGCCAAGAAGGACGATCTCTGGGTGTGGCTTCCCTTTATACCCGGGCTCTTCCCGCCTTTAAGGCTTGGAGCCAATCAATGCAACCCTCCTGCAGCATGCTGGCTAGCATTGCTTTGCAAGCAACCCTCTTTTGCCTCCTTTGCTCACCACAGCCGCAATGGCTGCCCCCGGTGATTCGGTTGCTGCTATTATATGTATTGGTGGCTACGCATAAGTTTCCACAATTCCCTGGGGCCATTTCAGGTCAGGAAAATGGAACAGAACAGGAAACAGGAACAGAAAAGGAACACACACACACACACACACCTTCTCTCTGCACATCATGATCCTAACCCAGATTGGGATCCTACATGCCTAGGAATCATTCCACGCATTCACCACACATTTAACTTGACTTCCTCGTGGACTGTATCATGTGTGAATCACCCTTCCTGTCATGCAGGAGATCAAGGCAAAAGAGTGTTGCCCGGCATGCATACGTGAAAGCTTTTGTCGGGCCACAGAAAATATCTTGTGGTTTTCTGCGGCAGTTCTGCAATTAATGTAGAAAGCCCTGGAGACAATTAAATAGACCGATAGGCAAAGGCAGGGAAATCTGCCAGCCAAGTCCATTGAGCCTTGTATGTTGTTGCATGGACATTTGGGGTGTTTTGTGGAATGAAATAAAGTAAGTGGGCCGGGGAGGGGGCTCTGCAGAGGGACAACCTGGCACCATTTTGCCCCAGGTGCCTTTTTGCTCCAGGTGCCTCGTATCTTCGAGACTGCATCACCCCATATGTCCCTGCACGGCCTCTCCGTTCTGTGGAGGCCAATTTACTAGTGGTCCCTGGCCCCTCAATGATGCGGCTGGCCTCCACACGGGCCAGGGCTTTTATGGCTCTGGCCCCGGCCTGGTGGAATGCTCTTCCTCTGGCTGTTAGGGCCCTGCGGGACCTCAGTGAGTTCCGCAGCGCCTGTAAGACGGAGTTGTTCCGCCGGGCCTTTGGAGGGACCAGCCGCTGAAATGGTGCCCCTAGTTGGCTCTTTACATCCGGGCCTGTCATCTTGGGACTCGTCCTCCTCCTCCGGGGAGAATTTTAAAAAATGGGGTTGGTTGGACGCCGCTATTACTGTTATTACTGTTGTTATCGCTGTTTTAAAGGTTTTAGTTATTTACTTATATTAATATTTTATACTGTACACCGCCCAGAGCCCTTTGGGGATGGGGCGGTATAAAAGTCCAAACAATAAAAATAAATAAATTTCCCCCCTCCCTGCACCCCTGCAAGCCAGTTATCAGCAGGCTTTTCAGTGTGCCATTCTCAGTTGAGACTATAGAAGGTTTGATGGTCTTAAAACTGGCCCTATGTAATGCTAGAAAATAGAGTGAAACTACCTGTCCAGACTTTGACATTGGCCCTTAAGCTGCCAGGTTCCTCATTTTGGTTACACTACAGAGTTCATTGCCTTCCAAACCTAATTAGCAAAGCATTTCTGGGGGGAAAAAATTTCAACCCAGAGCTCCCATCCAGTCATCGGCTCCTTTGGAACTAAAAATTCTGATGCCCACTTTCCAGTATGCAGTGATGAAGGGAGGGGGAACTGCACCCGGGGTATGAGCTGCCCGCGCCCCCGCTCTGCCCCGACATGGCTCCGTGTATGAGCCTGAGATCCCGTCCGGACCTTCTCACAGCCTTGGAGGCCAGACGACAGACAGCTCACATGTTTTCCAAAAGCTTTCTTCCCGCCTCCTCAACACGACCCTCTCCGCAACCACTTTTGCTTGGGCGAGCGAAGAAATGGAAGTAAGGGAAGCCGACTCCTGATTATAATGAAGTCCAAAGCTTTTTATTTACAGTCATTTTAAAACCACAGGAGACAAACCATCCTTTAAATAGTTCCAAATATCACAGACAATCCTCCCTTTATCTTATCTGACCTTCCTTAATCATCACCAGCTGCTTTCATTCAGAGGAGCTGGTGATTATTTTTTACGGACTGGTATTGTTTAAAGCTATATGCTAACGGCTATTCGTAATCCAAAGCTATTTCATCGGACGGAATCATTTGCGTTGTGTGGTTTCGGAGCTGTATGGCGGTCATATTTAGTTAGTATTCTTTCCTGGCCCCATCGTTTTCGCCTGCATCTGTGGCTGGCATCTTCAGAGGATCTCTGAAGATGCCAGCCACAGGATCCTCTGAAGATGTCAGCCACAGATGCAGGTGAAACGTCAGGAGAGAATGCTGCTAGAACACGGCCATACAGCCCGGAAATCACACAGCACCCAAGCTATATGCAACCTTTGCATAGACCCCGACACACCCAACGCAACCCCTGAAACGCCCCTGTCCCTGTCCCGTGATGGCAATGGGGGTGCCCGGGACAAGCCGTCCCAGTTGTCCTCATTGCCTCTACGCATCTGCCAGCATGAGACATCTTTTTCATATGGGAGAAGGCTACTATGCATGCAACTGTTAGAGTCACAATGCTCACCTGGATCACTCATTACTGACTGGCTGCATCTATTGATGCTTATCTTGAGCCATTATTAATTGCTATGCTCCACACATTGGCTATGACCACAGCAGGATCAGAGCAAACCAGCAGAAATGTATCAAGCTTAGTCTTTGAATAATATTAGGCCGTTTCCGCACGAAGGTGGAAGCAGCCGGGTCGGCGTTTCTGACGCCGACCCGACGACGCTGGGACCGTCCGCGTGGACGGTCCTGGAAACAGCCGGGCAGCCGGCGCCACGGAGCACCGGTGCCCGGCCGACCCGGCATGTCCCCAAGCCTCCGGCGCGTCACCGAGGCCTGGGGACACGCCCCCCTGGCCCTGTGCGCCTGCTCCAGGTGGGGGAGGCTTCGTGGTGGGGGAGGCGTCGTGCCGGGTGGGGGAGGGTGGGGGAGGCGTATGCCGGGTGGGGGAGGCGTCGTGAAGCCGCTGCCGTTCGCTCGGCAGCAGCTTCACGGCGGCGTTTCCCCAACAAGAGCGCTTCCAAGCGCTCTGGGGAAACGCTGGTAACTTCATGATGCCAGGGTGGCGCTGGCGGAACGCTGCAATGCAGCCAAGGCCCCTGTGCGTATAAAATGATACGGCCTGGAGACGGCGTTTTTGCCGTCTCCAGGCCGCCATTAATTGCCCGTGCGGAAACGGTCTAAATAGCAATCATCTAGCATGGTTAAGACACCTTTATATTTAAAATGTGTGGTTTGAGAATGCACCCTGAACCACTGATCTGGATTGCATGATTTACTAAAGCTACAATAAAATTACCACATACTTGCTAGGAAATACGTTGTCCTGAATTTAGTAAAAAAAAATTTCTTGAGTCAAGGAGTAAACTTCAAGATATATTTGGTGACTGCTTCATCAGGCAAAGACCACTTCAGCAAAGTAAATTATGGGTTGGATCTAATGATAGATTTCTACTGATGAAGAAGAAAAGGATTTATACTCTGCTTTTCTCGTTCATAAGGAGTCTCATAGTGGTTTACAAACTCCTTCCCTTCTTCTCCCCACAACAGACATCTTGTGAGGTTGGTGGGACTGAGAGAGTTCCGAAAACCTGTGACTAGCCCAAGGTCACCTAGCCAGCTTGCTGAAGTGGCGTTTATGACCCAATAAATCATAATATACAAATGAACACTGACACCAAAAGCTAATATGTGCCTTTCAAATGTGAAGTCTCCCCTTCCCCACTTCATGCCATGGCACAGTTTTTGCACTTTCCCTTTCTATCATTGAAAATGCAACCTTCCTTGCATACCAGAAGCTGCTGGCAATATTATGAAGAATTTGATAGCAAAACTGTAGGGGTTAAAGGCTCTGGGCAATATATACTTAGATCATTCTCTACGGGTATCTGTTGCACTCAATTAACATCAAACAAGTCCAGCTAGACACCTGCCTCCCAGATGTGTCAAAAGCACTAAACGCACTAAATTGATCTCCTGATTCCAGACACAACCTGAGCCAAGCCCAGGTTCCCTCCTAGGATAAAAGAGGCTAGACTCTGGTACTCTCCCACCAAAATTCTGCTCTTTGGATCCCTTCCTTTGTGGCAAGTTCACAGAAGCCAAACGTCAAGATGATCCGGCAGTCCTACAGCACTAGAGCAGGGGGTGGAGGAGGGGGCAGCAAGAATTTCAGCACGTTCTCCGCCATTGTTCCAAGTGCCAACCGAGCTGCTTTCAGTTCAATGTCTGTTGCTAGAGCTGGTGGCGGCGGCAGGGTTGGTGGTGGCTATGGAAGGATCAGTTTGGGTACTGGTGGGGGAGGTGGTTTTGGCAGTAGGAGTCTTTACAATCTTGGTGGCATCAGGAAATTTTCCATTGGCAAAGGTATCTGCTTGCATAATGGATCCTATGGTGAAGGGTTTGGTTTTGGTTGGAGATCTGGTAGTGGTTTGGGGTTTGGTGGTGGTTCTGGGAGTGGTTTTGGTATTGAAACTGGGGGGATGGGATATGGTTTCAGTGGTGGGCTTAGTGCAGCTAGAAGCTCCACAGGCTTTTGTGGTGGTGGGCCCGGTGTGGGTACAATCCAAGAAGTGACCATTAACCAGAGCCTCCTAGCACCCCTGAATTTGGAAATTGATCCACACATCCAGCACGTGCGAAAAGAAGAAAAGGAGCAGATCAAATCACTCAACAACAAATTTGCCTCTTTCATTGAGAAGGTAAGAATATTTTTAGATATTGTAAACCAGTACAGGAGAGAGAGAGAGAGAGAGAGAGAGAGAGAGAGAGAGAGAGAAATGTTACATCTTTAGCAATATATGCAAGGATAAGTACAGAAAGGTAGATAAGTATAGATTAGGGACGTTACAGAATTTAATGACAACTCTAATTTGATTCAGAAAGTCAAGTTTCTTTTATGGTTTATCCACACTCAGTTCAAAGCTGTGGTCATTCTTTCCCCCAAGCATACTAAAATTTGACACACATGCTTCTGTTAATCTTCTCAGCATCATAGACCTGGTGTATGTATGGTGCAAAATAATATAAACATGTAAAATGGTGTATCATTCCATAGACACGTTTTAAAAATAATAAAGCTGAGAAATTTGCCAAAGAAATTAGGCAAGGCCAAAATGGTCTATCCAGACATGCATATAAATTAAAAGGAGAATGGATATTTTTGTAGGTCACCAAAATAGACAAATGGGCATTAAAATTATGGTGGATTCGACGCAGCACAAATATAATGTCTTTAGGATGTTATAAAAAATATCTATTTTGGGATTTTGTGTTCCCACAGCTCTGGAGAACACAAATGTTTCCAGCCAAAATGGATCTTTTGTCCCACATTTTTTGTGCTGCTGCAGATTCTCCATGAAGAAGAAGACGACGAAGAAGAGTTTGGATTTATATCCCCCCTTTCTCTCCTGCAGGAGACTCAAAGGGGCTTACAATCTCCTTGCCCTTCCCCCCTCACAACAAACACCCTGTGAGGTAGGTGGGGCTGAGAGAGCTCCGAGAAGCTGTGACTAGCCCAAGGTCACCCAGCTGGCGTGTGTGGGAGTGTACAGGCTAATCTGAATTCCCCAGATAAGCCTCCACAGCTCAGGCAGCAGAGCTGGGAATCAAACCCGGTTCCTCCAGATTAGATACACGAGCTCTTAACCTCCTATGCCACTGCTGCTCCTGAAGATCATGAAGATTCTGCATGAAGGTCTCCCAGCTTGTAGTTCATCTGCGCGTGATTATGCTGTAAAAAGTAGGTGAATAAAGTTTGTTTTTGGATGTTGTGTGGTTTCCAGGCTGTATGGTAGCATTTTTTCCTGATGTTTCGCCTGCATCTGTGGCTGGCATCTTCAGAGGATCTGATGGTAGTAAAGCAAGTGGAGTATATATACCCTTGGGATATATATATATTCCACACAGGTATATATACTCCACTTGCTTTACTACCATCTGAAGATGCCAGCCACAGATGCAGGCAAAACGTCAGGAGAGAATGCTATTAGAACACGGCCATGCAGCCTGGAAACCACACAACACCCCAGTTATTCCGGCCATGAAAGCCTTCAACAATAGAAAGTTTGTTTTGCCTAGCGATCCCACATACGTACCGTTTTCCCTTTTTTTGTGTTTTGAGGGGGATGTCTGTGAAGCTGCAGCAATACGATTAGACAAGCTGCAATTTGCACATATCTGTGTCACTTTAGCTTTGCAGACCCCCCCAAAGCAAAAACAAAAAAAAGGAAAAATGATGCATGCACAAATCTCAAAACTTTCCATGACGTTTACAAATTATTTTCAAAGAAACACTCCTGGTTTTGTTGGGAGTTGCTGCCAGAAAGTGGCCTACCAGAACCTGAGGTGAATCTGCCAGAAAGTGGCCTACCAGAACCTGAGGTGAATCCCCCCTGGCTTTAAACATGGCCAGCATTACAACCAGCTCATTTCTCTTAGTGTGCACATAAAAGAGTGCCAAGAGGTGCCAAGCGTCATCCTCATCACTCATTGCGCAGCTCCAGCAACTATCACCTCTCTAACTCATCCAACTCCTAAAATCAATGCTGGACTGGTTAACAAACAGTTCTCATCCTTACATGCTGCAGGGCATTTGCCAATCAGCCTCTTCTAAACTGCAGGAATTAAGCTCACTTGAGCACCAACCTGCAACAAACCTTTTATCATTCAAAATGGATTTCAAGACTTTAAAAAATTGGTAAGAACCATTAGGATTTGAATAATTGTCGTGGAGTAAAAGCTGACATTTATTATTTATTATTTATTTTATTGGATTTTTATACCGCCCCATCCCCAAAGGGCTCTGGGCGGTGTACAACATTTAAAACACAATATAATTAGATAAACATTTAAAAGCAGCGATAAAATTCCCAGTGCATATACCAAATATAAAACTCAAGGTTTAAATTTAAATTTAAATTCAAGATATAAGGTGGCGTCCTGCGTTCCAATAATATAAAATCCCTCCCTCCCCACGGTAGAGGGAGGCGTGGCGAGTCTCATTAGATGATTGGCGGCCCAGATGTTAAGGGCCAAGGAAGGCACCCACAGCGGCTCTAGTTCCTCCTAAAGGCCGGGCGGGACAGCTTCGTCTACAGACCCTCGCGGAACTTTCCCCTAAAGGTGTCCCGTGAGGGCCCGGAAAGCTTGACGCTGAGAAGAGCGTTCCACCAGGTCAGCTTGGCACAGGCCGTAAAGGTCCTGGCCCGTGTGGAGGCCAGCCGCATCGCCGAGGGGCCAGGGACCACCAGTAATAACTACAGCGCAATAGCGCAATAACTACACAATCAACATTTCCATTTTGTCATTTTGACAACAGCTACCTACTCAAGACGTTTGTGCTTCTTCTACCATGAAAACCCTGGTCAGGCTTTACATTTCTGGCATTCCTATCTCACATTCTAGAAGAGTTTGCTATGCATAACCCTCTTGTTATACACCGTCAACGTTGTCAGAGGGGACTAGCTGAGTGGATAAAGGGAGGGGAAAGTGTTTCCTTGAGAATGGGAGTGGTGCTAGTCATGCTCATAAAGACAGTAATTAGAACTGTTCTGAAAAAAACCCTCACCCTGAGCCTTACTATGTTGGACAATTTTCAGCCAGTCTCCAGTCTTCTGTTCTTGAGTGGGTTGTTTCTTCTCAGCCCTGGAGAATCTTGGAAGAGACTGATGTTCTAGATCCATTGCAGTCTGGCTTCAGGACTTGGAACGGAGACTGCTTTGGTCTACAAGTGGGTGTTTGGTGAATCCAAACCATTAAAAACCCTCTAAAATAACTTTTTTTCGGGCGGGGGGAGGGTTTGCCAGAAAATGGCATCAATAAAAGGGGGCTAAAAATCAGATTCCCCCAAAATTGCAATTTTGGGGGCCATTCACCCCCTCCCTCCCCTCCCTTGCATGCCACCCCTCACTCCCTCCTCTCCCTCACTCCTGTTCCCTTGTATGCCACCCCTCCCACTCCCTCCCCTCCCTCCGCTAGGGTGGGCCATGTCCAGATGCCGGGCCCCCTCCCTCCCTTGCATGCCACCCCTTAAGAAAAGAAAACAACTCTTTACAGACACCCCCCTCAAGACAAAACGAAAAAAGGAAAAACAACACGGGTATGGGATCACTAGGCAAAGCAAACTGTATTCATCTACTTTTTTACAAGGAAAAGAAACCTCCATGGGGAATCTTCATGGAGTATCTGCTGCAGCACACAAAATGGTGAGTGCCATTATGAAACTAACAAGAGCTCTGTGCAGCAGGTGGGGGGGGGGAACCTGTTTTAGCTGGCAACCAAGGTGGCCCTCCCTACTTGGGCCACCTTGGTTAATGACATGTATTGAGAACTAGACAGGGGGATGTGATCCCACAATTTTTGCTGGATCTCTCAGTAGCCATCAGTACTATTAACCATAGTTTCCTACTGAGCTGCCTCTTAGCACTGGGATGAAGGGCACCATATTATAGTGGTCAGAGTCCTTTTTTGGGATGGGGGGGGGTACACTCAGAAGATAGTGCTTGGAGATTCCTGCTCTGCTTCGTGGCTGTTGATCTGTGAGGTATTGCAGGGCTCCATTTTATCAGCCATGCTATTTAATGCATGTAGCCATACTACAGGAAGTCTCTGGGGGAGGTCATCAGAAGCTTGGGGTTGTGATATCATCAATATGCCGATAATAACATCTAAATACCAATAATTTTTAAACACCTAACTCAGAGGATCTGTCGATGTTCTGAATTGGTGCTTGGAGTCAGTAATGAGCTGGATGAGGGTGAACA
This sequence comes from Sphaerodactylus townsendi, assembly GCF_021028975.2. Classification (NCBI taxonomy): domain Eukaryota; kingdom Metazoa; phylum Chordata; class Lepidosauria; order Squamata; family Sphaerodactylidae; genus Sphaerodactylus; species Sphaerodactylus townsendi. Next base: position 148,869,891 of record NC_059427.1, on the reverse strand, counting down.
AGTTGAAACGTAATCCCAATAAGAAAGGTTCTCTGTGTTAGTATAAAGGCAGACCAGGGACTCCCCTGTCCTGGATGGGGTTATATTATCCTTGAATATCCATTTGCATCTTAAGAATGCTGCTGCACAGCAGCAGCTTTAGAAAACCAGGTGGCCACAGTAATCTGGAGTGCTTTTGCCCCACTTCAGCGGGTTTGTCAGCTGTGTCCATTCCTGTGTCAATCAGATGTAGCCACATTGATCCATCTCTTAGTCACATCTAGACTGGAATATGGCGATGTGTTGTATTTAGGACTACATTAGAAGAGTGTTTGGAAGTTGCAGCTAGAACATAATTCTGTGTCTAGACTGCATATATCCCTAATATAGCAATTACTGGCTACCAGTGCACTCCTTAGCCCTATTCAAGGTGTTGGTTTCATCCTTTAAAGCCTTAAGTGGTTTGGCACTAGGACAGTGATGGCGAACCTATGGCACGGGTGCCAGAGGTAGTACTCGGAGCCCTCTCTGTGGGCACACACACATAGAGTTTGTCATGTGGGGGCAGAAAATCACTCCCCCGCACACATCTAGGCTGGCCTGAGCCACTGAGCACAACATGCGCAGACTGCGGTAAGCAGGGAGGATTCGGCTGGTGGGCCTGGTGCCTGTGCTCCAGGTGGCTGCTGCCCGAGGGTGTGTGTGTACAGAGATGGCAGAGATGCCTTCTGAATCTGACAGATGCTAAATTTGTCAATTTGAAGATGTTTTTGGGATGGCGCCCAGGGTTCCGATTACCACTGGGACGACCTCAGCTGGTTTGTGCCATAGACGCTGAAGCTTGATTTTCAAATCATGGTATTTAGTGACCCTCTCATGTTCTTTTTCAATGACCCTGCTGTCACCGGGGACTGCTATGTCGATGATGGTCACTTTCTTGTCCTCGATCACGGTGATGTCTGGTGTATTATGTTTCAACACTTTGTCCGTTTGGATTCGAAGGTCCCACAGGATCTTGACCTTCTCATTTTCTACTACTTTCTCTGGACAACGTTCCCATCAGTTTTTAGCTAAACTGATGTTGTTATTCTTGCATAAATTCCAGTGGATCATCTTGGCCACTGAGTTGTGCCTCTGTTTGTACTCAGTCCGGGCAATCTTTTTGCAGCAGATTAATATTATTATCATTATTATGGACAATCCTAATGAGAGTTTTAACTTGTGTCTTTTTATGGGGGTTTTTCATGTTTTTTGTAACATTTTATTTATGTTGAAAGCTGTCTTGAGTTCTGCAAGGGACAGCTAATACATGTTTTAAATAAAATAAAGAAAACAAAATAAATTATCCATGAATATGACAAGATACATACTTTCCAGCTCAGGGCACAACATCAGAAATGTAGGTTTGCTTTTGATCAGCTGGTCATGTGATGCTTCAGCATCTTTGTCTTTCTAGACCACATGCATGCTTAGTGCACTATTGGAGATTTTTCAAGAGTATAAGTTGCAGTTTGAAGATGTATGAAAATAATAATTCCTAATTCTTTAATAATAAAGTCAATTTGATCACATGTAAATGTAAATATTTACTAACTGTTGTAGCTACAGGCCTTAACAACTTAACATAAAGCCATACCAATAAAAGAACTACAATAAAATATTAAATAAGATAAAACAGAATAATAAATTTCAAAGACAAAACCAGGACTGACAGGTCTATTTTTGAGGACTTTTCCTTAATTTAATTGATAAATACATAAAAGAGGCAACTTCACCCCATCAAAAAGAAATTACCTTGAAATATTCTTTTATTTTAAAAAAAGTGTTTGTCAGTATATCTATTTTTCAACATGGGCCCTTCTGTGAATATTTAAATCTGCAGACTGGGGTCTTAGGTAAACAAGACATATATTTCTACAAACTGGAGAAAAGCTCCAGATTTGCAAGATAATATGAAATTGTAAAAATGCACTCAAACAATTGAAGCAGTGGCTGTAGCTTTAAGAAGCAAAAGCCCTCTCGGTAGCTGTTGCAGCCATTGATAGAAAACAACAGCTTCATTTATCCTTGTCTGGACATATTAGACCAAGAGGTGCCAAGTCCCATTCGTCTTTTCTGATGTGCTGTAAAGTCACAACTAGGTGCAGGAAAAATAGTACCAAAGGCCCTTCTTTCCAAGCCCCATCCCATCATAAAGCCAATGATGGTCTGTTTAGGATAAGCTGACCAGCCGTCCCGCTTTTGGCGGGACATTCACGCCTTGAAAGAACTTGTCCCGCGTCCCGCGGGTTTTCCCCAATGTCCCGGGTTTTGGAAGGCTGCCGCACTGCCTTCTGGGGCGCAAAGCAGTGCGGCAGCCTCCTGCGCAGCCGCAGGAGCACACTGCCTTCTGGGGCACTGCCATTTCCCGCCCTGTCACAGGGTGGGAAATGGCTTTGCGCCAGAAGGCAGTGCGAACTCCTACGGCTTCTTAAGTGTCAATGTGTGCACGCTGCAGCTTACGGGGGGCTCCGCCCACCCGTCCCGGTTAGCGAAAGGTGACCGATCCTAGAATTCTTAGTTTGGAACATTTCCCTCCATCACATACTAATAACTCAAAGGTGCTCACCAGTCATCCCTCTCCATCCTGATCAGGCCTAATTAAATACATTGATCACTCCTCACCCCAAGCATCATGAAGGAGAAGGGAAAAGTCTCTCCTCCACTACCAATCAACGGAAATCTCCCCCATCCCCAAATTCCTGCTTGACCCCAAATAGCAAATGACTAATCCCTCAATATTATAGGGAGAATGGGTGGGTGGTTTTGGCAGTAGGTGGCAAGAGCCTGCAAGAAAGGGGCAAGTCTTGCATATATAGGACATTCCCTCCATCACACCCAATAGCTCAAGGTGCTCACCAGTCATCCCTCTCCATCCTGATCAGGCCTAATTAAATACATTGATCACTCCTCACCCCAAGCATCATGAAGGAGAAGGGAAAAGTCTCTCCTCCACTACCAATCAACGGAAATCTCCCCCATCCCCAAATTCCTGCTTGACCCCAAATAGCAAATGACTAATCCCTCAATATTATAGGGAGAATGGGTGGGTGGTTTTGGCAGTAGGTGGCAAGAGCCTGCAAGAAAGGGGCAAGTCTTGCATATATAGCCCCTTCACTGTGCTCCGTCACTAGAGAGCCACTGTTTGGCTGAATGATCACCACCTTGTGCCTTATCTGGGGTGTATCATAAGAACACAAGAGCAAGCCTGCTGGATCAGACCAGAGCCACAGAGCAGCAGCAATGCAGGCAGGTAAAGGCGGCGGAGGAGGGGTTACAGCTGCCCCCACTGTCGCTGTGTGAACTGAAGGGCTATCAATGTAGGAAGGCCGAGGGAGGCACTGTCCCTACTGCCATCATGGTGTGAGCCATGGAGGGGCAGCAAAGCGTGCACTTTGAAGAGCAGAAACTGCTGCCACTGTGTGAGCTGTGATGGGGGCTGTGGAGTAGATGTGTAGCAAGGGGGGAAAGCCACAGAGCAGCAGAGGTGCACCGGTACATCCTCCACCCCCGTCCCGCCCGAGAATGCCATGCCATGCCCCTCCACGCCCTCGCTACACCCCCACAGTGTGTCGCCCCCCTGCCCCCTTGGAGGACGTCGCCCCCCTGCCCCCTTGCCTCTGAGTGGAGGAAAGGGGAGGAACAGGAATTTCCAAGGGGGGGGGGGTTTCCAACAAATTGTCAGGAGAAGAAAACATTCAAAGACCTCTGCCTCAATGGCTAATTCAACAGAGGTCTTTCATTTTTTTCAATTCATGATATAAGTGCACAAGAACATAAGAAGGAGCCTGCTGGATCAGACCAGAGTCCATCTAGTCCAGCTCTCTGCTACTCACAGTGGCCCATTAGGTGCCTTTGGGAGCTCACAGGCAGGATGTGAAAGCAATGGCCTTCTGCTGCTGCTGCTGCTCCCGAGCACCTGGTCTGCTCAGGCCTTTGCAATTTCAGATCAAGGAGGATCAAGATTGGTAGCCATAGACTGACTTCTCCATAAATCTGTCCAAGCCCTTTTTAAAGCAATAATCCACGGTTTTACTGTCGTGAATGCCTCTTCTCATGATCATTGACTGTTTAAAATGTCTCCTCTCAGAAGGTCCCATAGCTTAATGCTAGAATGACATATAGACTCAGTACAGAAGGTCCTAGGTTCACTACTTGGTATGGCCAGTTAATGGATCCCAGGCAACAGTGCTCCAAGAGCCACTGTCGACAGAAATGTATCATATTGGTCTGACTCATATATCATGTTTCAGGTTCGTTTTTTGGAACAGCAGAACAAAGTCCTGGAAACTAAGTGGACCCTCTTGCAGGATCAAGGCTTGAAATCTGGCACCAGCAAGATCAGCCTTGACCCACTCTTTGAGGTGTATATTAGCAATCTAAGGAAGCAGCTAAGTAGCCTCATCAATGAGAGAGGGAGAATGGATGGTGAACGGAAAAACATGCAAGAGCTTGTCGAAGACTTTAAGGTGAAGTAAGTGGATATTTCAAAGCTGGGGGCCAGAAGTCTACTTGTCATGTCTGTGGGAAAGGTATGATGGCAGAGGCAGTGGCGTAGCGCCAATGGGAAAGGGGGTGCCCCGCCATTGGGGTCACAAGGGGGGGTAGAAAATCACCCCCATAGCCATCCCCCCTCCCCTGCCCCCTGGCAGCACCCCCCATGCCCCCTACTTACCTTTGTTCATCTCTCCTGCCCCTTTCTTCCTCTCTTTTTCCCCCTTTGGAAGCAGCAGTGGCGTAGGAGGTTAAGAGCTCGTGTATCTAATCTGGAGGAACCGGGTTTGATTCCCAGCTCTGCCGCCTGAGCTGTGGAGGCTTCTCTGGGGAATTCAGATTAGCCTGTGCACTCCCACACACGCCAGCTGGGTGACCTTGGGCTAGTCACAGCTCTATGGAGCTCTCTCAGCCCCACCCACCTCACAGGGTGTTTGTTGTGAGGGGGGAAGGGCAAGGAGATTGTAAGCCCCTTTGAGTCTCCTGAGGGAGAGAAAGGGGGGATATAAATCCAAACTCTTCTTCTTCTTCTTCTTCTTCTTCTTCTTCTTCTTCTTCTTCTTCTTCTTCTTCTTCTTCTTCTTCTTCTTCTTCTTCTTCTTCTTCTTCTTCTTCTTCTTCTTCTTCTTCTTCTTCTTCTTTCTTGTACTGATACTCTCCACAGATAGGTGAACTGTCGCTCATGGACGACAGTGTGGGTTACCCCTGGTGGGAACTGTAGTGGTCACCAGGCTGCAGGAGAGGAACTGAGGGACTAAGAGGAACTAAGGAAAGTGGAGGGGGCGCGGGGGCAGGCACCATTTTGGCCTGGGTGAAGAATTGCCCCCCTACACCTCTGGGCAGAGGTCATTGTAATGTCCATATGATGGTGTCACATATGACCATAATATCCCCCATAATGACCATAATATCCTCAGTTTTTCAAATGGTAGAATCTTTACAGAGTGCATTGTTGAAGGCTTTCATAGCCAGAATCAACTGGCTGTTGTGAGTTTTTCGAGCTGCGCAGTCAGGGTCTGGTAGTTTTGCACCTAACAAGCATTACTGTGTGTGTGGTCAAGCCACAGCTGAGTCATGAAGATCCCGTAGGGTTTTCAAGGCAACAGACATTCAAAGGTGGTTTGCCATTGCCTTCCTCTGTGTGGGCTGAGAGAATGGTAAGGTTACCCAGCAGGCTTCATGTGAAGGAGTGGGGCATTGAATCTGGTTCTCCAGATTCGAGTCCCCCACTCTTAATGACGATACCACGCTGGCTCCAAATATTACTAACCTAGAAGAAGAAGAAGAGTTTGGATTTATATCCCCCCTTTCTCTCCTGCAGGAGACTCAAAGGGGCTTACAATCTCCTTTCCCTTTCCCCCCTCACAACAAACACCCTAAGAGATGGGTGAGGCTGAGAGAGCTCCGAGAAGCTGTGACTAGCCCAAGGTCACCCAGCTGGCGTGTGTGGGAGTGCACAGGCTAATCTGAATTCCCCAGATAAGGCTCCACAGCTCAAGCAGCAGAGCAGGGAATCAAACCTGGTTCCCCAGATTAGAGTGCACCTGCTCTTAACCACTACGCCACTGCCTATCCTAATTAACCATCATTTAGGATAAGTGTAGAGGATAGGGTTGCCTGTTTCCACCATTTCTAGTTATTCTTGCCTGAACAAACCATGTATATTCCTTTTCTCTTTTGCTAGCCTTTCCCAGCATTGCAGCCTCTGGGGCGTGTGTATAGCACAGCCCAAACTAATAAAACACTGAGGTGGATTCTAGGCTGGAAGGCATTTCCCCACACCTGGAAACTATGACCTTCAGCAGCCTCTTTAACGATAACAGTAAGAAACAGTGAAAATGGATTGTTGATTTGAAACAGAATCAGTGGTCTAATGAACAGGCACCTTCAGAGCAAAACCAACTGGATCAGATGAAAGTCTATCTATTCAAGCTCTCTGCTTCTCACCGGTAATGGCCCACCAGGTGCCTTTGGGAGCTCACATGCAGGGATGTGAGCACTTAATGGCCTTCTGCGACTGTTGCTCCCGATCACCTGGTCTGTTGAGGCATTTGCAATCTCAGATCAAGGAGGATCAAGATTGGTAGTCATAAATCGACTTCTCCTCCATAAATCTGTCCAAGCCCCTTTTAAAGCTATCCAGGTTAGTGGCCATCACCACCTCCTGTGGCAGCATATTCCAAACACCAATCACACGTTGCGTGAAGAAGTGTTTCCTTTTATTGGTCCTAATTCTTCCCCCCAGCATTTTCAATGGATGCCCCCTGGTTCTGACCATTGTGAGAAAGAGAGAAAAATGTCTCTCTGTCAACATTTTCTACCCCATGCATAATTTTATAGACTTCAATCATATCCCCCCTCAGACGTCTCCTCTCCAAACTAAAGAGTCCCAAACGCTGCAGCCTCTCCTCATAGGGAAGATTGCTCCAGTCCCTCAATCGCTTCTCGTTGCCCTTCTCTGCACTTTTTCTATCTCCCTCAATATCCTTTTTTTTGAGATGCGTGACCAAGAACTGGACCTGGGACTCAAAGTGCGATTAACACCACTGCTTTATTGGGGGTGGGAGAGTTTGCCTTTTTCACAGCTGCCATGCATTGAGTTGACATTCCCATGGAACTATCAACTAAGACGCCTAAATCCCTTTCCTGGTCTGTGACTGATAGCACTGACCCCTGTAGCGTGTATGTGAAGTTTGGATTTTTTGCCCCTATGTGCATCACTTTACATTTTGCTACATTGAACTGCATTTGCCATTTCTGAGCCCACTCATCTAATTTATCAAGGTCCGCTTGGAGCTCTTCGCAATCCTTTGTGGTTCTCACCACCCTACATAATTTGGTATCATCTGCAAACTTGGCCACCACGCTACCCACCCCTACTTCCAGGTCATTTATGAATAGGTTAAAGAGCACTGGTCCCAAAACGGATCCTTGGGGGACACCACTCCCGACATCTCTCCATTGTGAGAACTTCCCATTTACACCCACTCTTTGTTTCCTATTTCTCAACCAGTTTTTAATCCATAGGAGGACTTCCCCTCTTATTCCTTCATTGCTGAGTTTTCTCAACAGTCTCTGGTGAGGAACTTTGTCAAAAGCCTTTTGGAAATCCAAGTAGACAATGTCCACCGGTTCACCCCTGTCCACATGCCTGTTTACACCCTCAAAGAACTCTAGTAAGTTTGTAAGACAGGATTTGCCTCTGCAAAAGCCATGCTGACTCTTTCTCAGCAGGTCTTGCTTTTCTACATGTCTTATAATTTTATCTTTAATGATAGATTCTACTAATTTACCAGGAACAGATGTCAAACTGACTGGCCTGTAATTTCCCGGGTCCCCCCTAGATCCTTTCTTAAAGATTGGTGTGACATTGGCCATCTTCCAGTCTTCAGGGATGGAGCCTGATTTCAGGGATAAGTTGCATATTAAAGTGAGAAGATCAGCAATTTCATGCTTGAGCTCTTTAAGAACTCTTGGGTGAATGCAATCTGGGCCAGGGGATTTGGTAACATTTAGTTTATCAATGGCTGCCAGAACTTCTTCCTTGTCTACCACTATCTTCACTAGTTCCTCGGATTCACCTCCTAAGAAGCTTGGTTCAGGTGCAGGAATGTTCCTCACCTCCTCTTGGGTGAAGACAGATGCAAAGAATTCATTCAGCTTCTCTGCAATCTCCCTGCCATCTTTTAGCACACCCTTTGTTCCTTTGTCATCTAACGGGCCTACCGCTTCCCTTGCTGGCTTCCTGCTTTTGATGTACTTGAAGAACTGTTTGTTGCTGGTCTTGATGTTCATAGCCATGCGTTCCTCATAATCCTTTTTTGCCTCCCTTACAGCTAACTTGCTTCTCTTTTGCCACCATTTGTGTTCCCTCTCATATTCTTCATCAGCCAAACTGGACTTCCATTTTCTAAAAGACATTTTCTTTTTTCTGATAATTTCCTCAACCTCTCTTGTTAACCATGGTGGCTTTCTTTTGGACTGGGTGCTGCCTTTTCTAACCTGTGGAACACATTCCAGCTGAGCTTTTATTACTGTGTTTTTAAATAACCTCCAAGCATCCTGGATAGTTTTGACTCTCTTGATTTTCCCTTTCAGCTTCCTGCGCACTATCCCCCTCATCTTTGAGAAATTTCCCTTTCTGAAGGCGAATGTAACTACATTAGTAGTTGCCACTTGTTCGCATGCTGAGATACTGAATCTGACAGCATTGTGGTCGCTGTTCCCTATCGGCTCAACAACACTGACTTCCTGCACCAGGTCCTGGGTCCCACATAGAATTAGATCTAGGATCACCTCTCCCCTGGTTGGTTCCACAACCATCTGCTCTAAGCCACAGTCATTTAGCATATCCAGGAATGCTCTCTCCTTACTATGACCTGAACATGCATTTTTCCAGTTTATATGGGGATAGTTCAAATCACCCATTACCACTACATTTTTGTTTTTGTTGGCCTCTCTAATTTCTTTTTCCATCTCAGAATCCTCTTGTGCACTTTGGTCAGGGGGACGATAATATATTCCTAATATTAAACTGTCCTTCACACCTGGTATTGATATCCACAGTGATTCTGTAGGGGAACCAGCTCCCCTTGCATTGTCTATTTTATGTGATACTATGCTCTCTTTGATGTAAAGGGCAACTCCACCCCCAATGCGCCCTGTCCTATCCTTCCTATAGAGCCTGTAGCCTGGTATAACAGCATCCCACTGGTTCTCCTCATTCCACCATGTCTCTGTAATGCCCACTATATCAAAGTCCTCCTTCAAAACTCTGTACTCTAGCTCCCCCATTTTAGGTCGAATGCTTCCCATGTCAGCTATTAACAACAACTTCTAAAACTGGAGGAGATCCAAAATATAGATCATGCGCACATCATGTACCAGCTAATGATACATCTTAAAAGTAATTTGACTGACAAATGATCAAGTAAAATAAATTCTTCTCACTTTGACAGTCTTAGAAAAGTTTGAACTTGTATTTCCCAAATCAGAATTTTCATTTCAGCATTTCTGCTTGTTAATACTGTCAGATTTGAAGGTGTGCGAAAGCGCGATGCAGGAAGGTATCCTTGAACATAGCAAGGTGATGCTTAATACTGCGATTTCACTGTTTAAAAAGTATATGAATAATATTTGTTTTGTCTTGCCGGGCAATCCCACACACACGTCGTTTTAAATTTTCTTTTCTTTTGAGGGAACTCTGCGAAGCTCATGATTATGAGAATCGTTCTCATAATGGTGACGTCGTAGCTTCACGGGCAGCTTCAACAAAAGAAAAAGAAAAAGAAAAAAGATATGTGCGCAGGATCCCTGGGCAAAACAAACCCTATTCAGTGAAATTGCAGGTGGAGGAGCTGCTAGTGTAACCTCAGCTTGTGGGTTCTGTGGGGCAGAACCTGGAATGAGTTTGCAACAACAATTTTTAAAAACAAAATGGTTTACTTTCTTAACACATAACATATAACAACAACATTTCACATCACATTTCAAGGTCCTGTTCAGGTTGCAATTTCAAGTCCTTATATTTACAGTCTACTGATACTGCCAAGTCCAATTCTTCTTTGCAAGTGGATTGGCTCCTGAAGACTCCAAGGGCTCCAAGGGCTTGATGAACAGGATGCAACATGATGAAGGTTTCCAGGAGAACTCTCACCCATTACAACCACAAAAAGAAACCCTTAACAAGGTGTCAAGGGCTTATACAACCAAGGTCCGAGTCTGGTAGCCTTGTCTTCTCCAAAGAGCTCTGCAGTCTCCACCCCCTTACTGGTTCAACCCATTCTGGGCATGGGGGTTACACTAGCAGAAGAGACCTCCGTGGGGAACCTTCAGCAGACGACGACTGGCAGGATGAAAAATCTCTGCAGCAGCCCACAAAGTGGCAGGCACAAGTGGCAAAAATGAAAGTAACAAGGTTGGGTGGGGAAAATCATGTTTCCTGTCTGCTTTGTTTACACAGACCAAGCAGGAAACATCTTCAAGAGAAAAAAATAGTTCCTTTGGTGATTTTTTTGGGGGAAAAAACAGGTTGAAAGAAATAAAATGACATGAAAACATTTTGGGGGAGAGAGCTGCACTTTTTATCAGGTCCTCAAGACATTACATTTGTGCTGTGCAGAAAAGGCCAATGAGTGACGAAAGGTGGTGACTTCAAGTGTATCTATAAATCAACACAGTATCATTGGGCAGTTGCACATTTTGCTTAACATAGATCTTTGAGGGAAACAAACCCATTCTAATAACCCTTATTGGCCTACAGATATGCATACATTTCAAACAAGCCATCTGAAAGAGCCATTTTTTATTTCAGACTTTTCAGGTTTTCTAATCCAGTTTTATTGCTTCATTTGTTGTATGCAAGGGATTTCTGCTTAGGTAATACCATTTTCTGCATTGTTTAACATGTCATGTCTAACTTATGTTTTGTTTAGATTTTTGCTTGTGTCAGATTTCCACAATACTGCTGCTATTACATTGATTATTAGGCATCTCATCCTACTGATAGCATTGACTTACACTGTATAATCAGTCCTGAGAAAGGTGGATAAGAAACAAACACATAGTTTTCCAATAGAAGCTTGTGACATTCTGCAGTAGATTTAAGAAACACCTCTGATAAATGTGGTGTCTTAGCACTCGACCCTATAAACTAGGGAATATTTTCAGGCTGTAAAACTAGGAAATGGATGGGGGTGGGGTGGGGGAATGAAGAAGGAGGAATAGTCCTTATATAATTCATATTCTGCCAAGGCTGTCTTTCCCCATTTTATCTATATTCTGACCCTGCTGGAAAAACTAGAACCATGTTCTTTATACTTTCCTGTTTTCAGAGATACAGCATTTTCAAAATCCTAATGTTCAAGGGCTGTAGTCCAACTCGCAACCCCATTCTTCTTGACATAGAAATTAAGATTTCATCTCCTCGTTTTCAGGATGTTGATGCTACCTTTAGATATCAGAAAGAACTGGAACTGAAGCGGGAGTTGCTGAAAGAAAATATTGACTTCTTGAGGATTTTCTGTGCAGAGGTCTGTATGCTCAGTGCTTTTTCAGCTGCTTCCAACATGACTGCAACATGACAAGCAGCATCCACAGTTGTGCCAAGAGTAGGGTGACCATCCGTCCCTATTTTCGCGGGACACTCACGCTTTTGCGTAGTGTCCCGCTGGGCTTATGCCATTGTCCCGATTACGGACAATGGCCCCAGCAGCACACTGCCTTTTGCGGCGGCGCTCCCCAGTCAGGAAACAGGGAAGCACCCCAGAAGGCTTCTGGGGCGCTTCCCTGTTTCCTGACCAGGGAGCACCGCCGCAAAAGGCAGCCTTTTGCTCCTGCGGTCGTGTGCGCGGGCTTCTGTGGCTTGCCGTGTGCCGCCCTGTGACAGGGCAGCACACGGCAAGTCACAGAAGCCCGTGCGCTTCTGTGGCCGCGCGCGTGAGCTTCTGAGGCTTGCCGTGTGCCGCCCTGTGACACAGCCGCTTCCACAGTCCCGGGATGGAAAGGTGACCATCTGGTCACCTTAGCCAAGAGTGTTATCGTAGTTTTCATCACCATCTGTGCAAGGGGGCCTAGCTCAATAGCAGAGCCCATGCTTGGTAATGCGTGCCTGAGGTCTTGGGTTCAAAAACCAGGTCCTCCAGTTGAAAGGAGAGCCACAAAGGCATCTGCCAGAGACCTTAGAGCATTCTTTCAACTCAGGAAAACAATATGGGGGAAACTGCACAATGACCTGACTCACTAGGGGTGCACATGCAGAACAATGCACTTTCAATCCGCTTTCACAATTGTTTGAAAGTGGATTTTGCTGTTCTGCACACGAAAATTCAGCTGCAAAGTGCATTGAAAGTGGATTGAAAGTGCATTATTCTGCATGTGTGGAAGGGACCTAAGAAACAGCTTTTGCTGTTTAAACACCTGACCTCGGGGCTTGTTGATGTCTTCCTTTGACACCAACATCCACTTCTACACAGTTGACATTTTGACTTAACTGGATCATAGTTCTATATCTGACTCAAATGTTGTGCCGTCAACAGGAACTTGCTGCATTGAATCGTCAACTCTATGACACATCCGTTGTTCTCAATATGAACAACAGCCGTCGCCTGAACATGGACGGCCTCATCCAGAGCATTGAATGCTGGTATCAGACCATTGCGCAGAAGAGCAAAGAAGAAGCTAATCTCTTTTACCAGAACCAGGTATGAACGAGGGACATTGAATGGGTTGTAATAGTGAAGAAGTGTGATCCTTTACCTGGGAGTAAGCTCGGTTGCTGGCAATGGGGCTTCCTTTTGAGTAAACCCTCCTAGGGTCATGATTCACCCCTTGGAAAAGTTGCACGGTTGCTTCAGTCCTGCTGCTCCAGATTTGGAATATCGGTCAGTTGGGCTGGGGCAAAGAACACAGGGATGAGGTGAGTGGTGTTTTGCCTTTCCTAAATTCCCAAGGAGTATTAACTGAGAGGGTCATTATGAGAAGGTGGGTGTGAGGGTGAGTGGGTGCTTGTAGCCTGCTGGAGAGGGTTTTTTCTTTGCTTCTGTTTGTTTCTTTTGTTTGGTTTGTGGCTGTTAGAGGAGAGTCCATTTGCCAGGGGTTGATTGCTGCCCCCCCCCCCAGCACAGTGCAGTGATTAAGAGTGGAAGACTCTAATCCAGTGATTCCCAACCAGGGTTCCATGTGTCAGGAGCAAGCCTGTCAGTGCCCAGATGTCTTGCTGTGTAAGAATTGCAAATGTTTTCCTGTAAATGCTTTCCTGTTTCCCTCTTCCCTTCCTGGCAACCTCCTGGCACCAGCTCATCTGCAAGAAGGTGTGAACGGTTCCCAGGTTCTTTGAAGCTCTGTAGTGCAAATGTTGTAGAAACTGTAAGGGACATTTGGTGTGGGGCGAAACGGGGGGGGGGGTGGTTGAAGGATATAGTCTCTGGATCTAAGGCTGATTCCGCATGGACCAAAAACAGCAGTGTGAAAACAGTGTGAAAATGGTATAAACCCTTTTACACTGTTTTAAACCCTTTTACATCATTTTCACACTGCTGTTTTTGGCCCATGCAGAACCAGCTTAAGCTCTCTAGCTTAGATCCAGCTTTCTATTGTTACTTTACGAGTTGTAAGAAATAAACTGCTTTAGGACTTTCCTACGGTCTCTGTTATTTCCACATTCGAGAGTCTGACACCGTGATACCCTGGGGTGCCGTGAGCATGTCCCAGGGGTACCGCGGCAATGCTACCAGCCCCCCTCACTTTTGCGGTGTCTCCCACCAGCACCAGCAAGGATATGGAGCTGGTCCAGAGGGCAGGGCCTGCTGCAAGGTCAGCAGCCCCTTACCACCCCCCAACCCCATGCTTCCCTTCACCCTGGATGGGAAAGGTGGGGGGTGGCAAGCAGGGGAACTGGGAAGGGAAGGTGGGGGAGGATGGAAGGGGTACCATGAGATATGAAGAGTGAGGTCAAGGGTACCATGGCGTCGAAAAGGTTGGAAAACACTGCTCTAATCTGATGAACTGGGTTTCTTTTCCACACTTCTCCACATGAAGCCTGCTGGGTGACCTTGGGCCAGTCACAGTTCTCTCGGAACTCTCTCAGTGATTCCTATAACAAGTGAGATATTTTACCATCCAAACATTTGCTTCCACAAATGTTCTCCTTCGATATTCTTTTACCACCACTCATAATTTGGCAACCCGAAAAAGTAAGCTTTGCTGTCTAGGTTACATAAATCCATTTTGGATATGTGACATCAATCCTAGGTCATCGTATGCTGAGTAATGATATGTTTGGCTGTGGTGGATTTTCAGGGTTGTGTGGTCTGGTAGTTTTTGCTCCGAATGTTTCATTCACATCTATAGCTGGAATCTTCAGAGATGCCACGGAGAGAAACACATCTTGTTGTGACATACCTCTGAAGGTGTCAGCCATAGATGCAGGCAAAACGTTAGGATCAAAAAGTAGCAGACCATGGTTAACAGCCTGGAAAACCCATAACAGCCAGCTGATTCCGGCCATGAAAGCCTTCGACAATACAATTATATGTTTCCTAGATCATTATTTGCCGAGCTATGTAGTAGGCTTTTTATACACTGCAGATAGCATAAAATATAGGCCGTTTCCGCACGGGCCAAAAATGGCGGCCCGGGGACCGTAAAAACGCCGCCCCCAGGCCGCCGTTCGCACAGACCTGGCTCCCCTTCCCCTCCCTCAGGGCGGCGTCAGGCCGTCCTCAAAAACACCCCTTTAAAGGGGTGTTTTTGAGAAAACAGCGTGTTCCCTGCGGCGCGGTGCAAACGGCACCGCCGGGAACACGCTGTTTCCCCCTTCCCTCGCTTACTTGCCTTGTCCCCGTCGTCGCCCTGCTGTCTTCCTAAGCCCCGCCCACGCTGTCCTCCGACCCCTGGAGGTCGGAGGGCAGCGTGGGCGGGGCTTAGGAAGACAGCAGGGCGACGACGGGGACAAGGCAAGTAAGCGAGGGACAGGGAAGAGGCGGCTCCATGCGGAGCCGCCTCTCCTGAGCCGGCCTCTGCTGGGGCCGCTCGCACGCTTGCGTGCGAACGGCCTCCACCCCCACGCCGGCAGAATTCTTGCCGGCGTGAGGGCGCCCGGAGGCCTGTGCAGAAAGGGCCATAGAGTTTCAGAGGGGCATATCACCCCTCAAGCTACTATATTAACTGTAGTTTCTTATTTTACAGCCTCCTGGATAGGTCACTCTTTATATGTGCCATTTTGATAAATAAATAAAAACAGAAAAATTCTGAAGTCTTTCTGACTTTTAATTAAAAAAAACTTGCTTCTAATGCAATCTTGGACTTATCTTTTGTTTGTGCGAGTTTGATACATCTTGATAAAGGCTTTCATGGCCAGATTCAACTGGTTGTGGTGGGTTTTCCGGGCTGTGTAGCTGTGGTCTGGTGGATCTTGTTCCTAATGTCTTGCCTGCATCTGTGGCTGGCATCTTCAGAGGTGTATCACAGAGGGACGTTTGTTACACAGTAGCCACAGATGCAGGCGAAACGTTAGGAACAAGATCCACCAGGCCACGGTCACACAGCCCCCCGGGAAACCCACCACAACCAGTTTATACATCTTGATTTTGGAAGGGAGCAACCCACTATTTTATCAGTTTTCATCGACATAAAAACATTTCGTAGGCATTCTACGGTCGTCTGTTACATGTTCAAGCTTAAAATAGAATGTCATCATTGTTCTAGCCCAGGGGTAGGGAACCTTTAACACTCAAAGAGCCATTTGGACCCGTTTTCCACGGGAAAAGAAAACACTTGGAGCCGCAAATAATTTTTGACATTTAAAATAAAGATAACACTGTATATATTGGGTTTTTTTACCTTTTACTTCACACATTCTGAGAAGACGGCCGCGGGCAATTGGTGAAACCGGTGGCTGGGCCTCTCTGTCTGTTGGGAAAGTGCCCGCCCCATCCCAATGGGGCGGGCGAGAGGGGAAGCCCGTGGCACGGCCCAGCCGTCCGCGGGCAGTTGGTGCGCCTGCCCTGCTGCCTGCAGGGCAGGCAAGGATGAAGCCGGCAGCTCGGCTTGTGGAGCTGCAGTGTAAGGGCAGAAGAGCCGCATGGGGCTCTCGAGCCGCAGGTTCCCTACCCCTGTTCTAGCCATAAACCCTACTTTGGCCTATGATGTGTGCTATGGGCATTCCTGACAAAGGTCCTAGAAAGCTCTTTGTGGGAACTTTCTCAAACTTCAGCTCCTGATCTCATCTCTGCAAAGACAGTTGCTGTGTGATTTTTGATCCAAGCACTACAGCACAGAGTGGCAAATGTTTCCTTGACTGGGCTATGATGAACTTTGGGTGGGCATTGAGGGAGAGCCTCCCGTGGCCCTTCCCTGGTGTGAAGCAGAAAGTTATCTCTGATCTTCCCTCTTGTTGCTGTGCCTCAGATTCAGAACCTTCAGAACAAAAACTGCCAGTTCCACGAGAGTCTCAAAAGAAACCATGGGGACATCACGGAGCTGAACCGGATGATCCCCATATTGCAGTGCCAGGTGGACAATGAAAAGAAAAAGGTGGGTGGATCCTTAGCTCGAGTCAACCTTGGTTGTCTGTACTGTGGGCCCTTCGAGATATGTGCCTTTGCCATCTGAAGGAGCAGTGCAAACAAGTGTAATGGGTGGTAAAGATCCACTTACGTCATGACAATCTGCCGATGGTCCCTAGCCTGAAAGATGTCCTGCTGGCCACGGCCAGAGCAGTGCAAGCTGGAGCATTCTTGGCTCTGGCCCCTACCCAGTGAAATGCTGTCTAGAACATTCCAGGCTCTGCTGGACCTGATGAAATCCCACAGGGCCTCTAAGACAAAATGGTTCCACCAGGCTTGTGATGGAGGTGGCTACGGTTGTGCCATCCGAATGGCCTCCTCCTCCTCTCAAATTAAAGTGATATTGTTATGGATGAAATGTGTTTTTAATGGGTGATTATCTGTATTGTGTGGGAAGCTGCCCTGAGCCTGGCCTCGCTAAGGGAGTGTGGTGTATAAATTGAAATAAAAAATAAAATACTGAGGCCGTTTCCGCACGAAGGCGGAAGCGGCCGGGTCGGCGTTTACGATGCCGACCCGGCGACGCTGGGACCGTCCGCACGGACGGTCCTGGAAACAGCCGGGCAGCCGGCGCCGCAGAGCGCCGGCGCCCGGCCAACCCGTGGGGGTGGGGGGGGGGGGGGGCGGGGGGGGGGGGGGGTGGGGGGGGGGGGGGGGGGGGGGGGGGGGGGGTGGGGGGGGGGGGGGGTGGGGGGGGGGGGGGGTGGGGGGGGGGGGGGGTGGGGGGGGGGGGGGGTGGGGGGGGGGGGGGGTGGGGGGGGGGGGGGGTGGGGGGGGGGGGGGGTGGGGGGGGGGGGGGGTGGGGGGGGGGGGGGGTGGGGGGGGGGGGGGGTGGGGGGGGGGGGGGGTGGGGGGGGGGGGGGGTGGGGGGGGGGGGGGGTGGGGGGGGGGGGGGGTGGGGGGGGGGGGGGGTGGGGGGGGGGGGGGGTGGGGGGGGGGGGGGGTGGGGGGGGGGGGGGGTGGGGGGGGGGGGGGGTGGGGGGGGGGGGGGGTGGGGGGGGGGGGGGGTGGGGGGGGGGGGGGGTGGGGGGGGGGGGGGGTGGGGGGGGGGGGGGGTGGGGGGGGGGGGGGGTGGGGGGGGGGGGGGGTGGGGGGGGGGGGGGGTGGGGGGGGGGGGGGGTGGGGGGGGGGGGGGGTGGGGGGGGGGGGGGGTGGGGGGGGGGGGGGGTGGGGGGGGGGGGGGGTGGGGGGGGGGGGGGGTGGGGGGGGGGGGGGGTGGGGGGGGGGGGGGGTGGGGGGGGGGGGGGGTGGGGGGGGGGGGGGGTGGGGGGGGGGGGGGGTGGGGGGGGGGGGGGGTGGGGGGGGGGGGGGGTGGGGGGGGGGGGGGGTGGGGGGGGGGGGGGGTGGGGGGGGGGGGGGGTGGGGGGGGGGGGGGGTGGGGGGGGGGGGGGGTGGGGGGGGGGGGGGGTGGGGGGGGGGGGGGGTGGGGGGGGGGGGGGGTGGGGGGGGGGGGGGGTGGGGGGGGGGGGGGGTGGGGGGGGGGGGGGGTGGGGGGGGGGGGGGGTGGGGGGGGGGGGGGGTGGGGGGGGGGGGGGGTGGGGGGGGGGGGGGGTGGGGGGGGGGGGGGGTGGGGGGGGGGGGGGGTGGGGGGGGGGGGGGGTGGGGGGGGGGGGGGGTGGGGGGGGGGGGGGGTGGGGGGGGGGGGGGGTGGGGGGGGGGGGGGGTGGGGGGGGGGGGGGGTGGGGGGGGGGGGGGGTGGGGGGGGGGGGGGGTGGGGGGGGGGGGGGGTGGGGGGGGGGGGGGGTGGGGGGGGGGGGGGGTGGGGGGGGGGGGGGGTGGGGGGGGGGGGGGGTGGGGGGGGGGGGGGGTGGGGGGGGGGGGGGGTGGGGGGGGGGGGGGGTGGGGGGGGGGGGGGGTGGGGGGGGGGGGGGGTGGGGGGGGGGGGGGGTGGGGGGGGGGGGGGGTGGGGGGGGGGGGGGGTGGGGGGGGGGGGGGGTGGGGGGGGGGGGGGGTGGGGGGGGGGGGGGGTGGGGGGGGGGGGGGGTGGGGGGGGGGGGGGGTGGGGGGGGGGGGGGGTGGGGGGGGGGGGGGGTGGGGGGGGGGGGGGGTGGGGGGGGGGGGGGGTGGGGGGGGGGGGGGGTGGGGGGGGGGGGGGGTGGGGGGGGGGGGGGGTGGGGGGGGGGGGGGGTGGGGGGGGGGGGGGGTGGGGGGGGGGGGGGGTGGGGGGGGGGGGGGGTGGGGGGGGGGGGGGGTGGGGGGGGGGGGGGGTGGGGGGGGGGGGGGGTGGGGGGGGGGGGGGGTGGGGGGGGGGGGGGGTGGGGGGGGGGGGGGGTGGGGGGGGGGGGGGGTGGGGGGGGGGGGGGGTGGGGGGGGGGGGGGGTGGGGGGGGGGGGGGGTGGGGGGGGGGGGGGGTGGGGGGGGGGGGGGGTGGGGGGGGGGGGGGGTGGGGGGGGGGGGGGGTGGGGGGGGGGGGGGGTGGGGGGGGGGGGGGGTGGGGGGGGGGGGGGGTGGGGGGGGGGGGGGGTGGGGGGGGGGGGGGGTGGGGGGGGGGGGGGGTGGGGGGGGGGGGGGGTGGGGGGGGGGGGGGGTGGGGGGGGGGGGGGGTGGGGGGGGGGGGGGGTGGGGGGGGGGGGGGGTGGGGGGGGGGGGGGGTGGGGGGGGGGGGGGGTGGGGGGGGGGGGGGGTGGGGGGGGGGGGGGGTGGGGGGGGGGGGGGGTGGGGGGGGGGGGGGGTGGGGGGGGGGGGGGGTGGGGGGGGGGGGGGGTGGGGGGGGGGGGGGGTGGGGGGGGGGGGGGGTGGGGGGGGGGGGGGGTGGGGGGGGGGGGGGGTGGGGGGGGGGGGGGGTGGGGGGGGGGGGGGGTGGGGGGGGGGGGGGGTGGGGGGGGGGGGGGGTGGGGGGGGGGGGGGGTGGGGGGGGGGGGGGGTGGGGGGGGGGGGGGGTGGGGGGGGGGGGGGGTGGGGGGGGGGGGGGGTGGGGGGGGGGGGGGGTGGGGGGGGGGGGGGGTGGGGGGGGGGGGGGGTGGGGGGGGGGGGGGGTGGGGGGGGGGGGGGGTGGGGGGGGGGGGGGGTGGGGGGGGGGGGGGGTGGGGGGGGGGGGGGGTGGGGGGGGGGGGGGGTGGGGGGGGGGGGGGGTGGGGGGGGGGGGGGGTGGGGGGGGGGGGGGGTGGGGGGGGGGGGGGGTGGGGGGGGGGGGGGGTGGGGGGGGGGGGGGGTGGGGGGGGGGGGGGGTGGGGGGGGGGGGGGGTGGGGGGGGGGGGGGGTGGGGGGGGGGGGGGGTGGGGGGGGGGGGGGGTGGGGGGGGGGGGGGGTGGGGGGGGGGGGGGGTGGGGGGGGGGGGGGGTGGGGGGGGGGGGGGGTGGGGGGGGGGGGGGGTGGGGGGGGGGGGGGGTGGGGGGGGGGGGGGGTGGGGGGGGGGGGGGGTGGGGGGGGGGGGGGGTGGGGGGGGGGGGGGGTGGGGGGGGGGGGGGGTGGGGGGGGGGGGGGGTGGGGGGGGGGGGGGGTGGGGGGGGGGGGGGGTGGGGGGGGGGGGGGGTGGGGGGGGGGGGGGGTGGGGGGGGGGGGGGGTGGGGGGGGGGGGGGGTGGGGGGGGGGGGGGGTGGGGGGGGGGGGGGGTGGGGGGGGGGGGGGGTGGGGGGGGGGGGGGGTGGGGGGGGGGGGGGGTGGGGGGGGGGGGGGGTGGGGGGGGGGGGGGGTGGGGGGGGGGGGGGGTGGGGGGGGGGGGGGGTGGGGGGGGGGGGGGGTGGGGGGGGGGGGGGGTGGGGGGGGGGGGGGGTGGGGGGGGGGGGGGGTGGGGGGGGGGGGGGGTGGGGGGGGGGGGGGGTGGGGGGGGGGGGGGGTGGGGGGGGGGGGGGGTGGGGGGGGGGGGGGGTGGGGGGGGGGGGGGGTGGGGGGGGGGGGGGGTGGGGGGGGGGGGGGGTGGGGGGGGGGGGGGGTGGGGGGGGGGGGGGGTGGGGGGGGGGGGGGGTGGGGGGGGGGGGGGGTGGGGGGGGGGGGGGGTGGGGGGGGGGGGGGGTGGGGGGGGGGGGGGGTGGGGGGGGGGGGGGGTGGGGGGGGGGGGGGGTGGGGGGGGGGGGGGGTGGGGGGGGGGGGGGGTGGGGGGGGGGGGGGGTGGGGGGGGGGGGGGGTGGGGGGGGGGGGGGGTGGGGGGGGGGGGGGGTGGGGGGGGGGGGGGGTGGGGGGGGGGGGGGGTGGGGGGGGGGGGGGGTGGGGGGGGGGGGGGGTGGGGGGGGGGGGGGGTGGGGGGGGGGGGGGGTGGGGGGGGGGGGGGGTGGGGGGGGGGGGGGGTGGGGGGGGGGGGGGGTGGGGGGGGGGGGGGGTGGGGGGGGGGGGGGGTGGGGGGGGGGGGGGGTGGGGGGGGGGGGGGGTGGGGGGGGGGGGGGGTGGGGGGGGGGGGGGGTGGGGGGGGGGGGGGGTGGGGGGGGGGGGGGGTGGGGGGGGGGGGGGGTGGGGGGGGGGGGGGGTGGGGGGGGGGGGGGGTGGGGGGGGGGGGGGGTGGGGGGGGGGGGGGGTGGGGGGGGGGGGGGGTGGGGGGGGGGGGGGGTGGGGGGGGGGGGGGGTGGGGGGGGGGGGGGGTGGGGGGGGGGGGGGGTGGGGGGGGGGGGGGGTGGGGGGGGGGGGGGGTGGGGGGGGGGGGGGGTGGGGGGGGGGGGGGGTGGGGGGGGGGGGGGGTGGGGGGGGGGGGGGGTGGGGGGGGGGGGGGGTGGGGGGGGGGGGGGGTGGGGGGGGGGGGGGGTGGGGGGGGGGGGGGGTGGGGGGGGGGGGGGGTGGGGGGGGGGGGGGGTGGGGGGGGGGGGGGGTGGGGGGGGGGGGGGGTGGGGGGGGGGGGGGGTGGGGGGGGGGGGGGGTGGGGGGGGGGGGGGGTGGGGGGGGGGGGGGGTGGGGGGGGGGGGGGGTGGGGGGGGGGGGGGGTGGGGGGGGGGGGGGGTGGGGGGGGGGGGGGGTGGGGGGGGGGGGGGGTGGGGGGGGGGGGGGGTGGGGGGGGGGGGGGGTGGGGGGGGGGGGGGGTGGGGGGGGGGGGGGGTGGGGGGGGGGGGGGGTGGGGGGGGGGGGGGGTGGGGGGGGGGGGGGGTGGGGGGGGGGGGGGGTGGGGGGGGGGGGGGGTGGGGGGGGGGGGGGGTGGGGGGGGGGGGGGGTGGGGGGGGGGGGGGGTGGGGGGGGGGGGGGGTGGGGGGGGGGGGGGGTGGGGGGGGGGGGGGGTGGGGGGGGGGGGGGGTGGGGGGGGGGGGGGGTGGGGGGGGGGGGGGGTGGGGGGGGGGGGGGGTGGGGGGGGGGGGGGGTGGGGGGGGGGGGGGGTGGGGGGGGGGGGGGGTGGGGGGGGGGGGGGGTGGGGGGGGGGGGGGGTGGGGGGGGGGGGGGGTGGGGGGGGGGGGGGGTGGGGGGGGGGGGGGGTGGGGGGGGGGGGGGGTGGGGGGGGGGGGGGGTGGGGGGGGGGGGGGGTGGGGGGGGGGGGGGGTGGGGGGGGGGGGGGGTGGGGGGGGGGGGGGGTGGGGGGGGGGGGGGGTGGGGGGGGGGGGGGGTGGGGGGGGGGGGGGGTGGGGGGGGGGGGGGGTGGGGGGGGGGGGGGGTGGGGGGGGGGGGGGGTGGGGGGGGGGGGGGGTGGGGGGGGGGGGGGGTGGGGGGGGGGGGGGGTGGGGGGGGGGGGGGGTGGGGGGGGGGGGGGGTGGGGGGGGGGGGGGGTGGGGGGGGGGGGGGGTGGGGGGGGGGGGGGGTGGGGGGGGGGGGGGGTGGGGGGGGGGGGGGGTGGGGGGGGGGGGGGGTGGGGGGGGGGGGGGGTGGGGGGGGGGGGGGGTGGGGGGGGGGGGGGGTGGGGGGGGGGGGGGGTGGGGGGGGGGGGGGGTGGGGGGGGGGGGGGGTGGGGGGGGGGGGGGGTGGGGGGGGGGGGGGGTGGGGGGGGGGGGGGGTGGGGGGGGGGGGGGGTGGGGGGGGGGGGGGGTGGGGGGGGGGGGGGGTGGGGGGGGGGGGGGGTGGGGGGGGGGGGGGGTGGGGGGGGGGGGGGGTGGGGGGGGGGGGGGGTGGGGGGGGGGGGGGGTGGGGGGGGGGGGGGGTGGGGGGGGGGGGGGGTGGGGGGGGGGGGGGGTGGGGGGGGGGGGGGGTGGGGGGGGGGGGGGGTGGGGGGGGGGGGGGGTGGGGGGGGGGGGGGGTGGGGGGGGGGGGGGGTGGGGGGGGGGGGGGGTGGGGGGGGGGGGGGGTGGGGGGGGGGGGGGGTGGGGGGGGGGGGGGGTGGGGGGGGGGGGGGGTGGGGGGGGGGGGGGGTGGGGGGGGGGGGGGGTGGGGGGGGGGGGGGGTGGGGGGGGGGGGGGGTGGGGGGGGGGGGGGGTGGGGGGGGGGGGGGGTGGGGGGGGGGGGGGGTGGGGGGGGGGGGGGGTGGGGGGGGGGGGGGGTGGGGGGGGGGGGGGGTGGGGGGGGGGGGGGGTGGGGGGGGGGGGGGGTGGGGGGGGGGGGGGGTGGGGGGGGGGGGGGGTGGGGGGGGGGGGGGGTGGGGGGGGGGGGGGGTGGGGGGGGGGGGGGGTGGGGGGGGGGGGGGGTGGGGGGGGGGGGGGGTGGGGGGGGGGGGGGGTGGGGGGGGGGGGGGGTGGGGGGGGGGGGGGGTGGGGGGGGGGGGGGGTGGGGGGGGGGGGGGGTGGGGGGGGGGGGGGGTGGGGGGGGGGGGGGGTGGGGGGGGGGGGGGGTGGGGGGGGGGGGGGGTGGGGGGGGGGGGGGGTGGGGGGGGGGGGGGGTGGGGGGGGGGGGGGGTGGGGGGGGGGGGGGGTGGGGGGGGGGGGGGGTGGGGGGGGGGGGGGGTGGGGGGGGGGGGGGGTGGGGGGGGGGGGGGGTGGGGGGGGGGGGGGGTGGGGGGGGGGGGGGGTGGGGGGGGGGGGGGGTGGGGGGGGGGGGGGGTGGGGGGGGGGGGGGGTGGGGGGGGGGGGGGGTGGGGGGGGGGGGGGGTGGGGGGGGGGGGGGGTGGGGGGGGGGGGGGGTGGGGGGGGGGGGGGGTGGGGGGGGGGGGGGGTGGGGGGGGGGGGGGGTGGGGGGGGGGGGGGGTGGGGGGGGGGGGGGGTGGGGGGGGGGGGGGGTGGGGGGGGGGGGGGGTGGGGGGGGGGGGGGGTGGGGGGGGGGGGGGGTGGGGGGGGGGGGGGGTGGGGGGGGGGGGGGGTGGGGGGGGGGGGGGGTGGGGGGGGGGGGGGGTGGGGGGGGGGGGGGGTGGGGGGGGGGGGGGGTGGGGGGGGGGGGGGGTGGGGGGGGGGGGGGGTGGGGGGGGGGGGGGGTGGGGGGGGGGGGGGGTGGGGGGGGGGGGGGGTGGGGGGGGGGGGGGGTGGGGGGGGGGGGGGGTGGGGGGGGGGGGGGGTGGGGGGGGGGGGGGGTGGGGGGGGGGGGGGGTGGGGGGGGGGGGGGGTGGGGGGGGGGGGGGGTGGGGGGGGGGGGGGGTGGGGGGGGGGGGGGGTGGGGGGGGGGGGGGGTGGGGGGGGGGGGGGGTGGGGGGGGGGGGGGGTGGGGGGGGGGGGGGGTGGGGGGGGGGGGGGGTGGGGGGGGGGGGGGGTGGGGGGGGGGGGGGGTGGGGGGGGGGGGGGGTGGGGGGGGGGGGGGGTGGGGGGGGGGGGGGGTGGGGGGGGGGGGGGGTGGGGGGGGGGGGGGGTGGGGGGGGGGGGGGGTGGGGGGGGGGGGGGGTGGGGGGGGGGGGGGGTGGGGGGGGGGGGGGGTGGGGGGGGGGGGGGGTGGGGGGGGGGGGGGGTGGGGGGGGGGGGGGGTGGGGGGGGGGGGGGGTGGGGGGGGGGGGGGGTGGGGGGGGGGGGGGGTGGGGGGGGGGGGGGGTGGGGGGGGGGGGGGGTGGGGGGGGGGGGGGGTGGGGGGGGGGGGGGGTGGGGGGGGGGGGGGGTGGGGGGGGGGGGGGGTGGGGGGGGGGGGGGGTGGGGGGGGGGGGGGGTGGGGGGGGGGGGGGGTGGGGGGGGGGGGGGGTGGGGGGGGGGGGGGGTGGGGGGGGGGGGGGGTGGGGGGGGGGGGGGGTGGGGGGGGGGGGGGGTGGGGGGGGGGGGGGGTGGGGGGGGGGGGGGGTGGGGGGGGGGGGGGGTGGGGGGGGGGGGGGGTGGGGGGGGGGGGGGGTGGGGGGGGGGGGGGGTGGGGGGGGGGGGGGGTGGGGGGGGGGGGGGGTGGGGGGGGGGGGGGGTGGGGGGGGGGGGGGGTGGGGGGGGGGGGGGGTGGGGGGGGGGGGGGGTGGGGGGGGGGGGGGGTGGGGGGGGGGGGGGGTGGGGGGGGGGGGGGGTGGGGGGGGGGGGGGGTGGGGGGGGGGGGGGGTGGGGGGGGGGGGGGGTGGGGGGGGGGGGGGGTGGGGGGGGGGGGGGGTGGGGGGGGGGGGGGGTGGGGGGGGGGGGGGGTGGGGGGGGGGGGGGGTGGGGGGGGGGGGGGGTGGGGGGGGGGGGGGGTGGGGGGGGGGGGGGGTGGGGGGGGGGGGGGGTGGGGGGGGGGGGGGGTGGGGGGGGGGGGGGGTGGGGGGGGGGGGGGGTGGGGGGGGGGGGGGGTGGGGGGGGGGGGGGGTGGGGGGGGGGGGGGGTGGGGGGGGGGGGGGGTGGGGGGGGGGGGGGGTGGGGGGGGGGGGGGGTGGGGGGGGGGGGGGGTGGGGGGGGGGGGGGGTGGGGGGGGGGGGGGGTGGGGGGGGGGGGGGGTGGGGGGGGGGGGGGGTGGGGGGGGGGGGGGGTGGGGGGGGGGGGGGGTGGGGGGGGGGGGGGGTGGGGGGGGGGGGGGGTGGGGGGGGGGGGGGGTGGGGGGGGGGGGGGGTGGGGGGGGGGGGGGGTGGGGGGGGGGGGGGGTGGGGGGGGGGGGGGGTGGGGGGGGGGGGGGGTGGGGGGGGGGGGGGGTGGGGGGGGGGGGGGGTGGGGGGGGGGGGGGGTGGGGGGGGGGGGGGGTGGGGGGGGGGGGGGGTGGGGGGGGGGGGGGGTGGGGGGGGGGGGGGGTGGGGGGGGGGGGGGGTGGGGGGGGGGGGGGGTGGGGGGGGGGGGGGGTGGGGGGGGGGGGGGGTGGGGGGGGGGGGGGGTGGGGGGGGGGGGGGGTGGGGGGGGGGGGGGGTGGGGGGGGGGGGGGGTGGGGGGGGGGGGGGGTGGGGGGGGGGGGGGGTGGGGGGGGGGGGGGGTGGGGGGGGGGGGGGGTGGGGGGGGGGGGGGGTGGGGGGGGGGGGGGGTGGGGGGGGGGGGGGGTGGGGGGGGGGGGGGGTGGGGGGGGGGGGGGGTGGGGGGGGGGGGGGGTGGGGGGGGGGGGGGGTGGGGGGGGGGGGGGGTGGGGGGGGGGGGGGGTGGGGGGGGGGGGGGGTGGGGGGGGGGGGGGGTGGGGGGGGGGGGGGGTGGGGGGGGGGGGGGGTGGGGGGGGGGGGGGGTGGGGGGGGGGGGGGGTGGGGGGGGGGGGGGGTGGGGGGGGGGGGGGGTGGGGGGGGGGGGGGGTGGGGGGGGGGGGGGGTGGGGGGGGGGGGGGGTGGGGGGGGGGGGGGGTGGGGGGGGGGGGGGGTGGGGGGGGGGGGGGGTGGGGGGGGGGGGGGGTGGGGGGGGGGGGGGGTGGGGGGGGGGGGGGGTGGGGGGGGGGGGGGGTGGGGGGGGGGGGGGGTGGGGGGGGGGGGGGGTGGGGGGGGGGGGGGGTGGGGGGGGGGGGGGGTGGGGGGGGGGGGGGGTGGGGGGGGGGGGGGGTGGGGGGGGGGGGGGGTGGGGGGGGGGGGGGGTGGGGGGGGGGGGGGGTGGGGGGGGGGGGGGGTGGGGGGGGGGGGGGGTGGGGGGGGGGGGGGGTGGGGGGGGGGGGGGGTGGGGGGGGGGGGGGGTGGGGGGGGGGGGGGGTGGGGGGGGGGGGGGGTGGGGGGGGGGGGGGGTGGGGGGGGGGGGGGGTGGGGGGGGGGGGGGGTGGGGGGGGGGGGGGGTGGGGGGGGGGGGGGGTGGGGGGGGGGGGGGGTGGGGGGGGGGGGGGGTGGGGGGGGGGGGGGGTGGGGGGGGGGGGGGGTGGGGGGGGGGGGGGGTGGGGGGGGGGGGGGGTGGGGGGGGGGGGGGGTGGGGGGGGGGGGGGGTGGGGGGGGGGGGGGGTGGGGGGGGGGGGGGGTGGGGGGGGGGGGGGGTGGGGGGGGGGGGGGGTGGGGGGGGGGGGGGGTGGGGGGGGGGGGGGGTGGGGGGGGGGGGGGGTGGGGGGGGGGGGGGGTGGGGGGGGGGGGGGGTGGGGGGGGGGGGGGGTGGGGGGGGGGGGGGGTGGGGGGGGGGGGGGGTGGGGGGGGGGGGGGGTGGGGGGGGGGGGGGGTGGGGGGGGGGGGGGGTGGGGGGGGGGGGGGGTGGGGGGGGGGGGGGGTGGGGGGGGGGGGGGGTGGGGGGGGGGGGGGGTGGGGGGGGGGGGGGGTGGGGGGGGGGGGGGGTGGGGGGGGGGGGGGGTGGGGGGGGGGGGGGGTGGGGGGGGGGGGGGGTGGGGGGGGGGGGGGGTGGGGGGGGGGGGGGGTGGGGGGGGGGGGGGGTGGGGGGGGGGGGGGGTGGGGGGGGGGGGGGGTGGGGGGGGGGGGGGGTGGGGGGGGGGGGGGGTGGGGGGGGGGGGGGGTGGGGGGGGGGGGGGGTGGGGGGGGGGGGGGGTGGGGGGGGGGGGGGGTGGGGGGGGGGGGGGGTGGGGGGGGGGGGGGGTGGGGGGGGGGGGGGGTGGGGGGGGGGGGGGGTGGGGGGGGGGGGGGGTGGGGGGGGGGGGGGGTGGGGGGGGGGGGGGGTGGGGGGGGGGGGGGGTGGGGGGGGGGGGGGGTGGGGGGGGGGGGGGGTGGGGGGGGGGGGGGGTGGGGGGGGGGGGGGGTGGGGGGGGGGGGGGGTGGGGGGGGGGGGGGGTGGGGGGGGGGGGGGGTGGGGGGGGGGGGGGGTGGGGGGGGGGGGGGGTGGGGGGGGGGGGGGGTGGGGGGGGGGGGGGGTGGGGGGGGGGGGGGGTGGGGGGGGGGGGGGGTGGGGGGGGGGGGGGGTGGGGGGGGGGGGGGGTGGGGGGGGGGGGGGGTGGGGGGGGGGGGGGGTGGGGGGGGGGGGGGGTGGGGGGGGGGGGGGGTGGGGGGGGGGGGGGGTGGGGGGGGGGGGGGGTGGGGGGGGGGGGGGGTGGGGGGGGGGGGGGGTGGGGGGGGGGGGGGGTGGGGGGGGGGGGGGGTGGGGGGGGGGGGGGGTGGGGGGGGGGGGGGGTGGGGGGGGGGGGGGGTGGGGGGGGGGGGGGGTGGGGGGGGGGGGGGGTGGGGGGGGGGGGGGGTGGGGGGGGGGGGGGGTGGGGGGGGGGGGGGGTGGGGGGGGGGGGGGGTGGGGGGGGGGGGGGGTGGGGGGGGGGGGGGGTGGGGGGGGGGGGGGGTGGGGGGGGGGGGGGGTGGGGGGGGGGGGGGGTGGGGGGGGGGGGGGGTGGGGGGGGGGGGGGGTGGGGGGGGGGGGGGGTGGGGGGGGGGGGGGGTGGGGGGGGGGGGGGGTGGGGGGGGGGGGGGGTGGGGGGGGGGGGGGGTGGGGGGGGGGGGGGGTGGGGGGGGGGGGGGGTGGGGGGGGGGGGGGGTGGGGGGGGGGGGGGGTGGGGGGGGGGGGGGGTGGGGGGGGGGGGGGGTGGGGGGGGGGGGGGGTGGGGGGGGGGGGGGGTGGGGGGGGGGGGGGGTGGGGGGGGGGGGGGGTGGGGGGGGGGGGGGGTGGGGGGGGGGGGGGGTGGGGGGGGGGGGGGGTGGGGGGGGGGGGGGGTGGGGGGGGGGGGGGGTGGGGGGGGGGGGGGGTGGGGGGGGGGGGGGGTGGGGGGGGGGGGGGGTGGGGGGGGGGGGGGGTGGGGGGGGGGGGGGGTGGGGGGGGGGGGGGGTGGGGGGGGGGGGGGGTGGGGGGGGGGGGGGGTGGGGGGGGGGGGGGGTGGGGGGGGGGGGGGGTGGGGGGGGGGGGGGGTGGGGGGGGGGGGGGGTGGGGGGGGGGGGGGGTGGGGGGGGGGGGGGGTGGGGGGGGGGGGGGGTGGGGGGGGGGGGGGGTGGGGGGGGGGGGGGGTGGGGGGGGGGGGGGGTGGGGGGGGGGGGGGGTGGGGGGGGGGGGGGGTGGGGGGGGGGGGGGGTGGGGGGGGGGGGGGGTGGGGGGGGGGGGGGGTGGGGGGGGGGGGGGGTGGGGGGGGGGGGGGGTGGGGGGGGGGGGGGGTGGGGGGGGGGGGGGGTGGGGGGGGGGGGGGGTGGGGGGGGGGGGGGGTGGGGGGGGGGGGGGGTGGGGGGGGGGGGGGGTGGGGGGGGGGGGGGGTGGGGGGGGGGGGGGGTGGGGGGGGGGGGGGGTGGGGGGGGGGGGGGGTGGGGGGGGGGGGGGGTGGGGGGGGGGGGGGGTGGGGGGGGGGGGGGGTGGGGGGGGGGGGGGGTGGGGGGGGGGGGGGGTGGGGGGGGGGGGGGGTGGGGGGGGGGGGGGGTGGGGGGGGGGGGGGGTGGGGGGGGGGGGGGGTGGGGGGGGGGGGGGGTGGGGGGGGGGGGGGGTGGGGGGGGGGGGGGGTGGGGGGGGGGGGGGGTGGGGGGGGGGGGGGGTGGGGGGGGGGGGGGGTGGGGGGGGGGGGGGGTGGGGGGGGGGGGGGGTGGGGGGGGGGGGGGGTGGGGGGGGGGGGGGGTGGGGGGGGGGGGGGGTGGGGGGGGGGGGGGGTGGGGGGGGGGGGGGGTGGGGGGGGGGGGGGGTGGGGGGGGGGGGGGGTGGGGGGGGGGGGGGGTGGGGGGGGGGGGGGGTGGGGGGGGGGGGGGGTGGGGGGGGGGGGGGGTGGGGGGGGGGGGGGGTGGGGGGGGGGGGGGGTGGGGGGGGGGGGGGGTGGGGGGGGGGGGGGGTGGGGGGGGGGGGGGGTGGGGGGGGGGGGGGGTGGGGGGGGGGGGGGGTGGGGGGGGGGGGGGGTGGGGGGGGGGGGGGGTGGGGGGGGGGGGGGGTGGGGGGGGGGGGGGGTGGGGGGGGGGGGGGGTGGGGGGGGGGGGGGGTGGGGGGGGGGGGGGGTGGGGGGGGGGGGGGGTGGGGGGGGGGGGGGGTGGGGGGGGGGGGGGGTGGGGGGGGGGGGGGGTGGGGGGGGGGGGGGGTGGGGGGGGGGGGGGGTGGGGGGGGGGGGGGGTGGGGGGGGGGGGGGGTGGGGGGGGGGGGGGGTGGGGGGGGGGGGGGGTGGGGGGGGGGGGGGGTGGGGGGGGGGGGGGGTGGGGGGGGGGGGGGGTGGGGGGGGGGGGGGGTGGGGGGGGGGGGGGGTGGGGGGGGGGGGGGGTGGGGGGGGGGGGGGGTGGGGGGGGGGGGGGGTGGGGGGGGGGGGGGGTGGGGGGGGGGGGGGGTGGGGGGGGGGGGGGGTGGGGGGGGGGGGGGGTGGGGGGGGGGGGGGGTGGGGGGGGGGGGGGGTGGGGGGGGGGGGGGGTGGGGGGGGGGGGGGGTGGGGGGGGGGGGGGGTGGGGGGGGGGGGGGGTGGGGGGGGGGGGGGGTGGGGGGGGGGGGGGGTGGGGGGGGGGGGGGGTGGGGGGGGGGGGGGGTGGGGGGGGGGGGGGGTGGGGGGGGGGGGGGGTGGGGGGGGGGGGGGGTGGGGGGGGGGGGGGGTGGGGGGGGGGGGGGGTGGGGGGGGGGGGGGGTGGGGGGGGGGGGGGGTGGGGGGGGGGGGGGGTGGGGGGGGGGGGGGGTGGGGGGGGGGGGGGGTGGGGGGGGGGGGGGGTGGGGGGGGGGGGGGGTGGGGGGGGGGGGGGGTGGGGGGGGGGGGGGGTGGGGGGGGGGGGGGGTGGGGGGGGGGGGGGGTGGGGGGGGGGGGGGGTGGGGGGGGGGGGGGGTGGGGGGGGGGGGGGGTGGGGGGGGGGGGGGGTGGGGGGGGGGGGGGGTGGGGGGGGGGGGGGGTGGGGGGGGGGGGGGGTGGGGGGGGGGGGGGGTGGGGGGGGGGGGGGGTGGGGGGGGGGGGGGGTGGGGGGGGGGGGGGGTGGGGGGGGGGGGGGGTGGGGGGGGGGGGGGGTGGGGGGGGGGGGGGGTGGGGGGGGGGGGGGGTGGGGGGGGGGGGGGGTGGGGGGGGGGGGGGGTGGGGGGGGGGGGGGGTGGGGGGGGGGGGGGGTGGGGGGGGGGGGGGGTGGGGGGGGGGGGGGGTGGGGGGGGGGGGGGGTGGGGGGGGGGGGGGGTGGGGGGGGGGGGGGGTGGGGGGGGGGGGGGGTGGGGGGGGGGGGGGGTGGGGGGGGGGGGGGGTGGGGGGGGGGGGGGGTGGGGGGGGGGGGGGGTGGGGGGGGGGGGGGGTGGGGGGGGGGGGGGGTGGGGGGGGGGGGGGGTGGGGGGGGGGGGGGGTGGGGGGGGGGGGGGGTGGGGGGGGGGGGGGGTGGGGGGGGGGGGGGGTGGGGGGGGGGGGGGGTGGGGGGGGGGGGGGGTGGGGGGGGGGGGGGGTGGGGGGGGGGGGGGGTGGGGGGGGGGGGGGGTGGGGGGGGGGGGGGGTGGGGGGGGGGGGGGGTGGGGGGGGGGGGGGGTGGGGGGGGGGGGGGGTGGGGGGGGGGGGGGGTGGGGGGGGGGGGGGGTGGGGGGGGGGGGGGGTGGGGGGGGGGGGGGGTGGGGGGGGGGGGGGGTGGGGGGGGGGGGGGGTGGGGGGGGGGGGGGGTGGGGGGGGGGGGGGGTGGGGGGGGGGGGGGGTGGGGGGGGGGGGGGGTGGGGGGGGGGGGGGGTGGGGGGGGGGGGGGGTGGGGGGGGGGGGGGGTGGGGGGGGGGGGGGGTGGGGGGGGGGGGGGGTGGGGGGGGGGGGGGGTGGGGGGGGGGGGGGGTGGGGGGGGGGGGGGGTGGGGGGGGGGGGGGGTGGGGGGGGGGGGGGGTGGGGGGGGGGGGGGGTGGGGGGGGGGGGGGGTGGGGGGGGGGGGGGGTGGGGGGGGGGGGGGGTGGGGGGGGGGGGGGGTGGGGGGGGGGGGGGGTGGGGGGGGGGGGGGGTGGGGGGGGGGGGGGGTGGGGGGGGGGGGGGGTGGGGGGGGGGGGGGGTGGGGGGGGGGGGGGGTGGGGGGGGGGGGGGGTGGGGGGGGGGGGGGGTGGGGGGGGGGGGGGGTGGGGGGGGGGGGGGGTGGGGGGGGGGGGGGGTGGGGGGGGGGGGGGGTGGGGGGGGGGGGGGGTGGGGGGGGGGGGGGGTGGGGGGGGGGGGGGGTGGGGGGGGGGGGGGGTGGGGGGGGGGGGGGGTGGGGGGGGGGGGGGGTGGGGGGGGGGGGGGGTGGGGGGGGGGGGGGGTGGGGGGGGGGGGGGGTGGGGGGGGGGGGGGGTGGGGGGGGGGGGGGGTGGGGGGGGGGGGGGGTGGGGGGGGGGGGGGGTGGGGGGGGGGGGGGGTGGGGGGGGGGGGGGGTGGGGGGGGGGGGGGGTGGGGGGGGGGGGGGGTGGGGGGGGGGGGGGGTGGGGGGGGGGGGGGGTGGGGGGGGGGGGGGGTGGGGGGGGGGGGGGGTGGGGGGGGGGGGGGGTGGGGGGGGGGGGGGGTGGGGGGGGGGGGGGGTGGGGGGGGGGGGGGGTGGGGGGGGGGGGGGGTGGGGGGGGGGGGGGGTGGGGGGGGGGGGGGGTGGGGGGGGGGGGGGGTGGGGGGGGGGGGGGGTGGGGGGGGGGGGGGGTGGGGGGGGGGGGGGGTGGGGGGGGGGGGGGGTGGGGGGGGGGGGGGGTGGGGGGGGGGGGGGGTGGGGGGGGGGGGGGGTGGGGGGGGGGGGGGGTGGGGGGGGGGGGGGGTGGGGGGGGGGGGGGGTGGGGGGGGGGGGGGGTGGGGGGGGGGGGGGGTGGGGGGGGGGGGGGGTGGGGGGGGGGGGGGGTGGGGGGGGGGGGGGGTGGGGGGGGGGGGGGGTGGGGGGGGGGGGGGGTGGGGGGGGGGGGGGGTGGGGGGGGGGGGGGGTGGGGGGGGGGGGGGGTGGGGGGGGGGGGGGGTGGGGGGGGGGGGGGGTGGGGGGGGGGGGGGGTGGGGGGGGGGGGGGGTGGGGGGGGGGGGGGGTGGGGGGGGGGGGGGGTGGGGGGGGGGGGGGGTGGGGGGGGGGGGGGGTGGGGGGGGGGGGGGGTGGGGGGGGGGGGGGGTGGGGGGGGGGGGGGGTGGGGGGGGGGGGGGGTGGGGGGGGGGGGGGGTGGGGGGGGGGGGGGGTGGGGGGGGGGGGGGGTGGGGGGGGGGGGGGGTGGGGGGGGGGGGGGGTGGGGGGGGGGGGGGGTGGGGGGGGGGGGGGGTGGGGGGGGGGGGGGGTGGGGGGGGGGGGGGGTGGGGGGGGGGGGGGGTGGGGGGGGGGGGGGGTGGGGGGGGGGGGGGGTGGGGGGGGGGGGGGGTGGGGGGGGGGGGGGGTGGGGGGGGGGGGGGGTGGGGGGGGGGGGGGGTGGGGGGGGGGGGGGGTGGGGGGGGGGGGGGGTGGGGGGGGGGGGGGGTGGGGGGGGGGGGGGGTGGGGGGGGGGGGGGGTGGGGGGGGGGGGGGGTGGGGGGGGGGGGGGGTGGGGGGGGGGGGGGGTGGGGGGGGGGGGGGGTGGGGGGGGGGGGGGGTGGGGGGGGGGGGGGGTGGGGGGGGGGGGGGGTGGGGGGGGGGGGGGGTGGGGGGGGGGGGGGGTGGGGGGGGGGGGGGGTGGGGGGGGGGGGGGGTGGGGGGGGGGGGGGGTGGGGGGGGGGGGGGGTGGGGGGGGGGGGGGGTGGGGGGGGGGGGGGGTGGGGGGGGGGGGGGGTGGGGGGGGGGGGGGGTGGGGGGGGGGGGGGGTGGGGGGGGGGGGGGGTGGGGGGGGGGGGGGGTGGGGGGGGGGGGGGGTGGGGGGGGGGGGGGGTGGGGGGGGGGGGGGGTGGGGGGGGGGGGGGGTGGGGGGGGGGGGGGGTGGGGGGGGGGGGGGGTGGGGGGGGGGGGGGGTGGGGGGGGGGGGGGGTGGGGGGGGGGGGGGGTGGGGGGGGGGGGGGGTGGGGGGGGGGGGGGGTGGGGGGGGGGGGGGGTGGGGGGGGGGGGGGGTGGGGGGGGGGGGGGGTGGGGGGGGGGGGGGGTGGGGGGGGGGGGGGGTGGGGGGGGGGGGGGGTGGGGGGGGGGGGGGGTGGGGGGGGGGGGGGGTGGGGGGGGGGGGGGGTGGGGGGGGGGGGGGGTGGGGGGGGGGGGGGGTGGGGGGGGGGGGGGGTGGGGGGGGGGGGGGGTGGGGGGGGGGGGGGGTGGGGGGGGGGGGGGGTGGGGGGGGGGGGGGGTGGGGGGGGGGGGGGGTGGGGGGGGGGGGGGGTGGGGGGGGGGGGGGGTGGGGGGGGGGGGGGGTGGGGGGGGGGGGGGGTGGGGGGGGGGGGGGGTGGGGGGGGGGGGGGGTGGGGGGGGGGGGGGGTGGGGGGGGGGGGGGGTGGGGGGGGGGGGGGGTGGGGGGGGGGGGGGGTGGGGGGGGGGGGGGGTGGGGGGGGGGGGGGGTGGGGGGGGGGGGGGGTGGGGGGGGGGGGGGGTGGGGGGGGGGGGGGGTGGGGGGGGGGGGGGGTGGGGGGGGGGGGGGGTGGGGGGGGGGGGGGGTGGGGGGGGGGGGGGGTGGGGGGGGGGGGGGGTGGGGGGGGGGGGGGGTGGGGGGGGGGGGGGGTGGGGGGGGGGGGGGGTGGGGGGGGGGGGGGGTGGGGGGGGGGGGGGGTGGGGGGGGGGGGGGGTGGGGGGGGGGGGGGGTGGGGGGGGGGGGGGGTGGGGGGGGGGGGGGGTGGGGGGGGGGGGGGGTGGGGGGGGGGGGGGGTGGGGGGGGGGGGGGGTGGGGGGGGGGGGGGGTGGGGGGGGGGGGGGGTGGGGGGGGGGGGGGGTGGGGGGGGGGGGGGGTGGGGGGGGGGGGGGGTGGGGGGGGGGGGGGGTGGGGGGGGGGGGGGGTGGGGGGGGGGGGGGGTGGGGGGGGGGGGGGGTGGGGGGGGGGGGGGGTGGGGGGGGGGGGGGGTGGGGGGGGGGGGGGGTGGGGGGGGGGGGGGGTGGGGGGGGGGGGGGGTGGGGGGGGGGGGGGGTGGGGGGGGGGGGGGGTGGGGGGGGGGGGGGGTGGGGGGGGGGGGGGGTGGGGGGGGGGGGGGGTGGGGGGGGGGGGGGGTGGGGGGGGGGGGGGGTGGGGGGGGGGGGGGGTGGGGGGGGGGGGGGGTGGGGGGGGGGGGGGGTGGGGGGGGGGGGGGGTGGGGGGGGGGGGGGGTGGGGGGGGGGGGGGGTGGGGGGGGGGGGGGGTGGGGGGGGGGGGGGGTGGGGGGGGGGGGGGGTGGGGGGGGGGGGGGGTGGGGGGGGGGGGGGGTGGGGGGGGGGGGGGGTGGGGGGGGGGGGGGGTGGGGGGGGGGGGGGGTGGGGGGGGGGGGGGGTGGGGGGGGGGGGGGGTGGGGGGGGGGGGGGGTGGGGGGGGGGGGGGGTGGGGGGGGGGGGGGGTGGGGGGGGGGGGGGGTGGGGGGGGGGGGGGGTGGGGGGGGGGGGGGGTGGGGGGGGGGGGGGGTGGGGGGGGGGGGGGGTGGGGGGGGGGGGGGGTGGGGGGGGGGGGGGGTGGGGGGGGGGGGGGGTGGGGGGGGGGGGGGGTGGGGGGGGGGGGGGGTGGGGGGGGGGGGGGGTGGGGGGGGGGGGGGGTGGGGGGGGGGGGGGGTGGGGGGGGGGGGGGGTGGGGGGGGGGGGGGGTGGGGGGGGGGGGGGGTGGGGGGGGGGGGGGGTGGGGGGGGGGGGGGGTGGGGGGGGGGGGGGGTGGGGGGGGGGGGGGGTGGGGGGGGGGGGGGGTGGGGGGGGGGGGGGGTGGGGGGGGGGGGGGGTGGGGGGGGGGGGGGGTGGGGGGGGGGGGGGGTGGGGGGGGGGGGGGGTGGGGGGGGGGGGGGGTGGGGGGGGGGGGGGGTGGGGGGGGGGGGGGGTGGGGGGGGGGGGGGGTGGGGGGGGGGGGGGGTGGGGGGGGGGGGGGGTGGGGGGGGGGGGGGGTGGGGGGGGGGGGGGGTGGGGGGGGGGGGGGGTGGGGGGGGGGGGGGGTGGGGGGGGGGGGGGGTGGGGGGGGGGGGGGGTGGGGGGGGGGGGGGGTGGGGGGGGGGGGGGGTGGGGGGGGGGGGGGGTGGGGGGGGGGGGGGGTGGGGGGGGGGGGGGGTGGGGGGGGGGGGGGGTGGGGGGGGGGGGGGGTGGGGGGGGGGGGGGGTGGGGGGGGGGGGGGGTGGGGGGGGGGGGGGGTGGGGGGGGGGGGGGGTGGGGGGGGGGGGGGGTGGGGGGGGGGGGGGGTGGGGGGGGGGGGGGGTGGGGGGGGGGGGGGGTGGGGGGGGGGGGGGGTGGGGGGGGGGGGGGGTGGGGGGGGGGGGGGGTGGGGGGGGGGGGGGGTGGGGGGGGGGGGGGGTGGGGGGGGGGGGGGGTGGGGGGGGGGGGGGGTGGGGGGGGGGGGGGGTGGGGGGGGGGGGGGGTGGGGGGGGGGGGGGGTGGGGGGGGGGGGGGGTGGGGGGGGGGGGGGGTGGGGGGGGGGGGGGGTGGGGGGGGGGGGGGGTGGGGGGGGGGGGGGGTGGGGGGGGGGGGGGGTGGGGGGGGGGGGGGGTGGGGGGGGGGGGGGGTGGGGGGGGGGGGGGGTGGGGGGGGGGGGGGGTGGGGGGGGGGGGGGGTGGGGGGGGGGGGGGGTGGGGGGGGGGGGGGGTGGGGGGGGGGGGGGGTGGGGGGGGGGGGGGGTGGGGGGGGGGGGGGGTGGGGGGGGGGGGGGGTGGGGGGGGGGGGGGGTGGGGGGGGGGGGGGGTGGGGGGGGGGGGGGGTGGGGGGGGGGGGGGGTGGGGGGGGGGGGGGGTGGGGGGGGGGGGGGGTGGGGGGGGGGGGGGGTGGGGGGGGGGGGGGGTGGGGGGGGGGGGGGGTGGGGGGGGGGGGGGGTGGGGGGGGGGGGGGGTGGGGGGGGGGGGGGGTGGGGGGGGGGGGGGGTGGGGGGGGGGGGGGGTGGGGGGGGGGGGGGGTGGGGGGGGGGGGGGGTGGGGGGGGGGGGGGGTGGGGGGGGGGGGGGGTGGGGGGGGGGGGGGGTGGGGGGGGGGGGGGGTGGGGGGGGGGGGGGGTGGGGGGGGGGGGGGGTGGGGGGGGGGGGGGGTGGGGGGGGGGGGGGGTGGGGGGGGGGGGGGGTGGGGGGGGGGGGGGGTGGGGGGGGGGGGGGGTGGGGGGGGGGGGGGGTGGGGGGGGGGGGGGGTGGGGGGGGGGGGGGGTGGGGGGGGGGGGGGGTGGGGGGGGGGGGGGGTGGGGGGGGGGGGGGGTGGGGGGGGGGGGGGGTGGGGGGGGGGGGGGGTGGGGGGGGGGGGGGGTGGGGGGGGGGGGGGGTGGGGGGGGGGGGGGGTGGGGGGGGGGGGGGGTGGGGGGGGGGGGGGGTGGGGGGGGGGGGGGGTGGGGGGGGGGGGGGGTGGGGGGGGGGGGGGGTGGGGGGGGGGGGGGGTGGGGGGGGGGGGGGGTGGGGGGGGGGGGGGGTGGGGGGGGGGGGGGGTGGGGGGGGGGGGGGGTGGGGGGGGGGGGGGGTGGGGGGGGGGGGGGGTGGGGGGGGGGGGGGGTGGGGGGGGGGGGGGGTGGGGGGGGGGGGGGGTGGGGGGGGGGGGGGGTGGGGGGGGGGGGGGGTGGGGGGGGGGGGGGGTGGGGGGGGGGGGGGGTGGGGGGGGGGGGGGGTGGGGGGGGGGGGGGGTGGGGGGGGGGGGGGGTGGGGGGGGGGGGGGGTGGGGGGGGGGGGGGGTGGGGGGGGGGGGGGG
Source organism: Sphaerodactylus townsendi (assembly GCF_021028975.2). Lineage (NCBI taxonomy): Eukaryota > Metazoa > Chordata > Lepidosauria > Squamata > Sphaerodactylidae > Sphaerodactylus > Sphaerodactylus townsendi. The sequence goes on along the minus strand of NC_059427.1, from coordinate 148,832,866 downwards.
TGGGGGGGGGGGGGGGTGGGGGGGGGGGGGGGTGGGGGGGGGGGGGGGTGGGGGGGGGGGGGGGTGGGGGGGGGGGGGGGTGGGGGGGGGGGGGGGTGGGGGGGGGGGGGGGTGGGGGGGGGGGGGGGTGGGGGGGGGGGGGGGTGGGGGGGGGGGGGGGTGGGGGGGGGGGGGGGTGGGGGGGGGGGGGGGTGGGGGGGGGGGGGGGTGGGGGGGGGGGGGGGTGGGGGGGGGGGGGGGTGGGGGGGGGGGGGGGTGGGGGGGGGGGGGGGTGGGGGGGGGGGGGGGTGGGGGGGGGGGGGGGTGGGGGGGGGGGGGGGTGGGGGGGGGGGGGGGTGGGGGGGGGGGGGGGTGGGGGGGGGGGGGGGTGGGGGGGGGGGGGGGTGGGGGGGGGGGGGGGTGGGGGGGGGGGGGGGTGGGGGGGGGGGGGGGTGGGGGGGGGGGGGGGTGGGGGGGGGGGGGGGTGGGGGGGGGGGGGGGTGGGGGGGGGGGGGGGTGGGGGGGGGGGGGGGTGGGGGGGGGGGGGGGTGGGGGGGGGGGGGGGTGGGGGGGGGGGGGGGTGGGGGGGGGGGGGGGTGGGGGGGGGGGGGGGTGGGGGGGGGGGGGGGTGGGGGGGGGGGGGGGTGGGGGGGGGGGGGGGTGGGGGGGGGGGGGGGTGGGGGGGGGGGGGGGTGGGGGGGGGGGGGGGTGGGGGGGGGGGGGGGTGGGGGGGGGGGGGGGTGGGGGGGGGGGGGGGTGGGGGGGGGGGGGGGTGGGGGGGGGGGGGGGTGGGGGGGGGGGGGGGTGGGGGGGGGGGGGGGTGGGGGGGGGGGGGGGTGGGGGGGGGGGGGGGTGGGGGGGGGGGGGGGTGGGGGGGGGGGGGGGTGGGGGGGGGGGGGGGTGGGGGGGGGGGGGGGTGGGGGGGGGGGGGGGTGGGGGGGGGGGGGGGTGGGGGGGGGGGGGGGTGGGGGGGGGGGGGGGTGGGGGGGGGGGGGGGTGGGGGGGGGGGGGGGTGGGGGGGGGGGGGGGTGGGGGGGGGGGGGGGTGGGGGGGGGGGGGGGTGGGGGGGGGGGGGGGTGGGGGGGGGGGGGGGTGGGGGGGGGGGGGGGTGGGGGGGGGGGGGGGTGGGGGGGGGGGGGGGTGGGGGGGGGGGGGGGTGGGGGGGGGGGGGGGTGGGGGGGGGGGGGGGTGGGGGGGGGGGGGGGTGGGGGGGGGGGGGGGTGGGGGGGGGGGGGGGTGGGGGGGGGGGGGGGTGGGGGGGGGGGGGGGTGGGGGGGGGGGGGGGTGGGGGGGGGGGGGGGTGGGGGGGGGGGGGGGTGGGGGGGGGGGGGGGTGGGGGGGGGGGGGGGTGGGGGGGGGGGGGGGTGGGGGGGGGGGGGGGTGGGGGGGGGGGGGGGTGGGGGGGGGGGGGGGTGGGGGGGGGGGGGGGTGGGGGGGGGGGGGGGTGGGGGGGGGGGGGGGTGGGGGGGGGGGGGGGTGGGGGGGGGGGGGGGTGGGGGGGGGGGGGGGTGGGGGGGGGGGGGGGTGGGGGGGGGGGGGGGTGGGGGGGGGGGGGGGTGGGGGGGGGGGGGGGTGGGGGGGGGGGGGGGTGGGGGGGGGGGGGGGTGGGGGGGGGGGGGGGTGGGGGGGGGGGGGGGTGGGGGGGGGGGGGGGTGGGGGGGGGGGGGGGTGGGGGGGGGGGGGGGTGGGGGGGGGGGGGGGTGGGGGGGGGGGGGGGTGGGGGGGGGGGGGGGTGGGGGGGGGGGGGGGTGGGGGGGGGGGGGGGTGGGGGGGGGGGGGGGTGGGGGGGGGGGGGGGTGGGGGGGGGGGGGGGTGGGGGGGGGGGGGGGTGGGGGGGGGGGGGGGTGGGGGGGGGGGGGGGTGGGGGGGGGGGGGGGTGGGGGGGGGGGGGGGTGGGGGGGGGGGGGGGTGGGGGGGGGGGGGGGTGGGGGGGGGGGGGGGTGGGGGGGGGGGGGGGTGGGGGGGGGGGGGGGTGGGGGGGGGGGGGGGTGGGGGGGGGGGGGGGTGGGGGGGGGGGGGGGTGGGGGGGGGGGGGGGTGGGGGGGGGGGGGGGTGGGGGGGGGGGGGGGTGGGGGGGGGGGGGGGTGGGGGGGGGGGGGGGTGGGGGGGGGGGGGGGTGGGGGGGGGGGGGGGTGGGGGGGGGGGGGGGTGGGGGGGGGGGGGGGTGGGGGGGGGGGGGGGTGGGGGGGGGGGGGGGTGGGGGGGGGGGGGGGTGGGGGGGGGGGGGGGTGGGGGGGGGGGGGGGTGGGGGGGGGGGGGGGTGGGGGGGGGGGGGGGTGGGGGGGGGGGGGGGTGGGGGGGGGGGGGGGTGGGGGGGGGGGGGGGTGGGGGGGGGGGGGGGTGGGGGGGGGGGGGGGTGGGGGGGGGGGGGGGTGGGGGGGGGGGGGGGTGGGGGGGGGGGGGGGTGGGGGGGGGGGGGGGTGGGGGGGGGGGGGGGTGGGGGGGGGGGGGGGTGGGGGGGGGGGGGGGTGGGGGGGGGGGGGGGTGGGGGGGGGGGGGGGTGGGGGGGGGGGGGGGTGGGGGGGGGGGGGGGTGGGGGGGGGGGGGGGTGGGGGGGGGGGGGGGTGGGGGGGGGGGGGGGTGGGGGGGGGGGGGGGTGGGGGGGGGGGGGGGTGGGGGGGGGGGGGGGTGGGGGGGGGGGGGGGTGGGGGGGGGGGGGGGTGGGGGGGGGGGGGGGTGGGGGGGGGGGGGGGTGGGGGGGGGGGGGGGTGGGGGGGGGGGGGGGTGGGGGGGGGGGGGGGTGGGGGGGGGGGGGGGTGGGGGGGGGGGGGGGTGGGGGGGGGGGGGGGTGGGGGGGGGGGGGGGTGGGGGGGGGGGGGGGTGGGGGGGGGGGGGGGTGGGGGGGGGGGGGGGTGGGGGGGGGGGGGGGTGGGGGGGGGGGGGGGTGGGGGGGGGGGGGGGTGGGGGGGGGGGGGGGTGGGGGGGGGGGGGGGTGGGGGGGGGGGGGGGTGGGGGGGGGGGGGGGTGGGGGGGGGGGGGGGTGGGGGGGGGGGGGGGTGGGGGGGGGGGGGGGTGGGGGGGGGGGGGGGTGGGGGGGGGGGGGGGTGGGGGGGGGGGGGGGTGGGGGGGGGGGGGGGTGGGGGGGGGGGGGGGTGGGGGGGGGGGGGGGTGGGGGGGGGGGGGGGTGGGGGGGGGGGGGGGTGGGGGGGGGGGGGGGTGGGGGGGGGGGGGGGTGGGGGGGGGGGGGGGTGGGGGGGGGGGGGGGTGGGGGGGGGGGGGGGTGGGGGGGGGGGGGGGTGGGGGGGGGGGGGGGTGGGGGGGGGGGGGGGTGGGGGGGGGGGGGGGTGGGGGGGGGGGGGGGTGGGGGGGGGGGGGGGTGGGGGGGGGGGGGGGTGGGGGGGGGGGGGGGTGGGGGGGGGGGGGGGTGGGGGGGGGGGGGGGTGGGGGGGGGGGGGGGTGGGGGGGGGGGGGGGTGGGGGGGGGGGGGGGTGGGGGGGGGGGGGGGTGGGGGGGGGGGGGGGTGGGGGGGGGGGGGGGTGGGGGGGGGGGGGGGTGGGGGGGGGGGGGGGTGGGGGGGGGGGGGGGTGGGGGGGGGGGGGGGTGGGGGGGGGGGGGGGTGGGGGGGGGGGGGGGTGGGGGGGGGGGGGGGTGGGGGGGGGGGGGGGTGGGGGGGGGGGGGGGTGGGGGGGGGGGGGGGTGGGGGGGGGGGGGGGTGGGGGGGGGGGGGGGTGGGGGGGGGGGGGGGTGGGGGGGGGGGGGGGTGGGGGGGGGGGGGGGTGGGGGGGGGGGGGGGTGGGGGGGGGGGGGGGTGGGGGGGGGGGGGGGTGGGGGGGGGGGGGGGTGGGGGGGGGGGGGGGTGGGGGGGGGGGGGGGTGGGGGGGGGGGGGGGTGGGGGGGGGGGGGGGTGGGGGGGGGGGGGGGTGGGGGGGGGGGGGGGTGGGGGGGGGGGGGGGTGGGGGGGGGGGGGGGTGGGGGGGGGGGGGGGTGGGGGGGGGGGGGGGTGGGGGGGGGGGGGGGTGGGGGGGGGGGGGGGTGGGGGGGGGGGGGGGTGGGGGGGGGGGGGGGTGGGGGGGGGGGGGGGTGGGGGGGGGGGGGGGTGGGGGGGGGGGGGGGTGGGGGGGGGGGGGGGTGGGGGGGGGGGGGGGTGGGGGGGGGGGGGGGTGGGGGGGGGGGGGGGTGGGGGGGGGGGGGGGTGGGGGGGGGGGGGGGTGGGGGGGGGGGGGGGTGGGGGGGGGGGGGGGTGGGGGGGGGGGGGGGTGGGGGGGGGGGGGGGTGGGGGGGGGGGGGGGTGGGGGGGGGGGGGGGTGGGGGGGGGGGGGGGTGGGGGGGGGGGGGGGTGGGGGGGGGGGGGGGTGGGGGGGGGGGGGGGTGGGGGGGGGGGGGGGTGGGGGGGGGGGGGGGTGGGGGGGGGGGGGGGTGGGGGGGGGGGGGGGTGGGGGGGGGGGGGGGTGGGGGGGGGGGGGGGTGGGGGGGGGGGGGGGTGGGGGGGGGGGGGGGTGGGGGGGGGGGGGGGTGGGGGGGGGGGGGGGTGGGGGGGGGGGGGGGTGGGGGGGGGGGGGGGTGGGGGGGGGGGGGGGTGGGGGGGGGGGGGGGTGGGGGGGGGGGGGGGTGGGGGGGGGGGGGGGTGGGGGGGGGGGGGGGTGGGGGGGGGGGGGGGTGGGGGGGGGGGGGGGTGGGGGGGGGGGGGGGTGGGGGGGGGGGGGGGTGGGGGGGGGGGGGGGTGGGGGGGGGGGGGGGTGGGGGGGGGGGGGGGTGGGGGGGGGGGGGGGTGGGGGGGGGGGGGGGTGGGGGGGGGGGGGGGTGGGGGGGGGGGGGGGTGGGGGGGGGGGGGGGTGGGGGGGGGGGGGGGTGGGGGGGGGGGGGGGTGGGGGGGGGGGGGGGTGGGGGGGGGGGGGGGTGGGGGGGGGGGGGGGTGGGGGGGGGGGGGGGTGGGGGGGGGGGGGGGTGGGGGGGGGGGGGGGTGGGGGGGGGGGGGGGTGGGGGGGGGGGGGGGTGGGGGGGGGGGGGGGTGGGGGGGGGGGGGGGTGGGGGGGGGGGGGGGTGGGGGGGGGGGGGGGTGGGGGGGGGGGGGGGTGGGGGGGGGGGGGGGTGGGGGGGGGGGGGGGTGGGGGGGGGGGGGGGTGGGGGGGGGGGGGGGTGGGGGGGGGGGGGGGTGGGGGGGGGGGGGGGTGGGGGGGGGGGGGGGTGGGGGGGGGGGGGGGTGGGGGGGGGGGGGGGTGGGGGGGGGGGGGGGTAACCGTAAGGAGTTTCAAAGCGACTTACAAACTCCTTTCCCTCCCTCTCCCCACCACAGACACCTTGGGAGGAAGGTGGCACTGAGAGCGTTCTGAGAGGTCAACCAGGTCAAACAGCTGGCTTCATGTGAAAAAGTTGGGAAACAAACCCAGTTCTCCAGAGTCCACCTCTTGTCACCACTATACTGTTGCAGAAACATAGGAAACAGAAATAAATAAAAATAAAAAGGTTGGGGTTCATTTATTTCTATTCCCAATCTAAGTACCCCTGTTTTTATTTTAAAAAGATAACAGCACTAATTATTGGAATAGGGAGTAATGGATCTAGTCCAGGGGTAGGGAACCTTTAACACTCAAAGAGCCATTTGGACCTGTTTTCCATGGGGAAAGAAAACACTTGGAGCCGCAAATAATTTTTGACATTTAAAATAAAGATAACACTATATATATAGGGTTTTTTTTAACCTTTTACTCTGCTCATTCTGAGAAGCACATGGATGCGCCTGCCCTGCTGCCTGCAGGGCGGGCAAGGATGAAGCCGGCGGCTTGGCCTTGCCGGCCGCTGGGAAAGCACCTGCCCCGCTCCAACGGGGCGGGCGAGAGGGGAAGCCCGCGGCGCGGCCCAGCCGATCGTGGGCAGTTGGTGCGCTTGCCCTGCTGCCTGCAGGGCGGGCAAGGATGGGGCCGGCGGCTTGGCTCGTGGAGCCACAGTGCAAGGGCAGAAGAGCCGCATGCGGCTCTCGAGCCGCAGGTTCCCTACCCCTGATCTAGTCTCTTCTCCCTTCCATCTTCCTTTCTAAACTTCGAATTGATATAATTCTGACTCTGAATGCACAGCTGACTTCGCAAACAATCAACCTCACCGGATATATCCTTTCAACCTTCCAACCACTATATAAAACAACCCACTTGGAGTATGTCTTCCATTCATAACAGTCCAAACATTCAAATGGGCCAGATCGCAGGCTTTCTTCGTCCAGTGAACCTCTTCCTGTACCAGAAAAATGGGTGCATGTATCACTTCTTTTCATCCGAGGATTTCATGTATGTAGTCTCTGTGTGATGCGGTGGCCAAGAAAGCCAATGCGATTCTGGCTCTGACTCAGTGGAGGTTTCGTGCATCCAAGCAATTACAATTAAAAGGTTGGTTTTTCCTTTTTACTAAACTTTCACAGACTTAACTCTCTCTCTCTCTCTCTCTCTCTCTCTCTCTGTGCAATGCTAATGTGGATTTATTTGAAATGAAGCAGATAACACAGCAGGTGCAGGGAGAAAGGGGCAGGTGGTTAGGCTTTGTGATTTATGTGCAGTAAATGCTAATTTTTGTAATTATGTATGACACTTGTCACTTGGCATTTGCCCAAAAAATCAAACAAGAAGCAATCTTTGCCGTGCCTCTTTGAAGTGCTCTAAAAATGAACAAGTAATTTACCCATTGGTGGAGAGGCCAAGATCATTAGTTAAAATGCTCAGAGGAAGAGCTGCTTTGTCACAGGCAGAATTTAGAAGGCTCTTCAGCCAGATCTCACCCTCTCCTCAGGTCACTTCCCTTCCTGGAATTCATTTCCTGCCAAGCTTCCTCAGGGTTCCTTTCTTCCTTCCATGTAGTCAGAAGTAATAACCATATTATACTCTAGGCACGGGCAAACCCAGAGTTGTTATTGATGGCACAGATTTGCTATTGATGGGGGTTCTTCTAAGTCAGTGGTTCTCAACCTGTGGGTTGTGACCCCTTTGGGGGTCAAACGACCCTTTCACAGGGGTCGCCTAAGACTCTCTGCATCAGTGTTCTCCATCTGTAAAATGGATCAATGTTAGGGTTGGGGGTCACCACAACATGAGGAACTGTATTAAAGGGTCACGGCATTAGGAAGGTTGAGAACCACTGCTCTAAGGAGAGTCACTTGCAAGTATGCAGCAAATTTGGTCCTTCCAAAGCCCCCTTCTTTCCAAAATTCCCAATAGAAGTCATTGGACCAATGTCATACCCAAGCATCTGGGGAGGGGGGGGGATCCACCATTGATTTCAATGTGGGGGATGGGTAACTGTTTTGTTCCAATTGCATTCAATCTTTGTGTGGCTCTAGGAGCTATTTGTTAAGCTAGCGGCACCAAGTTTGCAACACAGCTGCTGTTGATGCTCCTCAGAAGAACCCCCAAGTTTGGTGAAGCTTGGGTGGAGGGTTCAATTCTATTAGCACTCAAATGGAGGAAAACTGGGCCAAGGAATGTACTTAGACATAAATAGCAGCATCTCCCTTTCAACCTCTTGTGTGACAGTTGTGTGACTCCTTCTCCCTTCACTCCAAAGTATCAACTTGCACAATGTCTACTGGAACTGCAACTTCTTGCTAATTTTGTTTTAGTCCCTTGGGATACACAGCAATTTATAAACAAGAATAGTGTGTTCAGTCAATGAAGCCTGGTTCAGTAGTGAATCTCAGCAAGAAGCACAATTAATCCTTTTCACACATTCCACAATCCACTCCAGAGATTTTATGGAATGCAATGCATTACTTCTCCCCACTCCACCCAGCTTATAATGACCCCAGTAACAGACACAGTAATGATCTCTACATATTCAGGGGACACCCCCAGGTATGCAGAAATGTATGAATTTGTAAATTAAACCAAACAAGGATAACTGGCTTAAAAACTGGCTTGATGAGGACTTAACATGCTCAAAGAAGCATGGAATGTTGAGGGCATTTGAATGTCAAAGAGGAAAAGGGGAAGAGAAGAAATCAGCCTAAGATCAATTAATCCTGGAGGGGGGAAGGTTGAGTGGAGGGGTGGAATTTCCAAAACATCATCCTTCCCATGCTTCATTGCAGGCATCTGGCTTTATGAAAATTCCATTCCTTGATCCAGGCCAATATTTTGTCCCAAGTTAACCATATGCTGATGTACACTTTGACTTGGCAACTAGAAAGAAGGACTAAAGGGAATTGCTGAAACTGTATGCAGAGAAGAAACCTCACTATAAATGTTGGTATCTTTTAAAAAACTGTTCTTTTTTATCATCTCCCAGCTTGTTATATCCTAATTAATTAATGCTAAAGATTGCAAAAAATGCAAAAACTTTCTTTTCTTCTCTCAGAGAATAGCGCTTGGGCAACTCAAACATTCAAAATGAAGGGCCATTTTGACTCCAGAATCAGGTGATTATAACCCTTACCCCTCAGTTCCCTTCATTTATTCCAAACCTATCCACTCAACACTGTTTATATCCTAGGACTGTGTGTTTTCTGCTGGTTTTATTAAAGTGTGCTTGTGTACCTGTTCTGTTCCCCAAACGATCTAATATCGGGTGCCTTGCACTCAGCCAGAACAGAATGTAAGGTCCACAGACAAACGAATAACAATTCAAAAATGGTTTAATAGTATTGGAAGTTTAGGACTGACTCCTCCCATGAAGTCTAACTAATAAAGAATACTTGCAATGCTGGAAATGATTGGAGACTATTGAAGAGCTTGCAGACACCAACTCTTCCTTGCTTGCTTCCAAGAAAGTCTGCTCTGCTTCTTGCTGCTTCTGAGTTCTCCACGGTGTCCTCTAACTGGACTGTGTTTTTCCTGCAATCTTGTTGAAACTTGCTATGAATTCTATGGATCTCTAACACCTTATATGTAACATCTTAGACATCTGGAATATTGCTGTCTCCAGCCTTCCAAACACCTGAAACTAAAACAAACTGAAAAAAAGGGACTGGTAACTAATAAAAATACTATAGTGCTCTTGTCTAAAGAGGGCTTCTTAAAGGGACAGGGTCTAACTAAGGTTCCCCTCCCCCCCCACAGAATACTGTTCAAAAACAATTAAGCCCATTCTATCTAAGGGTATAACTGAAGCTTAAATAAAGAAAATAGTGACGGTGTCTCTAAGGGCATGACTATACCCCTATTATCCCTGTTAAACTTTATTTTGCTCTCCTGGGAATTTCTTGCAAAAAACTGATCTTGGTATACATAGGCAACAAAGACCCTGAGCTTGCCCAACCTTTTGTTTAGTTAAGTGACTGCTCTCACTAATTCCCCCACTCTAAAAGGGACTGGCTCCCACCATGGAGTAATAATGCCATTGGGATGTGCAATGGCACAGAATAGCCTGATCTCATCAAATTTTAGAAGCAAAGCCAGGTCAGTACTTGGAATGGAGACCTCTGCAGAGAAAGGCAGTGGTATACCCTATCTGCTTAATCACTTGTCTTGAAAACTCCTTGCTGTAATTGACATAAGTTGGGTGCAGTTTGAGGGCATTTTACACATGGGCACAACCCACTCTGCCTGCAAGATGGAAGAAGAAGAAGAAGAAGAGTTTGGATTTATATCCCCCCTTTCTCTCCTGTAGGAGACTCAAAGGGGCTGACAATCTCCTTGCCCTTCCCCCCTCACAACAAACATCCTGTGAGGTAGGTGGGGCTGAGAGAGCTCTGAGAAGCTGTGACCTTGAGGTCACCCAGCTGGCAGTGTGTGGGAGTGTCTTACAGGCTAATCCTAGATTCCCCTCAGATAGAAGCACTCCACAGCTCAGGCGGCAGAAGCCCCGGAAGGAGATCCAAACCCGCTTCCTCCAGATCAGAGTGCACCTGCTCTTAGCCACTGCTCTTAGCCACTATGCCACTGCTGCTCCTGGAGATGGAGATGCTCCTGGAGATGGAGATGCTCCCCTGGGCTTTTGGTTGAGACCATTTGTTGTCCACTGTTCCATCTTGCTGGGCTCCCAACTATCAACTTGGGTGATTCCCCACAGACCAAATATAATGGGTTCGGGGGTATGAATAAAGTTTTCATTTAACCCATTCGTGTTGCCTTTGCAGACGGGATCTGTGTATTAATGACTAACTGTGCACACTCCCCCCTCTTTTTTGTTCTCCCCTACCCTGGGACAACTTGTTGTAGAAGAATTTTTGAGATGGGGAGATGTATACATTATAGGCTATTATAAAATGCTGCCATTTTATTATTCACCATCAGTAGATTCAGTGCTTATATTTTAGTAGTATTAATTTATTGTACTGTTTTATTATATGATTTATGTTTTAAAATTTTGTAAGCTGCCCTGAGCCCAACTCTGGTTGCGATTGGGAGTGATATAAATTTAATATAATCATTAAATACATTTTGGGAGAGGAGCATGGTATCTCCCTATGATCATGGAAGCTAAGCAGGGTCAGTACTTCGGAAGGGAGATCCCAAGGTAGGTTCTGCAAAGAAAGGTAATGGCAAACCACCTCTGAATGAAAAAAGGTGGCAAACCACCTCTGAATGTCTTTTTGCCTTGAAAACCCTATGGGGTCATCATAATGATGGCACTTGACACATATGCACATCCTGCTTTTCTGGTTTTTCTACCTAGTCAAGGCCACCAAGCCAGCTGAGCAGTATATTATAAAGCACATCTTAAAACCAATTGAACCCCCAAGTAAAATGCATGTATTAAAAAACGAAGCCACTAATTAGAACATAAGGCAGGGGGGAAATGTCTTCGAGGTAATGCTGGACAAAACAAAACAGTTTTCACTCTGACAGGATAGGGTGGGATATAAGTTTTGAATAAATAAATAAATAAATGAATGAATGAATGAATGAATGAATAAATACGATCACAATGGAAGGAGACAAACAAATATGGCTGGGGATGGAGTTGCACAGGTTTGGTGCTATGGTTGAGAATGTGCTGCCACAACTAAAAGATGTGGACACCTGAAGCAGGGCCTCAGAACATGAAAGTAATCATTGGGTAGATCTGTATGGGAACAGATGGTCCTGAAGGTATGTTGGTCCTAAACTGTATAGGATTCTAATAGTCAGTTGCAGTGCTTAGACTTGAAATTGCTTTCTGTTTACTTCTCTTTGCGCTTGTACAGTCAGATGTAACCTTTAAATGGCTAACATTTTGATTGCCTTCTTTGCACCTGTTACCGTCAGTGGAATCAAGAAGTGATCATGAGAATGGATCATGTGATTAACGGGGCTCACAATAAACACCCTTTGAGGTAGGTAGGGCTGAGAGAGCTCAGAAGAACTGTGACTAGTCCAAGGTCACCCAGCTGGCATGTGTGGGAGTGCACAGCCTAATCTGAATTCCCCAGATAAGCTCCCAGAACTCAAGCAGCAGAGCGGGGAATCAAACCTGGTTCCTCCAGATTAGAGTATACCTGCTCTTCATCACTATGCCACTGGTGCCACAGCTGGATGCCCAGTTCATGGATGAGGCTGACACACTCAGTCATCACAATGGTTATGCCTGAGGTTGAAAGAACCAACTAGAACCATCCAAGTTCAATATGAACCAGCCAATGCATGACATTCTTCAACTTCTATTCTAAATGCCTGGTAAGCTCATCCATCTGCTGTGATGTCAAGAATCAAAGCATCAAGCCGCAATCTCCTGTCAGTCTTTTGAGTCCCATTCAAAGAACAGTAGCAAAATCTACTTCCCTTCACGTGCAGTGATTTTCTTGATCACAGAAATTATTCTTCTGCCTAGTTCCCGCCCCTCTTTGTGTTGTTTATTAATCACAGCTGCTAGCCTGTATCATTATTCCAGATGGAATGATAATTATTCCAGTTGGAATAATTAACAAGTGCAGCTGGAAAAGAACTTTCTTTCATACTTAAAAATTGTACAGCAACCAGAGGGTGAGCGGCAGCACATTTTCCTTTGGGCCTAATTATGGCACAGAAACAGGTCATCTGCCTATGTTTCTGGTTCATCACTGGCACACACAGCCAACGGCACAAGTCATTTCTGAGAAGAGTCAGTTCTTTCCCATGGAACACTCCCATGCTTCAAGCTGATGGTCACAAATTGAGCTCCTTACTCGGATTCTGCCTTGGTCAGTCAGCCAAGTAGGGTGGAGTAACGTGTACCTGCAAACACCTGGTGTCCATCTCCTCTCACCCCCAAAAAGTGATGGTCAACTTCTTTAGTTCAGAACAGGTCTGGATTCATTGCATTTTCCCAGCCATGACATTGTGTCTTCCCACTTCATCATGGTGTTATACCTCAAATTCTGTGACTGAACTCGTCACCTGTAAGTGAGGTTTACTAATGCATAGACATGCAGCCAAACATTAATCAATTTGGTTTGACAGGACATGGGAACTCCATCCCCTTCTAGTTTAGTAAAGGCCCACTGGAAAACAGATTATGGAATCTGTTGACTACCCCTGAGAAGGATGTCCAGTTTGCACAGTTGACTTTGAGTTTTGAGGATAGTCCAAGGAAAGATAACTGTTTCCTTACGTTAGGGTTACCAAGCTCCAGGCAGGGTCTGGAATTGCATGGGGATGTGTGGAGACTCATTCCAACAAATACACTGACACATACTTGTTGGAAAAGAAGTCGGCCGCAGCCCAAATTTATTTAACATATATCCAAAAACATTGAAGCTGGGCGAGCATAACAGAGCACATCCTGGCCCCCAGGCAGCAAACCGCTGATCCTGGTTATAGGGCAGCCCCAGCTGACCCCTTAGGCCCTTCGGACAGAACCCTTTCCGGCACATCCCCCGAGGGAACTGGAACAGGAAGTTACTAGGTGCCACATGGACGCAAATCCAATTTGTGACACCCCTCCCTGCCGGGCAGCAAGCTCTCAGCGCGGCCCCAAGGTTTTGCTTTCAAGAGCTCTATCGCCACCACGGACCTCATATGGAGGCCCACGAGGTAGGAAGGTCTGGCATGCAAGCTACTGCCTTCCCAAAATAGGATGTGCTCTTATGCCCAAACCGCCCAGTGAACTGCGACAATATACAACACAATAAAGAACCCCAATAATCCCTCAAAATGGGAGTGGAGGGAGGGCCTTTTAAACCAGCCGGCCTCGAAAGAGGCTGGTTCCCGCCGACGCCGCCTTTTATAGGCTGCTTGAAGGCCCCTGTCACGTGCCGGTACCCGGCCACGTGACAGCCTCGGCCGGCCGGCAGGAAGGAAGGCTTCAATTCATTCCTCCCCCCACGCAATTGCGCCTCCCGGCTGAAGCCTCGGGCACAATTTCTCTTGATATTATAGTTGATCTCTGGTCTAGAGGTCAGTCCCTCTCTGGAAGAAATGACAACTTTGGAAAGTGGGCTGTATGGTATACCATAGAATCTTGGGAAAGTGGATGTCCTAGAGTGACATCTTGTGCCTGATGAACTCCCTTTCCTCACCAGACTGTACCTTCCCAGACTCCTCCCTAAATTTTCATAAATTTTGCAAAATGATGCTGGCAACTGTATTCCCAAGTAGTGTCTGGGGAGATGAATATATCTTCAAGAGGGTAACAAAGCTGGTGGTAATGGCTGTGCCTTGTTAAACCTGGATCTCAAAGACTATTGGCACAAATTCAGAAATAACCAAAAGACAAATTCAGGGTACTCAAGCTATTTCTAGAGAAGAACGGATGAGGTTCATCCAATTCTAGGTGTGTCTGAATCTTTACTTTTCTCACATAGGGATGTCTCACAATTTTGCCAGATTCTATTTCCTGGATGAATACAATAGGTCAATTCTGCACAACACAAATGACACATTTTAAGGCTGAAATATCAAGCATTGCCTATTGGAATTCCACACAAGCATCCATTTTCAAAATATATTTTAAATTATTTTTCTATTTAACAGTTAATTTTGAAAACATATTCTAGCGCTTCTTTTTCCCTGAAGGTTTTCCAAATGTTCTCTGCTTGCCTGTGAGGAAACATTTCATCATTTCCACTCACTTTTGCAGTCTCCTTAACTCCTCTTCTACTCTGGTACTTTTGATTCTCCTGCTGGTCACCATTCTAGGGTGATTCTCTGGCTGCCTGCCATTTTGTGATGTTCCCCAAGTACATTTTCTCCCTTAGCAGTGAGGCTATTTGTGATTTTCTTCATCTACATACAGTAATAAACTCATTGTAGACTTCCCATTACAGAAAAGTGCCATGTTTTTATTATTATTATTATTATTATTATTATTATTATTATTATTATTATTATTATTATTATTATTATTATTATTATTATTTCACAGCTGCCAGATCTTTAGCTGGTTGTTGGCCTTCATTACAATTCGAGCCTCACTCAGAGGCTTAGGAAGTTTATTTATTTTTATTTATTTATTGTTGCATTTTTATACCGCCCTCCCGAGGAGGAATTTCAGGTGATCAATTATTACCAACATTAACAAACAGACAATAAAACAAGATAAAAATAAATTAAGACTTAAAATGCAGCATTCAATATCAAACCTTATTTAAGTTTTAAAATAGATGGCATCCGACTATTAAAACCTCCTCTTAAGAGAGGGACAAGTTGTAATGTATCGGCGTAGTACTTGTGCGGATCCCAGCGGGGCTGCCTTCTGAATTTGACAGATGTTAATTTTGTCAATTCGAAGATGTTTCAAGTGCTGCCCTAGTGTTTTTGGGATGGCGCCCATCTTCTGGCTTCGGATGGTTGGAGGGTGGGGGCCAGCGGGGAAGGCAAGCTGGGCAGAGCTGCGACCCCACCTGTTGAATATCATCAATAGCTCCCTTGAGCAAGGAGTCTTTCCAGGTGGGTTGAAGGAGGCAGTGGTCCGCCCACTCTTAAAAAGACCGACGTTAGATCCTGGTAATCCGTCCAATTACTGCCCTGTTTCAAATCTTTCGTTTCTGGGGAAGGTAATTGAGAGAGTGGTGGAGCAGCTTCAGGGCTTTCTGGAGGACTCAGTGGCCTTCGATCCCTTCCAGTCCGGCTTCCATGCTGGGCATGGGACGGAGACTGTTCTCGTCACCGTCACAGATATGCTCCGTATGCAGCCTGACCAAGGCGGATCGGCACTGCTGGTGTTATTAGATCTTACCGCAGCGTTTGATATGGTCGACCACGATCTTTTGACCCACCGCCTGGCCACTTCCGGGGTGCGGGGCACTGTCCTTCAATGGATTGCCTCGTTTCTCCGGGACTGGAGTCAGCAAGTGTGGTGTGGGGACAAAGCCTCCCGGAGGTGCCCACTACATTGCAGTGATCCTCAGGGGGCGCTGTTGTCCCTGCTGTTATTTAATATCTATATGCGACCCCTTGCTCAGTTGGTACGGAGCTTTGGGCTGGTGTGCCATCAATATGCTGATGACACTCAGCTCATTCTGTTGATGGGGGGGGGAGCAGCAGCCACCCCTGCAGCTCTCCAGCATTGTTTGGAGGCAGTCACTGGTTGGTTGAAGCAGAGCAGGTTAAAGCTGAACCCAGCAAAGACGGAGGTTCTCTGGCTGGGCCGGGTGGGGGGGTAGGGGATTTTCAGCTGCCGGTGTGGGAGGGGGTCTCATTGGCACCAACCCCTTCTGTTCGCAGCCTGGGGGTCCACCTGGATTCGTCTCTTTCAATGGAGACACAGGTGGCCCATGTAACCCGGGTTGCGTTTTTCCATCTTCGTCAGGCCCGGCGACTGGCCTTCTTCCTCTCTCAGGTGGATCTGGCCACTGTGATCCATGCAACGGTCACCTCCAGATTAGACTATTGCAACTCACTCTATGCGGGCCTTCCCTTGCATCTGATTCGGAAACTGAAACTGGTCCAGCATGTGGCGGCTCGCATGCTTACAGGTGGTGCCATCAGAGATCATATCTTACCTGTGCTGCACCATCTGCACTGACTCCCGGTTGAGTTCCGAATCGTTTTCAAGGTATTGGTTTTAACCTTTAAGGCCTTACACGGTGTGGGACCCTCGTACCTGCAGGACCGTCTGGCCCCATATGTCCCGTCTCGGAACATATGGTTCCTGGCCCCTCCATGATGCTACTGGTTCCTGGCCCCTCCATGATGCGGCTGGCTTCCACCCAGACCAGGGCCTTTACAGCCCTGCCCCCTGCCTGGTGGAATGCTCTCCCTCCAGCTGTCCAGGCCCTGCGAGACCTTAATGAGTTTCACAGGGCCTGTAAGACTGAGCTTTTCCGCTGGGCTTTCGGGGAAACCAGCCGCTGATGCCCCCCTCCCTCTTTTGTAACAACAGGGGCTCTGCTGTTCCCCTCTTAGAGGGATTTTAATTGCTGGACGCCATCTGTTGTTGTTTTGGAATGTTTTAGAACTGAACGGTGTGTTTTAATGTATACCATTACTTTGTATGGTTTGTTATTTATTACATGATGTGAACTGCCCTGAGCCCTCTGGGGGAGGGCAGTATATAAGTTTAATAAATAAATAAATAAATAAATAAATAAATAAATAAATAAATAAATAAATAAATAAATAAATAAATAAATGTGGAACAAAAACATGAAAACGATTATTTTCAAAAAGTTTGCAAACCTTTGTGCGGAATGGACCATTGGTGGATTTTGCGCAGCACAAATATAACGTCCTTAGGACATTATAACAAGCATTTTGGGGAAGAACTTTGTACAGCTCTTCCCCCCAAATGAATTTGACCTGTTTTATTTCTCTCAACCCAGGTCTTTAAAAAATCACTAAACTAATGATCTTCCTCCCCCAACCCAGACTGAAGATGATTCCTGCCTGCTAAATGAACACTTTTGATGCAGCAGTGGCGTAGGAGGTTAAGAGCTTGTGTATCTAATCTGGAGGAACCGGGTTTGATTCCCAGCTCTGCCACCTGAGCTGTGGAGGCTTATCTGGGGAATTCAGATTAGCCTGTACACTCCCACACACGCCAGCTGGGTGACCTGGGGCTAGTCACAGTTTCTCGGAGCTCTCTCAGCCCCACCTACCTCACAGGGTGTTTGTTGTGAGGGGGGAAGGGCAAGGAGATTGTAAGCCCCTTTGAGTCTTCTGCAGGAGAGAAAGGGGGGATATAAATCCAAACTCTTCTTCTTTTTCTTTTTCTTTCATCTGCCCAATGTGCATATGGCATGACTTGTACAATTGATTAACACCTTAATTCTGTATAGACAGGACCATATTAATCCATGGGCATGCTGAGTAGTTGCCTGGGGGCTCCTTGAGCATAGGGGTCCCATAGGGGCCCCATGCTGATCTATGCAATCTAGATTACAGCAATGTGAAAAAAATGAGAACTAAAGCGAAGTGTGCTTCTTACTAGATATGACGAATCAGAAGAAGAGATATTTCTCAGGAAAAGTGAAAAGGTAGGAACATTTCTTCCTGTTTTGGACACTCTAACCTCTGAACTGACAAAATGTGCAGAAATCTATTTATTGATTAAAAATCTGTTTTTCTTCTTCAGCGAATTGAAAACAGTTGGTTCTGATGAACTAATATGTATCACAAAGACCTTTGGTGACCTTTAAAATGAATATGAGCATTTCAAGCACTACACGGTTCTTGATGATAATTGTGAGACTCTCCCTGCATTGTACAGAAAAATAATTTCGGACAACTTGAAATCTGTGTTTCCCAAAGTTGAAATTGCACTCAGAGTATTCATATGCATGATGGTGACCAAGTATGCACGAGAACATTCATTTTCAAAACTTAACTAATAAATATGTGTTTAATTTTATCAACAATTCACATTTTTATTTCTGGTGTGGTTATGGAGGTAGGGGCCCCAGTGCACTGCTTTGCCCAGAAGCCTATGATGCTGTTAAGATGCCCCGGTGTGCCGAGGTGTCCCAGTTTAAGGTTATTCATTTCACCAAAAGCAGATAGGAGTCCTGCATCAAACTGCAGTGTTGCTGACTGAATGGGGAACACTGTGCATTGCTTTTCATGTGCGCTTTCCTTGCACAAGATGCATACTCTTCATAAGAACTTCGTGTGACTTCATGTTGCCTCAGACATAGGGCTTATCAGTGGTGTCAGTTTCCAAATTCCAGTTTCGGAGGCTTGACATCTCAAGTGATTACTTGCATGTGGGAACTGACAGTATGGAAATATTACAGAAGAATCCTATGGTTGTTTTTTTTAAAAAACACACACCAACCCAACAACCCTCAGATGTAAATCCCAGTTTGTTGAATGGGGCTGTCTTCTAGGCAAATGTACACAGGATTTCAGAATTGCCCTATCCTTGAATTGAAGTTCCCATCTGCCATTATGAAGGGTCACTATTTATCTATCCCTCTCCAGGATTGGGTTTGTCCACACTGTAAAAACCAAGTGGAAACTCTTGCTCACATTATACTCAACTGTCCGAGATACGTGGGTATTAGGGATTTCTTTCCTTGGAAGGCCCTAGACCAGGGGTCTGCAACCTGCGGCTCTCCAGATGTTCACGGACTACAATTACCATCAGCCCCTGCCACCATGGCCAATTTAACAGTACTCTGTTAAACAGTACAGATGTCATGCTCTTGGAAAAGGTAGCAAAATTTATTTTACAAGTGACCGAACTTTCTAAGTAATGTCTAATGCTAGATACAGTTACTCCATCTGTGTTTTGTTCATATTCTTGCTTTGTACATTACAAATGCCTGGTGACATTCTAGAGCTTATTTTATATGCCTAATAAAGGTTGTTGTGCAGCCTATTTGCACCTATTCTGTAGAACCGGTTACTAAAATTTTCTCAGTTCGGAGAACAGGTTATTAATGATTAACTCCACTAGGGACAAGGGGGTAATCTCTGTCCCTGGGTACAACAAATCTCGTCAAGTGGGAGATGCAAAATCACCCCCCCAGGGTCCCCTGCGGCCCCCCTGCCCCCATGGCTCCCCCCATGTGTGTATGAACTATATGAAATAATACAATATATAGTAATTCCATTTTTTTTTGTTCATTGGTATAAAGGTTGGGAAAGTATTACAGGTAAAAAATTTTCATTTTCTTTTTTCCCCTTGAAATTTATATTGGAAAGCGAAGAGTTTAAACTACTCTTTTAGATTAAGGATTTTGGATCTCTCCCTCTGTTAGTTTTCTTTCAAGTGGAATAGATAAAGTAGTTATAGGAATCTGAAGGGGAAGTAGAAAGTAGGGAGGGAGGGAAATATGGGAAGGAGGGAGGCAATATAGGATGTTTTAGTTGGGGGGGTTGAGAGAGACAATTAGATATGTTTGTAATATGTTAACAATTGTAAACATTTTTTGGTTTCTCTCCTTACTTTTGTTATTATTTAAAATCAATCAATATAATTATTTAAAAAAGAAATAATGCACTACCATACGGTATATTGCTTTTGTAATACTTTAAACAGTCATTATTTGAATCTAGAGGCGGGGCGAAGGGGAACTGCACCTGGGGCGTGCGCGCCCTGCGTCCTTGCCACAGCCCCGCCCAGGAATGCCCCACCCCCGGGATGCGTGGCCACACCCCATCATGCCCTGCCCAGCCCCATTGGCGCTACGCCACTGTTTGAATCCCACCACCATTGGAACCTGTTACTAAATTTTTTGAATCCCACCACTGTTGTTGTGGTTGTTAAATTGAAGTCCCAGCCCATATTTTAGCTTGTCTGAAGAACTCTGTGCATTATTCTGTTCTCAAAAAAAATGTGAAGATCTGCAGTTTGGAAACAAGATCATCCAAATTCCGAAATGTAATCTTCAGCAACCGTCTATTTATATATGTGATGTCAAGTTGCAACAAATGTACAGTGAGCCCAGCAACAGGCTTTCAAGACAACTAAGAAACAGAGATGGCAGGCCGTTGTTTTCCTCTGCAGAGTGTTCCTTGGTGGTCTCTCTTTCAAGTATCAACCTTGCTTAGCTTCCGCGATCTGATGAGACTGGGCTATACCAGGGGTCAGCAGCCTTTACCATTCAAAGAGCCATTTGGAGCCATTTTCCACAGCCCTGAAGATCTACCGAGCTGGTGCGGAGCCTCCTCCGGTTCAGCTCCTCCACTCACCTTTCCTCCCAGCGCTGGGAGGCGGAGGTGCCAGGCAGGGAAACCCCCTCTGCCCGACGGAGCTGGCAGCCGCCTGCTCCATGGGGCAGAGGGGGATGGCGGCTGCGGGATGGCAGAGGGGGTGGCGGCTGCTCTGGAGGGACACGCCCACGCTACCCTCCGACCGCCAGGGGTCAGAGAGCAGCATGGGCGTGTCCCTCCAGCCCTCCAGAGCAGCACTGGAAGGAGACGTGAGTGGAGGGGACGCGAAAAGTGGTGTCCTCACGCACAGACGCCTCTGGTTCGGCCCCTCCACTCACCTTTCCTTCCAGCGCTGCTCTGGAGGGCTGGAGGGACACGCCCATGCTACCCTCTGACCTCCAGGCCACGCGGAGCCACAGTATAAGCCTGAAAGAGACGCATGCGGCTCCAGAGCCACGGGTTGCAGACCCCTGGGCTATACCGTGCTGTCTTCACTCCCTCCTCAGCCTTAAACATCATGGAAATTAACCAAACGTATGTAATGACTTTTACACTATAATATAATGTGGTTTTTAAAACTTCAGACCATTTATTCGGACCACAAGCCATCTTTGGCTGCCGAGATTTGACACAAGCCATCTTTTGGCGGCTGAGACCACAAGTAACCTTGGGCTGCTGAACCACAGCCGCCATACCTATAATTTTCAACACTGTCACGGCAGCTTTGCAGCATGAGGAAAATGAAGGCCAAAATATTCAGGAAGCTGAATTCTATATCCACTGCACACATTTGTGCGCTCCGTATAGTTATAGCAAACACAAACCCTGGTCGTATGAAACAAAAAGTCATTTAGGAGCAGCAGTGGCGTAGGAGGTTAAGAGCTCATGTATCTAATCTGGAGGAACCGGGTTTGATTCCCAGCTCTGCCACCTGAGCTGTGGAGGTTTATCTGGGGAATTCAGATTAGCCTGTACACTCCCACACACGCCAGCTGGGTGACCTGGGGCTAGTCACAGCTTCTCGGAGCTCTCTCAGCCCCACCCACCTCACAGGGTGTTTGTTGTGAGGGGGGAAGGGCAAGGAGATTGTAAGCCCCTTTGAGTCTCCTGCAGGAGAGAAAGGGGGGATATAAATCCAAACTCTTCCTCTTCTTCTTCTTCTTATGTGGGAAATGCTCAA
This sequence comes from Sphaerodactylus townsendi, assembly GCF_021028975.2. Lineage (NCBI taxonomy): Eukaryota > Metazoa > Chordata > Lepidosauria > Squamata > Sphaerodactylidae > Sphaerodactylus > Sphaerodactylus townsendi. The sequence continues at coordinate 148,811,857 of NC_059427.1, read as the reverse complement.
ATCCTTTGAGAGGTTTCTCAAGAGCAGGATGATCAGAACGGATGGCTTGGGACCAACTCTGAACTAGGGCTTGTGTCCTCTTTATCTTTCTCTTTCCCTGCCCCCCCCCCCGCTCCCAGGCCCCCAGACTCAATGGTGAATGGGGATAGCAGCAGCCACTGTCAAAATCGGCAGAAATGAAATAGAACATGTTTGTGAAGCTGTTCCTCGCCTTCTCCAAAGTCTTGTGCTCCATTCTTCACGGTGGAATTCCTGTCACTTTAATATTCCGTTTCCAAGTTTCAAAGTCGGATTCTTCCAAACTAGTTCTTATTGCCTAAAACACCTTTTCCGCAGAGAGTGCTTGATGCATGTTTTCCCAGACAGCATTTTCTTGCTTTCTACCTCTCCTCTTTAATTTTTCCCCTCCTCATAGGTCTGCCACAGCATTCTTTGATTTTTTGAAAGGGAAGGCATTGGAAGAACTTCTTATAGAAGGCTTGTGGTTCCTCTTCTGTGTTTTAAATCGCCAATGGGCATGAGGGTACCGCTAGTGTCAATGCCCATAGCTATGGAACCACATGGTGGTAATGGTGCCCGCCAGCAATAACTGGCACTAAAAGCTCCTTTCCATTTTATATTTAACACACTGGAGGTTAAGGAGGTTGAGAGTTCGTGTATCTAATCTGGAGGAACTGGGTTTGATTCCCAGCTCTGCCGCCTGAGCTGTGGAGGCTTATCTGGGGAATTCAGATTAGCCTGTGCACTCCCACACACGCCAGCTGGGTGACCGTGGGCTAGTCACAGCTTCTCGGAGCTCTCTCAGCCCCACCTACCTCACAGGGTGTTTGTTGTGAGAGGGGGAAGGGCAAGGAGATTGTCAGCCCCTTTGAGTCTCCTGCAGGAGAGAAAGGGGGGATATAAATCCAAACTCTTCTTCTTCTTCTTCTTCTCTTAGTTCGACACCTTAACCACTACACCCTTTTGACTGTTCCACTACGCTAACAAAAATATGCATCCCAATAAGTCCCTAGTGCATCAGAGAGAGAGCTGAGCTAAAAAATTCTGCCTCTTGTGTACTAGTTTTCAACCTAGAGGGAGTTTCATGTACAGTAACAATGAAAATGTGATTCTCACATGGATTCCGCACAGCATAAATATAACATCTTTAGGATGTTTTAAGGAGATCTGTTTTGGCACTTTGTGTTCCCAAAGTGGGAGAACATAAGTGTTCCCAGCCCAAATGGATCTTTTTTCGTGGCTGCTGCATGGAGCCAGAGGCATAGCTGGGCCAAACTGCGCCTGGTGCACAGTCTATATTTTCCGCCCCCCATGACCCCCGCGGTGCCCCCCTTCCCCCCTTCCCACACTTACCTTAGTTCCTTCCCTTTTCCTAGAACTTTTTCAGGCTGAAAAAAAGGCTTATTCGCAGTTCAGGCTTAAAAACGGCCTGATGGGAACTATACTTCCCAGGAGACCTTGTGAGCCCCAAGGTCTCCTGGGAACTGTAGTTCCTCAGGCCGTTTTTAGCCTGTACTGTAAACAGGCCTTTTCTTCAGCCTGAAAAGTTCTAGGAAAAGAAAAGGAACTAAGGTAAGTGTGGGAAGGGGGGACGGGGCGCCGTGGGGAGGCAGGAGAGGGGCCTGGGCAATTTTCTGTGCCCCCAGGCGTGTGCCCGTTGTGCAGTGCACCCCCCGTCCCCTTGTGGCTCTGCCACTGCATGGAGCTCTTGTCAGTTTTACATTATCTCCCACTGTTTCATGTGCTGCAGCAGATTCTCTGTGAAGATTCCCCATGGAGGTTTCCACTGCTCACAGCTCATTCACATGCAGTTTTGCTGTAAAAAGTGGGTGAATAAAGTGTGCCTTGCCTAGCAAACCCAGACGCATGTCATTCTTCCTTGTTTTTTGTTTCGAGGGGGATGTCTGTGAAGCTATGGTGACACAAATATGCACATATTGCAGCTCCTCTAATCATGTCACTGTAGCTTCACAGACATCCCCCTCAAAATAAAAAAGAATAAATGACATGTGTGGAATTGCTAAGCACTACAAACTTTATTCATCCAGTTTTTACAGCGAAATCACACGCAGGTGAGCTGAAAGCAGAGGAAACCTTCGTGATGAATCTTCATGGAGAATCTGCTGCAGCCCACAAAACAGTGAGTGCCAGTGGTGAAAATGAAAGCAAGAAATTTGGGTGGGAGAGAGAAATAAAGCATTTCCTGCTTGCTTGTGTTCTCTCAGCAGCCAGGAACCATCTTCAACTGAGGTTGGGGGGAGGGGGGGGGGTCACTTCTTTAGCAATTTGTGAAAAACCTGCATTGAGAGAAATAAAACAGGCTGGAGTTGTTTTGGGGAAGAGACCTGTGCAAACCTTTCCCCCAAAATGCTTTTTATGACATCCTATATAGACATATTTCTGCTGTGCAGAATCCACCATCTATAAAGTGTTACAGTCCAATTCTTACTTCAGTACTCTACCATCTCACTGGGCTACCCAGGCCTCACGCCCGCAGCTATGACAACAGATACATTTAGATTTCAATTGAGCAATTGGTTGTAATCTCACAGGGACGGAGAGAAGGGAGAAATGTGAGGCAAGAGGCTAGGTGCATGCATGCAGTTTATTAGAAATACAGAAGAGGTCTTGAACATCTTGATAAGAAGCAAAACGTAGGCACTGACATTACACCTGTGGAGCTACAGAAAGCACAGGAGGGTTGCAACCAGAACTCATATGGAACACTAATGCATGCTTTGAACTGTGGGCAAACCCCTTCAAATGCTTGGAATATCATAATTGACCCAGAACATTTTTTTTTGAAAAATGGTTTTACAAACATTTTGAACATGTTGTTTGAATTTCATAATTCACTTTTTTTGTGGCTGAAACTCCCTTCTTGCCACCAAAATCTGAACAGTGACAAATGCATACAAACATAACACAGATACACCCCCCACCCCCCCACACACACGGAGAGAGAGAGAGAGAGAGAGAGAGAGAGAGAGAGAGAGAGAGAGAGAGCTTTTCTTTCACTCCACAATCTTGACAATTTGCTGGGGACTCAAAATTTGGATTTTCAAGCGGAATTTCTCCCATGTGGGACGAAGAGTGCCAATTTCCTCTTACTTTTTAAATGGAGTCTACTTGCAATGACACTAATTTCAACTATGTTTTGGCGTAAAGCATGAATGTGGGTTGCAAACAGCTAACAATTAAAATGTATTTCTAAATTTAATTATGGGTGCAAAGAGAGCAAAAGAGAAACATCTCCTTTTGCAATCCCATCCTGGGCTTTTCATGTGTCACTTCCCTCTCGGAAATGCTTTGCTGGGCACTATAGAACAAAGGGTTAGGGATCTGGATTCAAATGCTGCGGGTCCCACTAGAGACAGTTGCAAGAAAATCCAGGGTGAAAAAGGGAGAGAAATGAGAAAACGGGTGGAAATTTGGCTTCAATAGCCAATATACCCAAAGTTATCTAACCTCTTGAACTCAAGCTACAGCAACCCACAAGATACTGTTGTGATTGAAGACATCTTTAACCATAATATGTACTTTGGTGTGGTTGTTCTCAAGCACATGGCTGCTACCAGCCATGAATTGAATTATTTGCGAAGCTGTCAGACAGCTGGGATCATTCCTCCCACTACCTAACTGGGCCTTAATATTTTCTCGATGAAGTTCTGACTGATGAGACATGCATGTTTCTAGCACCAGCCCTGCCTTCCCCTCGGGAATTCAGCACCCCTCCTCCCATGCCTCCCTGTCCAGACCCTCCTGAGCTATACTGTCCCACTCCTGCTCTTCCAGGACTTCCAGCCCCTGCGTGGTGAATTCCCCCGACATTGTGGTGTGCATTCCTGCAACTGCTGTCTGCAGACTTGCCTGAGCTGTGTCTTCCACCTCCAGAGCTCACCACGTGCTTGGTGGACGCAGTGGGAGAATAGCCGCCACTTGTGGGGCTGAAACCCCCACTGCTTGCCCCAGAGCCATGCCCGATTCCATAGCCCACTGATGCTGCCCTGCCCACTGGGTTAACTGAAGCTCTGGAGCCCATGGTGTGGACACATCCAGTGCTTACACTAGTGAACCCCCCAGCCACATTACCATAACCCCCAACACCATGGTCTATTCCTCCCCCTAAAGCACCATATGCCATTCCGGATCCAATTCCGGCTCCACATTCGCCAACGGGGTATCCTCCACTCACCACAGCTGCAAGGAAATCAAACCAAACAGGCTTTGTTATTTTGGTAGCCAATTTGTGAAAAAGAAACCAAACATGGAAAAACCACGACCCCAATGCTATCATGATGCTTAATTAAAAGATCTATCTATCTATCTATCTATCTATCTATCTATCTATCTATCTATCTATCTATCTATCTATCTATCTATCTATCTATCTATCTATCTATCTATCTGTCTGTCTGTCTGTCTGTCTGTCTGTCTGTCTGTCTGTCTGTCTGTCTGTCTGTCTGTCTGTCTGTCTGTCTGTCTGTCTGTCTGTCTGTCTGTCTGTCTGTCTGTCTGTCTGTCTGTCTGTCTGTCTGTCTGTCTGTCTGTCTGTCTATCTAAACATGAAATACCATTGACTGACTCATGCACAGAACTCAAAAACCACCAAACCTACAATGTTGAAATTTGGCATACCGGTTCGTTATGTGGTTTAGGTGCTTGCTAAGAAAGGATTTCTCAAAATATTCAGTTTTACTTGAGTTATTACACATTTACTGTTGAACTCTGGCCATCTGCATTACTGTTGAACTCTGATCATTTGCGCGAACATTCTAAAGGTGACAGTTAAAAGCCTGCTTGCCAAGCTAAAGGATGCAGTACAGGGAGTACAACAACACAAGCCTTTATTGGCATATATAGTACATGGAGTAAAAATGATTTGTTTCACAGGAGATTTTAATGAAGGGCACTTTGACGCTCTACTTCCATGTGTCAAATCGACAAGTTCTGATAATGCCCACCAAACAATAAGCACAATTGAACCAATGGTGGCCCAACTGGATTCTACCACCGACCTCCTCAATGCATACAAACCTGTTCCTTATGTTGAAACCGGGGGGGGGGGGATTAAATGCAGAAAGCGATTTATAGATTCAATTAAAAAAAGACAAGTAAGGGAAGCTGCTGCAAAATATGCGAAAACCAACCCAGATGTTCATAGAGAGGCTGTGTAAAAGTATGCTGAATGTCACCCCGAAGTTCACAGACAGGCTGTGAAAAAGTATTCCTCTAACAACCCTCACGTTAACCAGACCGCTACAGCCAAATACAATTTAAAAAATTACAAACCAAATTATCACCTTGGACTAAAAAATATTTGTCGGGTTTTGAATATGGCTCTCACATTGATTACTGTGGAGACACGGTTATTGCTCTCAGACTTCGATCACCCTGTGCTTGGTGTCATGCTCTGAAGTGGCGGGATGAGCCCCCAGGAGTGTGCTGCAGTGGCGGTAAAGTTCAGCTCCCTGCCATTCAACCCTACCCTGAACCTCTTCACAGCCTTCTCTCTCATCTGCACCCAATGGCAGAACACTTTCTTTCTGCTTCTCGGAAATACAAAGTATGTTTCCCAATGATGTCTTTTGGAACCCGAGAGGTGAAAGAGAGCAATTTCATGCCAACATTCAAAGTGCAGGGACAGGTCTACCACAGGATAGGAAGCCTCATGACGGGACCCCAGCAGAAGGTCACTTTTATATTTTCACTATGTTTTAGTATTCTCAGTGTTTTTAAAGGATCTTTATTTTTATGAATTCATTAAATTGCAACCTTTAAGGGTATTTTTATGCCGTACGTTTTATGTTTTCAGTATTTTTCCAGTATGTATATTTTTATGAATTCATGACATTTCAAACTTCAAGGGTAATTTTATCAGGTATGTTTCATATTTTTAGTATTTTCCAGTAGTTTCAGTTTTTTGACATGCAAGGGAAGGGGAGTGAGTGAGGGGTGGCATGCAAGGGAGGGGAGGGGGCCTGGCATCTGGACATGGCCCACCCACCCTAGCGTGGGGAGGGGAAGGAGTGAAGGGTGTCATGCAAGGGAGGGGAGGGAAGAGGAGGGGGCATTTTTTATAATCTCTGTAGCGAAGCATGGGTATCCTGCTAGTCTTTGATATACTTACCAACACTAACAGGGTTTCCTGTGCATATCCTGTTAGGAAGATAAAGGCAAAACAGATCCACTTTTATATAACTGCAAGATGTTATGTGGACTTTTGATCAAGAAAAGGCCGATACTAGTAACTATGAGACCACAGCAAAGGCATAGCTAGGGGAAATGGAACCCGGTGCAAGATCTGAGTTTTGCTCCCCCGCATGTTCATTTCTGTTTTTTGTATTTTTTAAAGTTTTTTTTCAGTTTGCAACCTGTAGGGGCTCAGTTTTTAAGCTAGCAGTATAAAAAATTCAGGATATCTTTAGGAGACTATCCTGATGTTACCCGCCAGGTTTGGTGATTTTTGGTTCAGGGGTTCCAAAGTTATGGACCCTCAAAGGTGTAGCCCCCATCTCCTATTAGCTCCCATTAGAAACAATGGAGGATGGGGCACCCCCTTTGGGAGTCCATAACTTTGGACTCGCTGAACCAAACCTCACCTAACTTGGGTGGTATCATCAAGAGAGTCCCCCAAAAACGCCCTGAAATTTTGGTGCTGCTAGCCTAAAAACTGCACCCCCAGCAGGCCAAAAACTGAAATACACTGAAAAATACAAAAAAACCCCTGAAATTTGTGCTCCCCCCCCCCAGGCGCGAGCCTGGTGCGACGCGCACCCCCGGCCCCCTTATCGCTATGCCTCTGGACCACAGGTTCATTATCTGATCCATTCTATATAAAAGGACACAGGTCCAGGTATAGCAACACCTGAGAATCGGATAGATCTGTGTCTTCTGATAAGTTATCATGCAGAATGCATGTGAAAGAGAGATGAAACTAGTTCTATTGGGGGCAGCTACCTCTTCTTACTTTATCTCCCATAACTGCCAGCATGGTGTCGTGGTTAAGAGCAGGTGGATTCCAATCTGGAGAACTGGGTTTGATTCCCCACTCCTCCACCTGAGTGGCAGCAGCTTATCTGGTGAACCAGATGTGTTTCCGCACTCCTACATTCCTGCTGGGTGACCTTGGGCTAGTCACAGTTCTTTGGAACTCTCTCAGCCCCACCTGCCTCACAAGGTGTCTGTTGTGGGGAGAGGAAGGGAAAGGAACTTGTGAGCCACCTTGAGTCTCCTTATAGGAGAGAAAGGTGGGGTATAAATCCAAACTCTTCTTCTTCTTCTTGCAGTTCCATGATAAAATTTCATGGAACCATGGAACCATGAACAAGTTGGTATCTTGGCAGTGCAATCCTATGCAAAGTTACTGCAGTCTAGCCCCAATAGTTTTAACGGGCATAGGCTGACGTAATTGCCTGGGAGGGTGCCATGCATTTGCCTAATTTCGCTTTCCTAGTGACCCTGTGGAGTTTTCAAGGCAAGAGACTTCCAGAGGTGGTTTGCCATTGCTTCCCCTGCATTGCAACCCTGGACTTCCTTGGTGGGCTCCCATCCAAATTCCAACTGTGACTCTCCCAAGGTCACCCAGCAGGGTTCATGTGGAAGAGTGGGGAAACAAACCTGGTTCATTAGTTTAGAACCTGCTACTCATACGAAGGAATGGGGAAACAAACCGGTTTATCAGATTAGAGTCTGCTGCTTGTATGGAGGAGTGGGGAATCAAACCCGGTTCTCCAGATTAGAGTCCACTGCTCTTGACCACTATGCCACACTTGGATCCAAGCCATGATCTTACAGTGTGAGCCTAAGCAAGGTTAAAGGTAAAGTTTCCCCTTCAGTCGTGTTCGACCCTGGGGTACCATTGCAAGCAGTGATTTCACAGGCAAGCAGTTTTTGTGAGGTAGTTTGCCATTGCTTTCCCCGGCTATTCTTTACCCCCTAGCTATGTGCTGGGTACTCATTTACTGACCAAGGAATGGATGGATGGCTGAGTTGACCATGAGCCAGCTGCCAGGATATCTGACCCACAGGGGGCTCAAACTCCTGACCGTGTGAGTGGCAGTGCAAGCACTTAATCACTACGCCACCCAGCTCCTGTAAGCAAGGTTACATGCTTCTAAACCCAGATTTCAGTGCATTTAGAAGGATGTAACTATGTCCAAGATTGCATTGATAAGATCAGTGATTCTCCACTTTTTCTCTGAATCTACCATGTCAGCATTTCTTTGCCCTCCTTTGTACTGCAGAACTCTGAACACTGCATCCCCATTTTCATACTGCTGCTGTTACACTGTTTATGTTTTTACAAATGGCCCCACCTGCTCTCCTCTCCTTCCAGCAATGCTCTGTAGGTAGCAATCTCAATATCCAGGGCCATCTTGGTGTTGAGCAGGTCCTGGCAATCACGGAGCAGGGAAGCTAACTTATCCTTGGCCTGCTGGTAGGCGGTCTGCAGCTCGGCATGCTTACTCCGGGCATCTTTCAGGGCAACGTCACCACGGTTCTCCGAATCGCAGATTGCTGCTTGCAAACTGGCAACCTGGAAATGGAGAGAAGGCCAATAAGAGAGCTTGTCACAAAGATGCACGGCTAGGAGAGGATGTCAATGACGCAAGGGGGCAGGTTCTTCAGGCTCAAGAGGAATGGACTGATAAAGCAGCCCATTACACTAGAAATTGAGCTGCTACCCAATAAAAAGGCAGCTGGCCAACCTTGTGAGGTTGGGAAGGTTCCCACACCTTTATTCTTCCACAGAATTTGTGAGACGAAATTACTGTGGAGGAGGGACTTTTTACAAAGGGAACGGGGTCTTCATTAATGTCTGTGGAATTTCCGGGAGCATTCGATGCCCTGTTTGTTCTATGTGTTATGCTGATGCATTGCTTCTCTAATTTTTGTGAACCAGTTTTGTTTCAGATGGTTGGATCCAGTTGCAATTTCCACTGACCCCTCCTTCCCTCTGCCAACTTGCCTTGCATCATTCTTCCTGGTCCCCTAACCACCAGGAGTAGCATTTTGTGATGCTCACGGGCTGCGGCAGGAAAATTCCTTTCTGTAGCTGGAAAACTTAATTTGGATCGAATATACTGTTCCGTTTAAATATTCTACTCTTTTTGTTGTTTGTAGTACATTGTTTACTAGCTGTAGTATGTATAGCATATTTGGTATACTCACTAATTTTATCATCCTATGTGCGTAGGAGGTTAAGAGCTCGTGTATCTAATCTGGAGGAACCAGGTTTGATTCCCACCTCTGCCGCCTGAGCTGTGGAGGCTTATCTGGGGAATTCAGGTTAGCCTGGGCACTCCCACACACGCCAGCTGGGTGACCTTGGGCTAGTCACAGCTTCTTGGAGCTCTCTCAGCCCCACCCACCTCACAGGGTGTTTGTTGTGAGGGGGGAAGGGCAAGGAGATTGTCAGCCCCTTTGAGTCTCCTGCAGGAGAGAAAGGGGGGATATAAATCCAAACTCTTCTTCTTCTTCTTCTTCTTCCTTGCATTGTTGATCGTATGTATTATATGGCCTGGATTGAATTGCTTTTAGTGGTGTGCTCCATCGTGAGTCTCATGGTGAAAGATAAAGCTTCTCCCTCTTAATATCCACTGTCTTCCACTTTCTGAACATTGTATATTTTCATATTTTCCATGAACCAGCAGCCAATGGTGTGGTCAGGGGAGTAAGCCACAGGGAAATGTACAACTTGTAAATTGTCTTAGAAATCCCAGCAGAGGGGGAGTGAGGGGAAACTGTGCCTGGGGCGTGCGCATGCCCTGTGCCCCTGCCGTGGTGGTGCCCGCCCTGCCCCAGAATGCCCCACCACGCCCCCTCCATTGCCCGGCCACGCCTCTGCTGCTGCTCTACCCGGGACATCACACACCCCTGCCTCGTGGGTGCTACGCCACTGACTGGATCCCAGGGGAAGCTAGGTACAACATTGCTGTTCCAAGTCTGGATTTTGCAGTCACGATGCAAAGGCAATCAAATGGCAGACCCACATCTCTGAAAGGCACAACTGTGTCTTTGAGCAAATAGTGAATATTTCCAAACATTTTGTCCAGCTGCCATGACCACTTCTGAGTTTCTAGGGTTGGATCTAACATAATATTTCCACACGTGTCCTATATTTCCACATTCTGCTATTGGAAGCACTTAAAAAAAACCTTGTGGGTTGCTTGCACAGAGGCCCTTTCCGCACGGGCAGAATAGAGCACCCCAGGGACATCAAAAACTCCGTCCCTGGGGAAGCGGTCGCACAGGAGGCACTGCCACTTTGCAGCAGTGCTGTCCTGGCCGCCCCAGAGCGGCATGAAGCCGCCGCTTTAAACCTCAGTCATCGAGCAAGGTTTTTGAAAAGTGGTGTCTTCCCGCTGGTGCGGTGCAAACAGCACCAGTGGGACGTTGCCGCTTTCCCCGTCACCTCCACGGACCTGCCTGTCCAGCACCGCTCTGCAAGGCTTCAGAGACTTGCCCACACTGCTCTCCAATCCCTGGAAGTCAGAGGGCAGCGTGGGCAGGTCCCTGCAGCCCTCCAGAGTGACACTGGACAGGCAGGTCAGTGGAGGCGATGGACCGGAGGCGGCTCTCCGGTGTGGCGGATCTGCGGGGCTGCTCTCACACTGCCATGCGAGCAGTCCCCGAGCCTCCACTGGCATAATTTATGCCGATGGAGCTGCATTTCCACCGCCATGCGGAAAGGGCCAGAGTGTCAACAATTGGATCCCAACTCCCATTTGTGCACTTGCAAGAGATGGCACAAGATATCCCTTTAGGGGCTTGTATGAGAAGCTCTGGAAAGCTTCATAGTGGACTTAGGTCAGGGATATCAAACATGTGGTTTGGAGGCCAGATCTGACCCCTTGAGGGGGTTTATCAGGCCTGCAAGCCAGCTGAGGCAAACCCACCCCCCTTCTCAGCAGACTTGCAGGCCTGAAAAACCCTCTCAAGGCAGCCATCCCAACTCAGTCCATTGCAGTTCTCCAGTCCAGGCAACCCCTGAAACAGAACACCTCCCGAGGGCCCAGCTGGACCAAATCACACTTATGTCAGATCTGGCCCTTGTAACAAATTAGTTTGACATCCCTGGCTTAGGCTATGGAGAGTATAAGGTTACACCAGCACTTACGCAGTCTACTGCACAAGTGGAATAGGGCTACGCGACTTTCTTTTTCTGCTCACACATCACTGGGTCAAAACCCTGGTCTCCTGTCAGGATCTGACCCCTGCATCTTTGCCTTTATCTGGGATGTTTACATGAATCTTATTCCAATGGCGTTCTAACATCAGAGGCAGATGTCACTCTTACTCTTAGGAGCAGCAGTGGCGCAGTGGTTAAGAGCAGGTGCATCCTAATCTGGAGGAACTGGGTTTGATTCCCCCGCTCTGCCACCTGGGATGTGGAGGCTTAGCCGGGGAATTCAGATTAGCCTGTACACTCCCACACATGCCAGCTGGGTGACCTTGGGCTAGTCACAGCTTCTTGGAGCTCTCTCAGCCCCACCTACCTCACAGGGTGTTTGTTGTGAGGGGGGAAGGGCAAGGAGATTGTAAGCCCCTTTGAGTCTCCTACAGGAGAGAAAGGGGGGATATAAGTTCAAACTCTTCTTCTTCTTCCACACTCTAAATGTCAATCTTGTTTGGGGATAAGAGAATTCTGTGCCTTTGTGGTTTGGCACAAATCAATGGTAGTGCACGCAGACATGATGGCCAGTCTTCCCTACAGATGGGTAATTTAGGTGTATTAGAGCAAGTCAGTGATCACATTCATACCTGGCAGAGATCTACAGAATTACCTCTCCCATCAGAGAGAGAGAGAGAAAGAAAAAAGGAAGCCAGCCCAGAGTAGAAAATCATGCAGAAATATAAAATGCACCCTCCTCTGGACAGGTTCTTTGGGCTGACAGGAGCTTTGATTATTTATCTCTTGTGGCAAACCAGTCATTCCCTCATAGCTTGGACATTTTCTACTTTAGACCTTTGCCTATTGCAGCTTATGACCTACAGTTTTGACATGAAAGGAGGCCAATCCCGGGGGGGGGGGGGGGGGGGGGGGAGGGGGGGGGAGGGGGGAAAACAAGATTTATTTTACCTGCTTCCTGGCACTTTCCGTATCGTTGTGTAATCTCTGGATTACTCGGTTGAGCTCCATGATCTCATGCTGGTTGCATTTAAGCTCTTCATTGTATTTGCCCCGATTATTCTGAATCTCTGCAATCTATTAAACGGTAAAAAATATGGATGAAGACATGTCATTAGAAGCAGTGATGTCACACCCACAGGGCACTGCTGCTGAAAGTCGGAGGCTTTCTCCAGCCTAAGAAACCTTCCTCCAATTTCAGACCCTTTTCACTACAGGAAGAGCCATTAAGTTGGAAGAAAGCTTCCTAGGCCTGTCTGGTGGAGAAATCATATCAACAGCAATAAAATGCTACAAAAACATGATTCCCCAACCCCAAGAAACCTTTCCTTGAGGGTAGGCTTTGGATCCCGTCCAATAAATAAGGCACAACTGTATGTTTTTGCAATATAAATGGAACATCTGGAAAAGACCAGAGTGTTGATCATTTTTGTTTTAAAAACAGGGATTCTGATTGTCCCTTTCCACACAAACCAAAGAAAATGTTATGAGGCAGGAAATAAAATGTTTCCTCCATGGAGTTCCGCATGGTTTTAAGCTCAAAACATTTTATTTCCTGCCTGAAAACGTTTTATTTGCACGTTGTTCCCTAGCGATTCTTTTTTGAAAACGTTTTGAAAAATTTTTCATATGCTGTGCAGAGCGCTTAAAAACATTTCTCTCTGCAGTCCCCGGACTTCCCTGCTGACACCATTTTCTGAACTAGCAGTGGTTATCTCATGCTATATTACCATCAACTTTTTAATATTTTTTTGAGGGGGGTCATGTCTACATAGCTATGTAGACATGACCCTAGAAAGTCACAGCACAAGGCTTTGAAGCCTTATAGCTACAAATCGAAGAAGTTAAAAAAAAAAGATTGACCACAAAATGGCAGCCAGGATGAAGGGGGTACGTAAGAACATAAGAACAAGCCAGCTGAATCAGACCAAAGTCCATCTAGTCCAGCTCTCTGCTACTCGCAGTGGCCCACCAGGTGCCTTTGGGAGCTCACATGTAGGATGTGAACGCAATGGCCTTCTGCGGCTGTTGCTCCCAATCACCTGGTCTGTTAAGGCATTTGCAATTTGAGATCAAGGAGGATCAAGATGGGTAGCCATAAATCAGGGGTAGGGAACCTGCGGCTCTCCAGATGTTCAGGAACTACAATTCCCATCAGCCTATGTCAGCATGGCCAATTGGCCATGCTGGTAGGGGCTGATGGGAATTGTAGTTCCTGAACATCTGGAGAGCCGCAGGTTCCCTACCCTGCCATAAATTGACTTCTCTGCTGGTTCCAGAGACTGAACTAAAGCCCCACCTCTCAGGAGCCCAGGGCAAAGAGGAACAAGAGATGAACTCTGTTAACCCCTGTTAAGCCCCACCTTCCAGGTTCAGCAGCCTTAGCTCACAGGAGCCTTACAAGGAGAAAAAGAGATAACCCCTGTTAAAATAACACTGTTTTAAAAGCTGTGGCTTTGAGAAAAGCCCTCCAAAATGAACACCAGCAGGTCACTCTGCTCTTCCTGGCCAAGTCTTCTTCTCCACTGCTGCTACTCCTCTCTATGGTAAATGTGGATAAATGGGTAAATGTGGATAAATGGAGGGTTTTGCAAAGTTTTGCAAAATGTTTTCAGATGGTTGTGAGGATTTGTCACACTAAATACCTTGTTGTGGTAAAAGGCTTCGGCTTCTTGCTTGCTGTTTTGAGCGATACTCTGATACCAAGCTTCTACATTATTCAGGATGAGGTCCATGTCCAGGTCTCGGGTATTGTCCATTTTCAGAACCACTGAAGTGTCACAGACCTGATGGTCTAACTGAATCAACTCCTACAGAACACACACACACACACAAATATGGAACCTTTAAAAAACACTATTTCTTGTTTGCTTGAAGAAAAGTTTCCTGCATGGTTCAGACAATGTGAAATTTTACCTGCGCGAAGACAAATCTCAGGGCTTCCAATTCTTGTGCCAGCACATCTACTCTGGCTTCTAGCTCTTCCTTGGTGAGGAACACAGAATCCACATCCTAAGAACCAAGAGTGAGAAAGTACATTAGAAATCGGATTGTTAAGAATATTGGTAGCAGGGCATTTTGGGAATTTGGTCTCAGAATTGGTATTTTCATTTTTTTATAAAAGAAGCTACAATATGCTGCAGGCAGATGTTTATTTTTCATAGTCCCATGTCGAAGACGTTAGCCCATTTGAAGCATGGTCTCATGCAGCCTGGCGCCATCGTATCTTCGAGACCGCATCACCCCATACGTCCCTACGTGGCCTCTCCGATCGGCGGAGGCCAATTTACTGGTGGTCCCTGGCCCCTCGGCGATGCAGCTGGCCTCCACACGGGCCAGGACCTTTACGGCCTTGGCCCCGGCCTGGTGGAATGCTCTTCCTCCAGCTGTCCGGGCCCTGCGGGACCTTGGGGAGTTCCGCAGGGCCTGTAAGACAGAGCTGTTCCGCCGGGCCTTTGGAGGAACCAGCCGCCAATAGTGCCCCTTCCTTGGCCCTTAACATCTGGGCCACCAAACATCTAATGAGACTCGCCACGCCTCCCTCTACCGTGGGGAGGGAGGGATTTTATATTATTGGAACGCTGGACGCCACCTTATATCTTGATTTTAACTTTAAATTTAAACCTTGAGTTTTATATTTGGTAAATGCATTGGGAATAATGCACTTTCAATCAGTGCACTTTGCAGCTGGATTTTACTGTGCAGAATAGCAAAATCCACCTGCAAACAATTGTGAAAGTGGATTGAAAGTGCATTATTTTGTGGGTGTGGAAGGGGCAACAGACAGGTTAATTTTTCTTACATCCTTCCCCTCTCATACACTTCTTACCTCCTCCCTTTCTCCACTACCCACCTGTCACCCACTCGATGGCTCCCACCATTCCTGCTTTTGCAGCTCAGTGGAGGTGGGGGCAGTTGCAGCTGTGCCTCAGTTCCCCCTGCCAACTTTTCCTCCCTTCCTCTCTCTGGCCCCAGCATAGATTTTGTTTGTTTGTTTTTCGGTCTTGGCTGCTGCAGGCAAGCCCAGAGTAGCTCCCAGACTCCTCCACTGCTGGTCTCACCACACTCTCCCCCTGCCCCCCACCCCACTATTGCTGCTGATAATGATGCCTGGGGCAAGAGGAGACATGGGTGTTGTCTACACATTCACAGACAATGCTTCTGTTTCGAGGGGGAATTTTTCTACAAACTTAGAATCACAGAATCATAGAGTTGGAAGAGACCACGAGGGCCATCAAGTTCAACACCCTGCCATGCCAGGAACACACAATCAAAGCACTCCCATATGATCATCCAGCCTCTGTTTAACAACCTCCAAAGAAGGAGACTCCACCACTCTCCGAGGCAGTGAATTCCACTGTGGAACAGCCCTGACGGTCAGAAAGCTCTTCCTAGTGTTTAAGTGGAATCTCTTTTCCTGCACCTTGAATCCATTACTCCGTGTTCTAGTCTCTGAGGCAGCAGAAAACAAGGTTGCTCCCTCTTTGGCATGGCATCCCTTCAAATATTTGAACATAGCTATCATGTCCCCCCTTAACTTGGGATGTTTCTCAAATTTGAAGAAGTATCTTTTTGGGATAAGTTTGACCCTGTTCCATGGATTTAGATATCTGCTTATGTAGGGGGCACAGATACTTGGGATATGGATATATAGTTGATCAGTTGGCCCAATGAAAAATCAGACCCTGATTCAGAGTTCTTTGAACAACCTGAAGCTCATCACAGAAAAAGTCAACATTGGAAATTTAAAAAAGTTGGTCTGTATCAAGTAATGTGATCTAAATTAGGTTATTACAGACAAGAAGACTAGTTATAACTATCCAGCATTCACAAGATGATTTAATATATCTGGCAAATACGAAAACTTTCCTAAAAGAGTCTGTTTGACAGCCTTTTCTCAACTTAGTTGAATGTAATCTATATATATAAAAAGCTAACAGTGTTTTTGTTGATGACAGTATACCTCAGTAACTGCTGGGCCAATTCCTCTGAAAATTCCCAGCCACTATAGTCAGCCAGGCGAGAGTATTTTTAGATGGTCACATTCCTGAAATTTCACACCTGGCCCAGGTAAAATGCCTTTTTCCTGGCGCTCCCTGGTGAAAAACATGCAGCTGCCTGTGTGTAACTGTCACCCTTAGAATGTTCGTGCTGCTTAGAATGTTCACTCAGATGGCCAGAGATGAGCAGTGGAAACAGCACATAGGCAGTAACTCGAGTGGAAGTGAAACACATACACACACATACACACAAGGGAGAGGGAAGGGAGGGAGAAGAAGAAGAAGAGTTTGGATTTATATCCCACCTTTCTCTCCTGCAGGAGACTCAAAGGGGCTTACAATCTCCTTGCCCTTCCCCCCTCACAACAAACACCCTGTGAGGTAGGTGGGGCTGAGAGAGCTCCGAGAAGCTGTAACTAGCCCAAGGTCACCCAGCTGGCATGTGTGGGAGTGTACAGGCTAATCTGAATTCCCCAGATAAGCCTCCACAGCTCAGGCGGCAGAGCTGGGAATCAAACCCGGTTCCTCCAGTTTAGATACACGAGCTTTTAACCTCCTACGCCACTGCCACTGAGAGGGAGGGGTGGCATCAGAGGGGGGATCCAGCAGGTTCTCACAGGTTCCCGAGAGTAGGTTACTAATTATTTATGTGTGCCGAGAGGGGGTTACTAATTGGTGATTTTGCCACGTGATTTTTGCCTTAGATTTTGCCCCTCCTCTCAGCAGTAGCGTGCAGAACTTGAAGCAGTGTAGCAGGAGGTGCACCAGCGTGCGTGGCAGCCTGCGTGCATTCATTTCCCACCCAAGAACCGGCACAGCAGCTGCATCCTTGCCACAGCCCCGCCCAGGAATGCCCCGCCCCTGGAATACCCGGCCATGCCCCCGTCTTGCCCCGCCCAGCCCCATTGGCGCTACGCCACAGTTTGAATCCCACCACCATGGGAACCTGTTACTGAAATTTTTGGATCCCACCACTGGGTGGCATGCAAGGGAAGAGAGGGAGGGAGAGGAAAGGGATGGAGGGGGAGGCATGCAAGGGAGGAGAAGTGAGAGAGGGGAGACAGTGAGGGGTGGCATGCAAGGGAGGGGAGGCAGGGGGCCCAGCATCTTGATATGACCCACCCACCCTAGCGGAGGGAAAGGGAAGGGAGGGAGGGGTGGCATGCAAGGGAAGAGAAGTGAGGGAGGGAAGAGAGGGAGGGGCGACATGCAAGGAACGGGAGGGAGGGGCCAGGCACCCTAGATTCCCTGAATACTGCGGTTACAGTTGAGAAAACCAGGTGCCCATTACTCAGGAGTAAGCTCGTTACAGCAACCGTGACATACTTTGAATGGCTGCGTAGCACCCCTCAGTGGGTTTCCTCAGAAGCGACACCCATTGCCACCAACCAAACTTACTCCCAGGTAAAGGATCATGACCAGCCAGCCTAGATGTGTGGGAGGTGTGCCTTTCCATTCCCCCCCCAAGGAATGCGGGCACACACATCAATGACATTGCACAGTATCAGGCTGCGTGTTTGCATGAGCACGTGCTGCTGGCCTCTGCAATTGATTTGCTGCTACTGTTGCTTTTCAATTTCACCACAATAAGCCACAGAAACGCGTGGCCGGGCCCCGCTAGTCTATATATATAAAAATCTAACAGTGTGTTTGTCCCTGATGGTCTCCCTCAGAAACTGCTGGACGGATTGCCCCCAAATTTTCACAGGATGTCCTTCCCTGTTGCGGGCAGGTAATAGGACCTTCAAATCGCCGAAAGTCAATACGTGAGCCAGGTAAAACATCTTTTTCCTGATGCACCAGGCCATGAAGCTGGCTGTGTTTAACTGTCACCCTTAGAATGTTCGTGCAGCCTGTCTGTGGCCTGAGGGCTTGGTATGAGGGCTTAGGATGTTCATGCAGATGGGCAGAGATGAGCATTGAAAACAGTAAATATGTAACACTGTTAGGTAATACGACTGGCTCCGCTTCTTTTGCACATGGCCCTTTAAGAACCCAGGGAGCTGGCTTCGATCTGAGCGCTTCACCACCCTGCCTCTGCTGCCTGACTGGGATAGCCTCCTTGCCCCAGTTCTGCCTTACCCAAGCCAGGACTGTGCATGTCAACCAGCCTCATGGACAGCGGGATTCACACTCTGGACAGTTCTGCTGTGGAATGGAAAGGGTTACCTCATACTAAAAAAACAAGACAGCACTATATAACGATGTGCATTGAAAAAGGGAAAGAGGGATTCCTTTTGACCACCCCAAAAGGCTATGCTGGGGATCATTGGACCTTCATGGACATCTGTGTGGGTTGCGGACTGTGATGAGAAGGACAATTGCCACAGCAACGCGTGGCCGGGCCCGCTAGAATTGTAATAAGATTGATAAGGTAAGCACGCAAGTGGCACCCCCATTTTTGTCAATAAAGAAGGATGTTTTCCATATGCATTTATCTGTGTGTGCCATGATGCTCTCTCCTTTGAACTGAATGAGGAAACCATTGTCCACAGGGAACTACTATTTTACCATGACATTTTGCCCTGGTTTTATTTCAATATTTTCCAAGTCACGGTCTCACCTTTTTGAGCACCACAAACTCATTCTCTGCAGATGCGCGCCTGTTCACTTCCTCTTCATATCTATTTTGAAAAGACAAGGGGGAGGACCCAAAATCAATAGTCTGTTCTTAATAGAAGAATCAAAACAGGAAGCAGCTCATTTCAACACACTTTGATCTAGCCCAGTGGTTCTCAACCTGTGGGTCGGGACCCCTTTTGGGGTTGAACGACCCTTTCAGAGGGGTCGCCTAAGACTCTCTGCATCAGTGTTCTCCATCTGTAAAATGGATAAATGTTAAGGTTGGGAATCACCACAACATGAGGAACTGTATTAAAGGGTTGTAGCATTAGGAAGGTTGAGAACCACTGATCTAGCCACTGTTTCTATCCTAAACTTGTGCTTTTTGTAAAAAATAGAAATGTTGGGCTTGGGTTGAGTTTAAGGGATGAATATAACTTTTCATGAACATTTTTAGCCGCAGTAATAGGCATCCTCTCCAGCCTGTGATTTTTTTTTAAAAAAAGGAATGCAGTGAAATCAGCTAAAGATCACCCCTGCAGAGTCAGGAAAAATAGTGATGCAATTGCCTATGTGAACGAGGTGGGAAAAACCGTCCTCACTTTCAAATGTGTTCAGTTTCTGTAAGTGACACTGTCAGAAAGCTTATCTAATTGACATCATCATGACACCATCCTAGCTCACTATATGACCCCTAATTATAGGGATCACCCCTGTGGCTGAACTTGGAAGAAAAGGACACAGTAAGTTGAGGAACAACATGATGTTTATTTAAAACATTGATAAGTCTGCTTGCCTGATGGCAACAAATTGAAGCAAATTTGTTCAGTGCATTGATTTCTTCTTCAGGATTCTCGACAAGATGGACCACTGGTCTGATCCAACAGAACTTTTCTTATGTTCTTATGATAATAGGTGGCAGGAGAACTCAAAGGGAAAATTGCTTTCTGTCTAGCTTTGAGGGGTTAGAGCAATGGTTCTCAACCTTCCTAATGACATGACCCTTCAATACAGTTCCTCATGTTGTGGTGACCCCCAACCATAAAATTATTTGTGTCTCAGTTCCTAAGACCATCAGAAATATGTGTTTTCCGATGGTCTTAGGCGACCCCCGTGAAAGGGTCATTCGACCTCCAAAGCGGTCGTGACCCAAAAGTTGAGAACCACTGGGCTAGAGGCTGGGGGCAGATGGTTAGATAGACTCCCAAGTCATCTTCTCCTTAATTTGATTTTACTTACTTTGACCGGTATTCCTCTACTAGTTCTTGCATGTTCTTCTGTTCATGCTGCAGTTTCCCTCTCTCGTTCAAGACACACTCCAGCTGTTTCTTAAGGGTGGCAAGGAAATTCTCATAGTAGGTCTCAACGTTCTTCCTTGAAGGCTGGACACATTGCTGGAGCAGCTCCCATTTGGTAGTGAGCACCTTGTTCTGTTGCTCCAGAGATCGGACCTGAAAAGAAAACACTAGAACAGGGATGTTTTTCCAATGATAAGCCTAGACCTCTTTCTCTTTGCACCTTGCATAGAGCAATTCAGCGTATCAGAAATCTCACTCTAGCACACAAAAATCCCGCTCAAGTTGGTCCCCAGTTCTTGTAATATTCATATCTTAGGACAGTTCCAGAAATTAGATAGCAACAAACCTGAGCGTGTTGCTCGCGGTACAGCAAAGCCACGCAGATATGTATGTTTCCTTTGAAATGTAGTGTTGGAGGAGAGTGTTACGGATACTGTGGATTGCTTCCCCCCCCCCCAAAAAAACCCAGTGGGTTCTAGATCACATCAAGCCTGAACTGTCCTTAAAAACTTAAATGACTAAGCTGAGGTTGTGGTATTTTGGTCACATAAGAAAAAAAGAGTCACCAGAAAAGATAATGATGCTAGGAAAGATTGAAGGCAGCAGGAAAAAAGGAAAGACCAGTGGCAGAGCTACAAGGGGACGGTGTGTGTGTGTGTGCCATGCACAGGGCGCATGCCTGGGGGCACAGAAAATTGCCCCCAGGCCCCTCCCCCTTTCCCCCACCTCCCACGGCACCCACCCTTCCCACACTTACCTTAGTTTCTTTCCTTTTCCTGGAACTTTTTCAGGCTGCAAAAAGGCCTGTTCACAGTAAAAACGTCCTGATGGAAACTATACTTCCCAGGAGACCTTGGGGCTCACAAGGTCTCCTGGGAAGTATAGTTTCCATCAGGCTGTTTTTACTGTGAACAGGTTTTTTTGCAGCCTGAAAAAGTTCCAGGAAAAGGAAAAAAACTAAGGTAAGTGTGGGAAGGGGGGTGCTGCAGGGGGGCCATGGGGAGCGGAAAATATAGACTGCGCACCGGGCGCAGCTTGGCCCAGCTACGCCTCTGGGAAAGACCCATCATGAGATGGATTGAATCCATCAAGGAAGCCCCAGCCCTCCATTTGCAAAACCTGTTAACAATAGGATGTTTTGGCGGACACTGATTCATAGGGTCGCCATGAGCCAGAAGCGACTTGATGGCATTTAACACACACACATATTTCCAAAGGTTTTTGAGTGTACTCTTAAAAATTCTAAGGTGCGCAGATGATAATTAATGCACGTGCCATGTCCCTTAAACCTACGCTTCTAGTGAATATGTATTTATTTATTTTATTTATTTATACTTTAGGCTTTTATACCGCCCTATCCCCGAAGGGCTCCGGGCAGTGTACAACATGTGACAAAATACAATCATAAAACCCCCATAAATTAGTTAAAACCTATAAAAGCAGCGGAAGACTAACTATAAAACTGACCATTATAAATATAAGTGGCGCCAGACTCCCTATTATTAAATCCTTTCTCAAAGGGAGGAACGGCGAGTCCCATCCAATAGTATAAGGCCCAGATGTAAGAGCCAAGGAAACATGTGTATTATGAAACAGAATGAAGCGCAAGTCAGGCAAGATGGCTGCCAAGATACATATTAGAAAAATAAGGATGGGGCTGGGCTTGCTCTGCATAACTGTCACTGCACAGAGAAGACTACCCCTGAATCTTGCAGACTAAAGGTGCCCCAAACAGGGGGGCTGTCTAGTGGGGGAGCCTTGCTGGTACCATGTTTCACCTCACAGAGTGGGAGGCTAGTGAAAATACATGAAGCTGCCATACACTGAATCAGACCAATGGTCTCTAGACATCAGTACTGTCTACTCAGACTGGCATGGTTCTCCAGGATTTCCAGTAGAGGCCTTTCTCATGACCTACTGCCTGGTTCTTTTAACTAGAGATGCCAAGGATTGGTTCCGGAATCTTCCGTATGCCATGCGGATGCTCTACCACCGAGCCATTGTCCCTCTCAACATAGAGAATTTCTTTTTAGCTCCATTTGTTAAGCTGCTACATTAGAAAAATTTGTCCTGACAGGCATCTTCTTTCCCCCATTGTTCTGCAATAGGCCAGAAGTTGGTTTTTGTTTGTCTACAGCTTTTTTAAAAAAGAACTGTAGCCTTGCTAAATGCAATGTAATGTGTCATGTAATCCTTCTGGAGCTCAGGGGGAAATGGCTTGTAAGAATATTTTAAAGTAGCTGAGTCATAGACCTCAAATTGTGCAGAAATTGTGAAAACCAACATCAGAACTGACATTTAACTTATGTGTCACGTAAGGGTGTCTCCTACTACTCACTGAATGAACTGTTCAAACACAGGTTCAGAAAAAGAAGATCTATGAGGCCTAGCCTGCCCTTGCAGCGAATGAGGTGATGGAACCCTGAGGTGATAAAGTGGTTCGGTCAAATTGCAGGGAGGGAAGCCATTTTTGAATACTCCTCCTTGTTTAAAACCCCCTTGTAAATGAAAATGTAACACGTTAAGGAAAAAGGTTCTATTCTAGTCTGGTTGCCAACCCCCTGGGGAGGCCTGGGGACCTAACAGAATAGCAGTTCATCTCCAAATGACAGGGTTCAGTCCCCCTGAAGAAAACTGTCCTTTGGAAGATGGACTGTATGTAGGATTGCCAATCTAGATGGTGGCTGAAGATCTCACACTATTACAACAGATCTCCAGGCCTTGGAGAAAATGGCCGCTTTGGAAGATGGACTCTGCTAGGTTGCCAGTCTCCAGGTGGTGGTTGGAGATGTCCTGCCAGTACAACTGATCTCCAGCTGACAGATATCAGTTTGCCTGGAAAAAATGGTCACTTTGGAAGGTGGTCTTTATGGCATTGAAGTGCCCCCTTCCCCAAATCCCTCCCTCCTCAGGCTCTACTCCCTAAATCTCGAGTATTTCCCCAACCCGCAGCTGGAGACCCTTTGGCATTAGACTTTGCTGAGGACCTTCCACTCCAGGGGGAACTGCAGGCCCCACCCGGAGGCTGATCTCCAGCAGAAGCTCTTTGGGCCACATTGAGTGATATATAGGGTGACCATCCGTCCCGATTTTCGCAGGACACTCACGCTTTTGCGTAGAGTGTCCCGCGTCCCGCTGGGCTTATGCCATTGTCCCGATTACGGACAATGGCCCGCAGCAGCACACTGCCTTTTGCGCGGCGCCTCGGTCAGAAACAGCTCGTGAAGCACTCGGGCCTCGGCTGCCGCAGTGCCTTCTGGGGCGCTTCCCTGTTTCTGACCGGGGAGCGCCGCGCAAAAGGCTGCCTTTTGCTCCTGCGGCTGCGCGCGTGGGCTTCTGAGGCTGCGCGCACGCGCGCACGGCCGCTTCCCCTTCCCGGGCCGGAAAGGTGACCATCTGGTCACCTTAGTGATATAGGGTCCTCCACAGAAACACTCTCATGTTCCTGAGTTTCATGAAACACCTGTGGCGTTTTAGCAGCTATATTTCAAGTGATTTTGTGGTTGAAGATGATCAGTGTGTCCCAGTAGAGAGACAGTAGTCTGTTGCAGGACAAATGAAGCCTCTCTGAACTGAAAGAGAAAGGAGCAACCGGGGGGGAAAGAAGAAGAATGATGAGAGAGAAAATAAAGCAGGGGCTGTAAGAGGGATAACAGAATAAAATCTGATGTTAAGAAACCTGACTTGTGTTGTCTCTCTGCTTGCATTGCTACAAAACCACCTTGGATTCTAAACAATTTCTGCCATGTGGGGATGCCAGCCGCCAGGTGGGACCTGGGGATCCCCCGGAATCACACCTCATCTCCAGGTTACACAGATCGGTTCCCCTGGAGAAAATGGCAATCCTATTGTTTTATATTCTCCAGTTGTAGATGCTGTTCTAAACTGCTGGTTCTGATTGAAAATTTGCCTTAAAAAAAGTACTGGTGACTGATTGTTCCTGGTGTGTGTTTTGGTGCAATTTTAATGAGGGTGGAGGGAAGCGAATGTAACCCCGGTGTAAGAATGGGATGACCCAAAAAGGCACAAATAAAACTTTTCCAAGCTGAAAAAAAAGATGTTTCTGGGTGGAATTCCACACAGTTTTTCTTCCAAAAGTTTTATATCCCGCCTCAAAACGTTTTACATGAATTGCCTTTTTTTAGTGATTCTTTTGATGGAGATGTTTTTTAGAGGGATCCATTTGTGAGATGACTCTTTGCCTGTAGAAACCCCTTGCCTTGTTTTTGGAACATTTCAGAGTGTTTTTCATATGGGTGGGGGTGGGGGCAGTGGGAACCATTGGGCAAAGTGGGCAGTTGCCCTGGGCGCCGCCTTGTGGGGGGCACAAAAACTGCAGGTTCGTCTGTGGGATTTTTGGCCTGCAGATGGCGCAGTTTTTAGGCTAGCAGCACCAAAATTCCAGGGATTTTTCGGGAGACTATCCAGATGATATCACCCAGGTTTGGTGAGGTTTGGTGAGGTTTGGTTCAGGGAGTCCAAAGTTATGGACTCCCAAAGGGAGTGCTTCATCCCGCATTGTTTCCTATGGGAGCTAATAGGAGATGGGGGCTACACCTTTGAGGGTCAATAACTTTGGACCCCCTGAACCAAACTTCACCAAACCTGGGTGGTATCATGAGTAGGGTCTCATGAAGATACTTGGAAATTTTGGTGCTGCTATCTTAATAATTGCACCCCTGACAGCAGGCACCCCCTGACAGCAGGCATTTCCCCAGATTTTCCTTTTAAATCCACCCCCTTCCTGCCAATGTTTGTTTTCTTTATTTCTTTTATTCTCTCAATGCCTAATAAAGGTTATCATTACTATTTTGAAAGCATTTTGAAAATGTTTTCAAAAAAATATTTCTGCTGTGTTCAGATTTGTGAGTTGGGGCATGTTCTATAATGTGATGGTGACTTTGAAACGACCTGGTGGGAAAAAATTTTTGTTTGGTCACGGTGGGGGAGGGTGGCTGCCCATGGGGGGGCATCAAACTCAGGTTTTGCCCAGGGCTCCAGTTTGCCTAGGTACGCCACTGGGTGGGGGGGTTGTAATCTTCACAGCGTCAACTACAGAAGACTCAGGAAACTGTAGCATGAGGCTGTGGAGCTTGAAGCACTGATTTTTACACACACACACACACACACACACACACACACACACACACACACACACACACACACACGGAAAGAGCAGGGGAAAACACAAAATGGCAGCCTAGAATTGTTTGAAGGGGGTGAGTGTGAACAAAAGTGGGGGAGTTAAAACTTTGTACCAAGGTTTTACAATCATTTAAGCAGATTTGTGTGGAAAGAGCCATGGGGATTTTAATGAGATAATTTTATTTATTCTGTACACCGTTTTGAGCCACAGCTTTGCGGAAAATGTAGCGTACAATTTTCAAAATAAATAGATAAATCCCTTGCAAAGAAGGGGTGTGAAATGGTGTAAAACTGGGCAAAATAACCTTCAATATACAAAGAGCATGGAAAAATGGTATTTAAGAAAAATGGTTTGAAAATGGGCTATTTCGATGCTATTCAGAAAACCAAAAAACGGGCATCAG
The DNA here is from genome assembly GCF_021028975.2 of Sphaerodactylus townsendi. Taxonomy (NCBI): domain Eukaryota; kingdom Metazoa; phylum Chordata; class Lepidosauria; order Squamata; family Sphaerodactylidae; genus Sphaerodactylus; species Sphaerodactylus townsendi. Next base: position 148,786,314 of record NC_059427.1, on the reverse strand, counting down.
CAATGACAAATGGGTGAAATAAAAGACTCATAAGAAATGGGAAGTGCATATTTATGCATTCTTACTTGTGAATGCAATGAGGTACTTTACATTGAAAACAAATGGGGAACCCCTTCTAAAAGTGGGACTATTTATCAAGAGCTCTTTCACTCACGAGGAATCACTGGCTTCTTGGGAACCATTTTCATTTTTCAGGTTACAGCAAAGGAATTTATATTCTTCTTCTGTCTCCCAAATCTAAAAAACTGCATTTAATTTTGAATATTTGTAGACGAATTGCATTTAAGTGCTGTGTGGTTTCCGGGCTGTATGGCCGTGTTCTAGCAGCATTCTCTCCTGACGTTTTGCCTGCATCTGTGGCTGGCATCTTCAGAGGATCCTCTGAAGATGCCAGCCACAGATGCAGGCGAAACGTCAGGAGAGAATGCTGCTAGAACACGGCCATACAGCCCGGAAACCACACAGCACCCGATTCCGGCCGTGAAAGCCTTCGACAATACATTGAATTGCATTTAAAATTGAAAGATTGGAGTCCACTGCTCTTAGCCACAACACTATGCTGGTACATACCATGTTCAAGATAGTATAGTGTAAAACAAACACCATTGGTATGCAAGGCAAAATAGAAGCAAGGTCGGCCGAAGCAAAGTACATCCGTCACCTCCTTGGCTTGCTCCTGTGCTAACCAAGTCCAAGCAATGCTACAAAAGTTTACTTGGAGCCAGCCAACAGCAGGGCAGGCTCAGGAAGTGATACCAATCTCCTCCTATGCTGCTAGGATCTGAGAGGTTCCTACATGCCGATAGGCTGAAAACTAGGATCTAGCTGAGGATAGATCCTGTTAGGATTCAGTGTCACCTCAGTGGGCCACGACAAGCAGTTTCTTGACTCAATTGGCTGCAGAACTAGCTCACATGCAAAGCTCTATGATAAAATAGAGTCTCTACTTCCAGAGGCTTATAACTTATGTAAGGCTCATTCCGCACATGCAGAATAATGCACTTTCAAACTGCTTTCAGTGCTCTTTAAAGCGGTGCGGAATAGCAAAATCCACTTGCAAATAGTTGTGAAAGTGGTTTGAAAACGCATTATTTTGCGTGTGCGGAAGGGGCCAGAGATAGAACCCAGAAGAAGAGGGAACAGGGATTGAGAAGCAGAGAATTCACCAGGGGAAGAGTTAGAGACCAAATGGCAGAATGAATGCCAACAAAGCGAACACCTGGTTCCTGCCTTTCTTGCCTTCAATGCCTGTCTGCAATAGAGGCATAATTATCTGGATCTACTTTAATGTACAGTGAAAATATCTGGCAAGAGAAAAAGAGCTCTGAACCCTACAGTGCTAAGGAGAAGGCTGCAGGAAAGGTTTTCAGAAGTGAATTTCAGTTATCAGGGGATTTAGGGAGGCTAGTGAGGTTTAAGGGATGGTAGAATTGGGGAACGCCACAGCACAAGACCTTACAGAAAGAGAAAGGAGCAAGGGAGGAATGAAGAACACTGAATGGAAACTGAAAGGGAACACGTTCCACATGTATGTCTTCCGCACTTGTAGCAAATAGAAGGTTGGATGATATCCATGCTCTCTCACCTTGTCAATGAAGCAAGCAAACTGGTTGTTAAGCGTCTTCATCTCCTCTTTCTCGTGTGCTCGCGCTTTCTGCTCCTCTGGATCCACTCCAACAGCAAGGGGCCTCAAGAGGCGCTCATCAATACTGACCCGACGGATCCCTTCTCGTACACCACCCATCCTATTGAAACCAAGCTGGCCCTGAGCATCGGCATAGCCTCCTCCAAAGCCTCCATAGCCCATGCCACCCACCATGCCCATGCTTTGCCCACCCATGCCACCGTAGATACGTCCTCCGTAGCCAGAACCGTAAGCAATCCTTCGGCCTCCACTACCATAGTTATTGAGGCTCATGCTGGTGTAGCCACCAGCTCTGCGTTGCCTTTCAACTGGTTGGCACACAGTGGCACAGTTGCCATGACCACCACCTAGACCACCAATAACAGAAACAGAAGAAAAGGCCCTTTGTCCACCCAGGTACTGTGGACTGGCACACACATTCATGGTAGCTTTGAGAAAGTTAAGCAAGCCGAGTTAGTGAAGCAGTGGGAACGAGGGAAGAGCAGAGGCGTGAAGGAAAAAGAAATCCCTTTGATTCGAAATCAGGTGCTTTTCTCTTATATATCGCTCGAGAGCTGCATGGGGTGCAGAAAAATTACATGAAACACTTTGGGTTTGGTTTGCCTGGCAGCTAGAAATGGTTTCTCCAGAGCAACCCGTGCTCCAGAGCAAACACTTATCTTATACAGAACAGTGAGAAATTAAAAAACTTGCTTTGCTTGCAAGCTTCGCTCAGACAGAGGCCTTTATGTTTGTCTTAATTAATCCGTGGCTTAATGTGTAATTATCTTTCAGCAAAATGCTTCAAATGGCTTGTTCACAGGTGAGTTTCACTTGCAGCTTCACCCCATTCTTATTTTAATTACAGCAAGGGAAATACCAACAAGACTGATTATTAATGAGGATTTTTTTCTCTCTCATGATCTCATTTTTAAGCCCTGAGTCTAGGGGTGGACAGAGCAGTAATTGCTCGGAGAGCTGTCATTGAAATTCTGCTCAAAGCAAAATTGGAAATGAATTGATGGGTGCTTCCCTGAGCAGAAACCACCCAGGAAAGTCACAACAAACAGTCTCAGTAATGCTACTGGAATTTCTCATGGGTTTAAGGGGGGCGGGGGGTGCTTACAAAATCAGATTTTGAAAAATTCAAAATGAAAGAGGAATGTGAGGGAAGTCAAAGGAATGTTGAGAAAACCAGCAATATTTCTCAGATGGGCTTCTCACGTTCCTTTTTTTTGGACCCGGAAAGAAGACAAAGGCCTATACAGGTCTCCTTCGCATTTAGACTTTATCCTCCCCGCCCCCCAATGGCTGATTCCCTGCATACACATTCATTAGGCTTTTTCGTGCTAACCCGGCCTTGGATGGCTGAAGCCTCACAGTTTTCAAAACCTCTTTAAGTGTGATGTTTACTCTCCCTTCGCAGTTTCTGTGAAGGATTCTGCTATACGTTCTGTCCTCCATTGGTCTTCTTGCTCTTCCTGGCCGTTCCTGAAGGGCAACAGGTATATTTGGTATATATAATCCTGTCAAGCAAAGTTGTGGGTGGAAATGTGGATTGTGCAGCACATCAAATTAAAATAGTTATCTGTCAAAAGACCAGCCGTTTTACCTCAGAAGTCCATGAAAACATAAGCAGAACTTTACTTGAACTGAGAGAGAAAACTTACATTATATACATTAACAAAGTATCACCAATAATAGTTACATGCACAGCTCATGGTTTGTTACAATTTGGTTGTGTTACAATATCTTTTAGTCAGAGCACTTTCTATATATCATTTGGTTTACAACAGTATACAGAACACATCATAGGTCGATTCTGCACTTGCATCATCGACCTTAGTTCGAGCTGCGTTCGACCTAAGTGCTCGCGCACAACCACTGGGATCGACGCGGGTTTTGTACCAGCTTAGCCCGTGTAGCGGTCAAATTTCCGACTCCAGTTGGGAACTACTACTTTTCTAGGAACCATCGCCAACTCAGCTCGATTCCAGTAAAGCGGAATCTCTGGTGTCAGGAGTCCCCATTCAGCCAATCACAGCTGAGTAAGCTCGGTATGTACAGCTTGAAGAACGCTGCATGGCGAAAATCGCACCTAATTGTTTTCCCCTCTTCTTTCTTGCGTTCGAAGCGATGGCTGGTCGCACAAACGGTGCACAATTTCCACGTACCAACATCTAAACACTGACAGGCATGGACCTGACAGTGTGTGGGGATCGGAATGGAGCGGCCAATCGGAACGGAGTGGCGAAGAGGCACAGGATGATTCCGCCCTCCGAGCTGGGATCAAGCTGGTTTCAGTGGGGAACAACAATGGCTTCGACCTAGGTTAGTACCCTTCTCAGGGAACTGGGTCGAACCTATTTTACTCGTGTGCAGAATCGCCCTTAGTCAGTCAGGCAGTCTCAGAGTGTATGTGTGAGGGAACAGAACACTACCAATGGATTTTAACTGTCACCTTTAGAATGTTTGTGCAGCTTCCCAGAATTCCATGCTGCTCTTGATGCTGCTGCATTCAAAGCAAGGCTGGAAATTCCAACAGTTCCCACCCACAAAACATCAGGAACTCTGGCTGGGAGAGAATGAGGATGTGGGGGGGTGGGGTGGGGGGGTGGAACTGTGCGACTGCGGAGTGATTCGCTGCTGGAAGATCCCTGTTTGCCCAGAAAGAACTGAGGAAACTCCATTTTGAAGCTCCTAGCTGTGCTGCAGGAGATGAGTGAATATTGGGCCAAAATCTATTGCAAAAGGGAGCATTTCTTATCCTAGTTAACTCAGTGATTGAATAAACATACATAATGTTGAAGGTGGGATGCTGAGTGAAGTGGACAGCCCAAGCAGCCAGTCATGACATGTTCTCTTTGGGGAGGGGTGTTTCAGGAAATGAGTGTAGTTTCTTACCCAGACTTAACAGCCCCATCCGGGGGGATGCGAATCCATCTCAGGGAGTGGTGCAATGGCCATGACGGCGGATTTCTCTCCCCCCCACCCGGGGTGGTTACCCTGACAGAGGGGTGATTTTGCCACTCTCTTCCATTGCTGGGACATGACGCAGGAGGCCACCACAACAGCATCCCAGTGCCCCGGTCACCACTGCTGGGGTAACTGTATGGTTCCAGTTTTAAGTATTCCCATCTTTGGGGACAAGACAAAGGCAACCTTGTGAGCCTGATCTGTGATAAACAAGAAATGATGAATTTCCAAGACTGGAATATTCATGTTTGATTCTCACTCCTGAAATCAGTTTTATAACCTTCTCTTTGAAAGCCCTGGATTGTGTTTCCACTAAAATATCCATGTTACATCTAGCCCATCAAATGTCTCTTGGCATTTTGAGATATTTATGTCCATGGTAAAGGTGAACCCTTAAGTGAAACTAATTCATACCTTATAGTCCAGGGGTAGGGAACCTGCGGCTCTCCAGATGTTCAGGAACTACAATTCCCATCAGCCTCTGTCAGCATGGCCAATTGGCCATGCTGGTAGGGGCTGATGGGAATTGTAGTTCCTGAACATCTGGAGCTCTAGGTTCCCTACCCCTCACAGGTAGTCAGTATGCACCCTAGGCAAAGCTAGAGCCCTGGGCAAAACCTGAGTTTGATGCCCCCAACAACAACAACAACAACCTTTATAAGGCATTGAAAGAATAAAAGAAAGAAAGGAAACAAGTATTGGCAGGAAGGGAGTGGATTTAAAAGGAGAATCTGGGGAAAATTTTAGGGTGTGCCTGCTGTCAGGGGTGCAATTATTAAGATAGCAGCACCAAAATTTCAGAGTATCTTCATGAGCCCCTACTGATGATACCACCCAGGTTTGGTGAAGTTTGGTTCAGGGGGTCCAAAGTTATGGACCCTCAAAGGTGTAGCCCCCATCTCCTATTAGCTCCCATTGGAAAAAACTTTGGACTCCCTAAACCAAAACTCACCAAACCTGGGGAATATCATTAGGATAGTCTCCTGAAAAATCCCTGAAATTTTGGTGCTGCTAGCCTAAAAACTGCACCCCCTGCAAGCCAAAAACAGAAAAAAACACTGAACATTCAAAAAAACCCACCTGCATTTTTGGCGCCCCCCCCCCCACAAGGTGGCGCCCTGGGCAACTGCCCACTTTGCCCAATGGGAGGAACGCCTCTGCTTATAGTGCCATCCTAGTCAACAAGCATTCCATCCTTCTAAGTCTACTGAATTAAGTGAGCTTAGAAGAGTGTAACTCTACTTTGGAGGGCACTGTTACAAAGGACTCCTTTATTTTGGTCTTGTAGCCTTACCTGAAAACCTGCTTTTCACCACCTAATTGCTTTGAACTACCACATTTATGCAGTTGTTATGTTTTCTAAAAGCTTTGATCTGTGAATGCTACGAAAAACCACAGCAAACCTCATTATCACTTCTCATGGGTAACTGTCCCTATAGCTGTTTCAGTGGACAAATTCTTTGCACTACAAGGAAAATATGGATCAGCAGTCAATTTTTTTCTTAATAAATGCCTTTGTTATCCATCCTGGGAAAGAAAATGCAAAGTTTTCATAGACATTAGCAAACTGAAGCCAATCTATACTCTCAGAAAAATCATATGGTACTGTACTTCTGGACTGTACAAAAGGGCATTGGGATTTCTATTATTTAGATATATAAAACAACTGCTTAGACATCGAAAATTAGCAAGTCAGATACAATCTTTTAATCTAATCTTTCTGCTTTTTATGCTCATTTTTGTTTTGCAGGGATTATGTTAGAATTGAAGAGAAATCTAGTTATTTTGTGATACGCTGTAAGGATAGCCCCATATGTCCCACGTCGGTCTCTGCGCTCGGCAGAGGCCAATTTACTGGAGATCCCCGCCCCCTCTATGATCGCGGCTGGTTTCCACCAGGGCCAGGGGCTTTTAATGCCCCTGGCCTGCCTGGTGGAATGCTCTTCCTCCAGCTGTCGGGCACCCTGGACCTACATGAGTCTGCCAGAGGGCCTGTAAGACTGAGTTATTCTCCCGGGTTTTGGGGAGGCCGGCTGCTGATAGGTGCCCATTAACAACTAAGATCCGCTGTTCCTTTCTCAGAGGAGTTGAGGAGTTAATGGTTGAATGCCATCTGTTTTAACTGATTATGAATTTGGAGCGCTGCATTTTAACTGATATGAATTTTTAGTATTTTATTCTGCTTATCCACTTGTTTATATTTATGATGTAAACCGCCCTGAGCCCTTTGGGGGAGGGCGGTATAAAAGTGGAACAAATAAATAAATAAATAAATAAACCAATGGGCACATTTATGATAAACTAGAAACTAATTGTTTACACAAAAATCCATTTGGAGGTCATTGGAAAAGCTGGGAATGTTTAGAACAAAGTGACCATTTCTAGTTTGGTCAAGTCCAGCTTTGGGGGTGGGGACTAGGTATCACATGACTTTGCATCATGCAATGCAACTTCCTATCACATAATTGGAAGTGATGTCACAAATCCTGGTGACCCACCAGTTTAGTGTAGACTCAGGTTTCCAGGATAAAATTAGGGAGCACCCCATCAGTCGCTGGTCAGCATGGCCAATTGGCCATGCTGGTAGGGGCTGATGGGAATTGTAGTTCCTGAACATCTGGAGAGCCGCAGGTTCCCTACCCCTGGCCTAGTGCATCATAATGCCATGCAACCTCTGGTAATGTGACCAGAGTGGACATTGCAATGTGGTTGCAGAGGCTGGAGGACAGGGGCAGGAGAGCCGTAGTGAGTGACCTGGTATCAGGATGCCTAGGAGGGCTGGGAGCTACTTGAGCTTTCTGGGGTTTTGGGGGGATGGGTTTCTTGTATGATACTGTCTTCACCACCAGGTGCTGGCCAAGGCCAGCTCCAACAGACTTATGCTCTTATCGTGCTGTCTGCATATTTCCTTGTGTTGTTCCCATGAAGGGGGGTGTAACCTGCGTAGATATTACTGCTGTATGCGCGGGAAAAAGCCAATTCTGGCTTTTCCAAGCTGTCCTCAGGATGCATAAACCTCTGTTCTCTACAAGGTGTTGTTTCAATAATTGGGGATCTGACATGAAGCCAGAATTGTGCTGAACTTCATGCTCACATCATGAGCTGAGGTTTCGCATTTGAGATATTTAGTTGCATTTCTTCAAGGACTTGCTAGGCTCCCTTTTGATCCTCATGCCATGGAGGCTTCTGCCAGCGGAGGGGGAGTCCACTGCTGTTTTAGACTCTAGCAGACAGTTATCAGCAGGTCTGACCACCCTTCGGTTGGATGGTTCAGGGCTTGCCGCCTGCGACCCTTACCTAGGCTTGGGAAGGATGGAACAGACCACATCATCACTGTTACAAGCTGAGGAGGCCTGTCCGCTGGAGTTACTCAGTTTCTCTCAGCACCGCTACAACCAGGAGTCACTACTCAACAGAAAATTACTTCCACCGTGCCTGTTGTGCCTCTTTTGGATATTGATGAAGGTCCTGTATGGGCTACAGCTCCCCTCACCCGAGGGTCTTTGGGTCCTGATCTGCCATCGACAACTGTGGGCGCAGACATGGAGATGTGGCGTCTCTTTCAAGCACGGGAGGCAGCCTGGGAATCTGAACAGATGGAGCATCAATGGGTCATGGCAAGGATGGATCAGGACATGGAACATTTGTGACTGGCAGTGGGAGACAGGCATGCAGAGTTGCGCAGAATGTGGGAGGAAGCGTGGTTGGCCCAATTGCAGCAGGTTCCACCAGCCAGTCCTCCTGTTGACCAAGTGGCTGGGGCCGGGGATGGGCAGCCAGTAGACGGAGGTCCAGTCCAAGCTGCGCCCATTGATGGCCAACCGGCAGGGGGCCAACCCATCCCTGTGCAGCCAGTTCCTGTTCAACTGGTGCCTGCTCTGCTAGTCCAGCCTGCCCCACCAGTCCTGGGCCCCCCACCAGGCTTGCCTGCTCCACCAGTCCGGCCTGCTCTGTCAGTGCAACCTGCGCCACTTTTCCAGCCGGCTCCACTGGTACAGCTGGCACCCCTCTCCTTCCTTTTCAGTTTCCTTTTGGGTATCCAATGGTACCACTGTATGGATACCCCCTCCTGCTGCACCCCATACTAGGCTCAGCGTCTGGTATGATGGTTCTCAGAAGCGATTGTCTGCCTTTTTGGTTCAAAGTGCTCACATGCAGCAATATGATCGTCAGTACCTGAATGATACTGAACGGGTGTACGAAGTGGGGGTGCTTTAGAGGCGGCGGCTGCGGAATGGTATGTGAGCCTGTTCCAGAGGGGGGCTGGGGAGCTACGGAACTTCCAGGACTTTATGATGGTGCTACGGCGCTGCTTTGAAAGTCTCTTCGTGGGAGAGGAGGCGAAGAAGGAGCTTATGATGATGCGTCAAGGCAACATGCCCTATGTGGAATTTGTGGAAAATTTCCTCACTGTTGCTAGTAAAATCCCTGATTGGGATATCCTGTCAAAGTTTATGCATACAAACAGGCCCTCCACCCTGAACTGCTTAAATGGGCACTGTTATGCGATAGCCCAGATACTTTGATGGAATGGATAATGCTGGCTGGCATGTCCTATGCCTACTGTGGCTACCTGATCCAAAATTTAGCTAGCAGTTATGCTGTATTCATTTATCCTCACATACATGTAAAACAATGCTAAGAGAAGTTAAGTCTCATCCTCCATAGTCCACTCCAGCAGCTAAGAGCTCAGTTGATGGTGCTCACTCACAAAGGGCATTCTCTCCCCATCAAACAGCCACTTATGGGCTAGCTTGAGAAGAACCCCCCTTGCTTAGATTACTCAGGGTACTTCTCAATTACTGCTACCTACACCATCGCACTAATGCTTGAAAAGAAATGGATGTGCCACAGCATCTGATTGGTTTGATCCACAACCTGTACCATGGACATGAGGTTACTGTTAGGACAGAATATGGAGAAACTGAAGGGTTTCCTGTGGACAAATGTATCAGACAAGGGTCCATTCCACACAACACAAACAAAATGGTGGTGCCCCCCCTCCCCTCCCCCCTTCTTCGATCTATTTTGGGGCTGGTACCATCTGATGGGGTCTGCCACCTCTCTCCTAGGGGAAGGATTTATGTTGGGTTATGGGGCGCCATCCACACCCATAGGTTATAGGACGTTTATTAAGAGATTACACTTGCTGCTTTTATAGATTTTATAGATTTTATCTAATTTATGATAGCTTTATGACTGCACTTATTGACTAATTGTACTTGTTATATGTTGTGCACCGCCCGGAGCCCCTCGGGGACGGGGCGGTATAAAAGCTGAAAGTATAAATAAATAAATAAAATAAAATAAATAAAATGCTATGAGGCAGAAAATAAAATGTTTCCTTCAAGGAGTTCTGCAACGTTATTACCCTGAAACATTTTATTTCCATCCTCAAAACATTTTATTTGCATGCTGTTCCCTAGCGATTCTTTTTCTCAAAATGTTTTGAAAACATTTTCACTTGCTGTGCGATCTCTTTAAGACACTTCCCATGGCTCCTGAACTTCCTCATTGACACCGTTTCCTGAGCGTGTGCCACTGTATTTATATCAGGTATGTTTTAATTTGGGGGTGGGGGTCATGGCTTTGAAAGTATGAAGACACAGTCCTTAAGGAATCACAGCATGAGTCTTTGAAGCCTCACAGCAGCAGATCGACAGAGGTGTGTTTTTTTAAAAAAAACAACAACAACAGAATAACCACAAAATTTTGCAAACATTTTGCAAACATTTTCAATGACTTGTGGGCAATGGGACAAGTATCTGTTCAATCTATATGTATAAGGAAATCTATATTAGACTTAGCTGAAGGGGGAGTGAAAATTGGTGGAAAGAACATTAGAATAGAATAGAATAGAATAGAATCTTTATTGGCCAAGTGTGATTGGACACACAAGGAATTTGTCTCCGGTGCATATGCTCTCAGTGTACATAAAAGAAAATACATTTGTCAAGAATCATAAGGTACAGCACTTAATGATTGTCATATAGGTCTAGTAAGCAATCAGGAAACAATCAGTAGTAATGAAAACATAAAATGTAAAATCATAAAATAAAATGAAATGTCAGCACAGGCTATAGTCATACAGTCATAAGTGGGAGGAGATGGGTAATAGGAATGATGAAAAAAGTAGTGCAGTAATTATATAATAAATATATAATAAATAGTTTGACATTATCGAGGGAATTATTTGTTTAACAGAGTGATGGCATTCGGGAAAAAACTGTTCTTATGTCTAGTTGTCTTGGTGTGCAGTGCTCTGTAAGAGTTTAGAGGGTAAGAGTTGAAACAGTTTATGTCCAGGATGCGAGGGGTCAGTAAATATTTTCACAGCCCTTTTTTGACCCGTGCAGTATACAGGTCCTCAATGGAAGGCAGGTTAGCAGCAATTGTTTTTTCTGCAGTTCTGATTATTCTCTGAAGTCTGTGTCGATCTTGTTGGGTTGCAGAACCAAACCACAGTTATAGAGGTGCAGATGACAGACTCAATGATTCCTCTGTAGAACAGTTTGAGATATGCAGATGATACAACATTGCATGTGTGTAAAGGGCTTCCAAGTCACAGCCAACTTATGGTGATCCCATAAGGTTTTCAAGGCAAGAGACTCACAGAGGTGGTTTGCCATCGCTGTCGTCTGCTGAACGACCCTGGTATTCCTTGGAGGTCTCCCATCCAAGTACTAACCAGAGTCAACCCCACTTACCGGTAGCTTCTGAGATCTGACACAGCTAGGATGGGCCTTCCAGGTCAGGGTACAACATTACTGGCAGAAATAATGAAGACTTGAAATGACAACTACTGAGGCTGAATGCAGAAAATGCTAAAGCATAATTATAGTCAACCATCAAGAAGATGAGAGTAATGACTGCTGGGAAATTACACAACTTTAAGGTTGATGGTGAAAAAAACTGAAATTGGTCAAGATTATCTAATCCTTGACTCTGCCATCAAACCAAAAGGGAGACTGCAGCCAAGAAGTCAGAGGAAGGCTAAAACTGGGAAGGATACTCATGAAAGAGTTAGAAAAGATTCTCATATGTAACAATGTGCTGTTGGTGCCTGGCAACCGAGGTCAAGATAATCCATCCCATACTGTTTTCCATTATTATGTATTGGTGTGAAAGTTGGACAATGAAGAAAGGTGACAGGAGGAAAGTTGACTCATTTGAAATGTGATACTGGGGGAGAGTTTTACAAATACTGTGAATTGCCCCCCACCCCCCCCCCCCCCCCGAAAACAAATTTCAATCAAATCAAGTCTGAAGTCTCCCTAGAGGTAAAATGACAAAACTGAGACTACTGTATTGTGGTCACACAATAAGAAAACAAGAATCATTGGAAAAGAATAATAAAGCTAAGAAAAGTAGAAGGCGGCAGGAAAACAGGAAATTGACAGGAAATGGATTGACTCAATCAAGGAAGCCACAACTCTCACTTTGCCAGACCTGAGCAAATTTGTTAATGATAGGGTGTTTGGGAGATCATTAATTCATAGGTTCACCATAAGTCAGAAGCAACTTGGTGGTTTATAACACACACATGTTGTAGCAACTCACATTATTCCTAGTCTTGCCATTTGCCTGCCTGTGGCAAGAAAACCCTGCCCTCAAGAACTTGCTTTCAAGAACCCCAGTAACAGGAATAAAATGGTTGGAAAATGGCCTCCACAGTGACACTCTAGGAATTTCTCCACAGATCTATGGTCTTTCTTTACAAAGTCTAGAGGAAATTCCTAGAGTATCAACAAGAAGTGAGACGTCGTGGGTTCCCCAGCAGTGCCCCTGGCTTACCTTGTTTTGTGAGGCAGCCAGACAGCAGGGCCATCTGGCACTCCATGCTCAAAGGCCCAGAGCCCATTTGGAGGCCCAGAGACACCAGAGGGATGGTTGTAAAAGTAAGCTTGGGATTCAGACTGAGCAGGAATGCAGGCTTATAAGATGCAGCTGCAAACAGCAAGCGTTGCAGGAGCAACTTTGTGAAATAGCCTGATAATTTCTGCAGCACCTGCTCTTGGACTGGATGTTTGGTTTCATGGACCCAGACTGGACTGACCGACCTGTCTTTGCTTAGCATATACAACTTGCACTGAGCTGCTTTTCCCCAGGACCTGAAGGAAGCTCTCCACTCATTGCCTGTTTGAACAGTTGTAACCTGAAACTCCTGTGTGCTCAGCCAATCATGACAGACATTGCTCTTGCCCTGGGTTGCTAAGGTCACCCCCAGCATCCATGCCTGTTGTAATATAATGAATCAGCGTTGGCTGATCTTGCAGCTCAAAATCAGCTGCTTCAATTTCAGTCACAGCCAATGTCTCAGGCCCTGATGGGAGTTCAGCAGCAGCTGGCAGCTTTAACTGGTGCACCTTCACCAGCTCCCCGTAGCCAACCTGACCTGGGTGGTGCAGAGGGAGAGAGAATATTCTTTCTCCTGGAATGCTGCCCTGTCAGAACAGTGCCCTGAACATAGGAGTCTGTTTGGATTCAGAAACTCCATCTTGGGGCTGTGTCTGAACTTGTGGGCAAGAATGTCTAAAGACCCCCCCTTCCCACCTCATGCCTCACTCATATGCACGAAATAGCATTTGAATATGGACAATAGCACACCTGGGCGAAACCAGTTCTTTGGTCCACCTCTCTTAATCTACTCAAGAGTCTTGCTCTGACTCATCCTCCTGCGACCATCTATGTTGCAACCGCCATTAAGGGTTGTTACCTGTTTTGTCCAACACCTAGCAAAACCCCATCAAGATAATGGGTCAGCCATCAGGTCAATGGTCTGACACTCTGACTATTACCTCACCTTGGAACAGCAGGAAAAGCACTGGCGTAATGCCCATTGGGCAAGGTGGGCAGCTGCCCAGGGCATCACCTTGTGGGGGGCATCAAAATGCTGGGTTCGTTTTGGGGTATTGTAGTGGTTTTCCATTTTTGGCCTGCAGGGGGCGTAGTTTTTAGGCTAGCGGCACCAAAATTTCAGCGTATCATCAGGAGACTGTCCTTATGCAACCCCCCCAAGTTTGGTGAGGTTTGGTTCAGGGAGTCCAAAGGTATGGACTCCCAAAGGGGTGCCCCCTAACCCCCATTGTTTCCAATGGGAGCTAATAGGAGATGGGGGCTACAGTTTTGTGGGTCCATAACTTTGGCCCCCCTGAACCAAACTGCACCAAACCTGGGGGGTATCATTAGGGAAGTCTCCTGATGAGACCCTGAAAGTTTTGAGACTGTGCCTTCAGAAATGTGCCCCGCCCCCGGCCTGCAACCCCCATTGACAGCAATGCAGAAAACTCAATGCAGAACAAAGATTCTTGGGCAAATTTCGGGATGTTCTTGCAGGGAGGGCATTCTTGGATGTATCAGCACCAAAATTTCAGGGTATCATCTGGAGACTGTCATGATGGCAACCCCAAGGTTTGGTGCAGTTTGGTTCAGGGGGTCCACAGTTATGGATGCACCCCCTGCAGGCACCAATGTCCTGGTGCAAAAAAAATTTGGTCGTGGTGGAGTGGCCGCCCATGGGGGGGGGGGGGCATCCAACTCAGGTTTTGCCCAGGGCTACAGTTTGCCCAGCGCTGCCTCGTTACACCCCTGAGGAAAAGTCCTTTGTTAAAGGATTTCCCCTGCCCCAAGATATGTTTTGCCCTATAAAAGCCCACCCCAGACCCCAGTCAGGTGTTTAATGTTATCACACCATCATGGTGCTGGATAATATTGTTCCAACAGTGCTGGTCATCCAGACCCAAACCTCTCTGGTAGAGCAACAGTAGGCTGCACTAATTTGTGGATGTTTGATGGAGGTAATCAGCCATTAATAAACCAGTTAACCCACATGTTGTTATCTCACGTCCTTATTTGGAGGTATTGGTACAAACAGGGCCATATTAACACATGGCTGGGCCCCTAGGCTTCAAAATACTTCAGGCCCCCTAAAGCACTTCAGTCTTTTATCCCAGTACAGCTGACAGCCTGACCCTGATAAAGTAGATACGAGACCGCAGTACATAGCTCTATATCCATTTTGGGAGTATCCTGAAGAATTTTATTCACAGTTTTACTCATTCACACATGATCAAGGTCACGACAGACTGCGTTGTTCATGGAGGTGTAATAAGGAAGGAGGTGACCTGACGTCACAACTCTGACGCTAGCACACTATTGGCCCGCATTCTCCCTCTCCCCTCCCCTCCTCAAAACAAACCGTGGCTTTCTATGTGCATGCCTTGCAACTCGCTTTCAACCACCTCACATGCTTGCACAGTCAACACCTGTCGGAAAGACTGAAGCCCTGGGGGGCTGGTAACAGGGCCTCAGCAAAACAACACTGACAGGCCTCTGGTCCCTGCGGGGCCCTTAGGTTTCAGCCTAGTCAGCCTGATGGATAATACGGCCCTGGGTACAACCTGTGAACAACTGAATTTGTCCTCTGCCATCTCCTATGGAACAGTGATCTTGATATGTACACATATATATATATATATATATATACAAACACACATATAGTAGCCTGCACAAAGGGTGGAGGACGTTACATAAACTCATCTTAGCTAACAAAACTGATGGGGCCTGTACTATTGAGTTTGTTGAAAGTCTGATAAACAGAAAGGTAATTTAAAGGGCACCGAGAAACGAAACTCAGAGCAGCCTGACATTGGCCTTGAGTTGAAAGAAATAGGGCCCCACCAAGGAGATAAGAAATTAGCAGAAGACTTGATTGCTATAGAAACCAGTAGTTGTTATAGAAATTTTGTACATGAGGTGTTTTAGACTCAAGTTACATTAAAAATATGGGATGGAAAGGTGGGATAAGATGACCAGGTCTGTACGTTTACTTGACTCAAACCAATGAGCAAGAAGACAAGGAGGGATGTTTGTAAGAGGGTATAAATTATGTTACACAAGCAACAGCCCCTTTGAACCTCCTCCATGTTGCTAACATAGGAGAGTTCCCTCTTCTGCGCAGAATTGAAACAATAAAACTCTGAACACTGAAGAAGCTTATGGATGGTTATTTCTGAGTAACCGGACAGAGCTTTAGCTCTGAGTACAGGGCTTCTGCCCTGTGCCTAACAGTCTCTCATCTTAGCCCCCAGCCCACTTTATTACCATCTCTCTCCACTGCATGTCTACATTAGGCCTCATCAAAACTGTTTGGGCTTCCCTGGGGTCTTTCATCCAAACGATTCCCAATTTAACTTTCAGACAAATGTCAACATTGTGTTTTTTTTAAAATCAAGAATGGTTTTTAAGACTAGTCTCTCTGTCGAGGCTTCGCCAGAACTTCCTGCTGCTCACTTTCATTCCAGTATTTGCACGTGGCATGGCATGTTCTGTTCACATTGTGCTTTGAGGCCTGGGAGTTAACTTGTAGGAGCTCTCAAAACAGGGCATTTACATTCCAAGCAGGAACTGAGAACATCACATAGGAAACAGCCCTCAGATACTTTACAGGACAACCAAAGTGCCAATTTGGTGGGGTGTCTTGCTGTACAGCATCTTGCTGGTTGTTCCAGTCCTGAAGATAATTTTCTCCATGAATGAACTACCTGAAAAGCAGGGCTGTTCTGTATTGAGCAGTTGGCAGAATTGCTAAGCAAGCAAAGATCTCGCCAGTAAATTACAAGGAGCAAAATATAGTTAAGTAATGTGCTTACTGTTTGGAGGTTGAAAAAAAGACAGAAAAAAAATCCCAGGATCTTTCGCAATATGGAGGAGGAGTTAAGTTTGAAATCAGGTGAAGAACATTGTGGCGATTCCCCTCCCCCTCCTGGGCCGCGGCTGACAAGCCGTCCCACCGTCCCTTTCCGAGGTGATGGACTCCTCGTCTGTGGCCCCGGTCTTTGGGTCTCTCAATGCAGTCAGCTGCCTAAACCACAGGGTGCTCCTCGAGGGGTGAGGGCAGCCCTCACTCCCTGGGGTTTCTTCCTACTGGTGTTTGGGAGTGGCTGCCCCCCTACTGGGGTCTGCTGCCCCCTTCCCAGCCAGCTTCTCTCCCCTCCTTGGACTCCTCTCTTCCCCCTCCAAGGCACCTCTGCACTCCCCTTCGCTCTCTCTCACTCCTCCTCCTTCTGCTCCTTCGCTCTCTCTCACTCCTCCTCCTTCTGCTCCTCCTCTCTCTCTCCCTCCTCTTTCTCTCCCTCCTCTTTCCTCTGCTTCGTCGCTCTTTCTCTCTCTGGTCCACCTCCCTTCCCCCACGATGCTTTCCCCGACCTCCCTGGGCTCCCGCACAACCCTCCCACGCCCTGCTGCGGCCAACCTCGCTCTCCCGGCGGTTCTCACCTTTCTTCAGGCTTCCTGGTTCAAGCGCCTCCTAGCCGCCGCCAGCCGTCCCGCCGCCTGATTGCGAGAGGCTGCAGCTGCCGCTAAGCCGCTGCTCCTTGTCAGCGCTTCATCGCCCGCCGGCTTCGCCGGCTGGCGCTTCTGCCATGGGTCAGGGTATCATGCCGGGTCGGCTGCCGCTATGCTGACGGCCCCGCCTCGCCATCGGTCCGGGAGGCGAGCCGGCTTACCCCCTGGACAAACATGCAAAATAAATACAATTAGACATCTATACTGATTTGTTTTTAAGAAAGGACAGGAGGATAGGGAAACATTTCAGCCTTAGTGAGCTGCCTTGAGGCTTTGGAGAAAGGTTGGATAAAAATATTTCAGCAAATGAATAATAAACAGAAATATGGGAAGTGGGCATAAAAGAATGTTCACAAACATTCAACATTTCAAGTGTATCTATTCACATGTTTTCTTTAGAAGCCTGGTCAAAACGTTTCTCCTTATCCAGGCTTTTAACCAAGGGAGGGATCCCCAACAATGTTGAGTCTGTGAGCCCCTTTGAAATTTTGATACAACCACAACATGGTTTCCACGGGAAGTTGGGCCACCAAATGCCAGGGAGTGAGGTTATGTATAATGCAGTAACTCTTCAACATTGCAGGCAAAAGTCCTGTTTAAAGATGCCTTTTAAAATGAACATATTGGTTACAATATTTCTTGCATACACACAGCTTTCCTTCAGTTATACAGTGAAGGTCCTTGTGCTGTGGGGGCCACTACTTCAGAAACATTTTGAAATCTACACAGCCAGTCAGAAGTGCTGCTAGGCTAAAGCCCCACCAACTTCCTAAAACACTTGGTTGGCAGCAGGAAAGGTACTGGGGGACCCCTGAACTAAGTATATCCATCTTTGCTTGCTTGTTCGTGTGCACATATGTGTTTGTGTGCAGTTTTATGTCTGCTTTGACCCTATCTGTTTTATCAGTATAATATTAGACTGCTTTATTTGTTCTATGCTGTTTTTATGCCCTGAGATTTTTATTGACCTATTTTTATCCATTGGACTTGTTTTTATTGGCTTGACTTGTTTTAGTGTACTACTTGTTGACAATTATGCACCTTGAACATGCTGTCTACTGTTGCTCTGACTACCTGCAGGGGAAAAAAATAAAGTAAAAAGCATTGTCAGTGCAATAGCATTATGTCTAGGGTGACCATCCGTCCCGATTTTCGCAGGACACTCACGCTTTTACGTAGAGTGTCCCGGGTCCCGCTGGGCTTATGCCATTGTCCCGATTACGGACAATGGCCCGCAGCAGCACACTGCCTTTTGCGGCGGCGCTCCCCAGTCAGGAAACAGGGAAGCGCCCCAGAAGACACTGCGGCAGCCGCAGTGCCTTCTGGGGCGCTTCCCTCCTGACCGGGGAGCACCGTGCAAAAGGCTGCCTTTTGCTCCTGTGGTCACAAGGTAGCTTCTGCGGCTTGCAGTTTGCCACCCTGTCACAGGGCTGCAAACGGCAGCCGCAGAAGCTGCGCGCTTGCGACTGCGCAGCGCTGGGTACACGCCGTGCGCGGGTCAGCTTCCCCGCCCTAATGGAAAGGTGACCATCTGGTCACCTTAATTATGTCACTTCCAAGGAAACGTTATGTAGAGGACAAGAGTGCTGAATTAAGATCTGGGAGACCCAGCGACGACTCCCGACTCAGACCCTGAAAGCTGGCTGGATGACCTTCAGCAAGTCACACTCTCTCAGCCTAACCCAGCTCACAGCATGGTTGTGAGGATAAAATGGAAAAGAGGATAATGATGTAAGCTGCCTCGGGTCCCCATGGGGGAAAAGGCAGGGGACAAATGGAATGAATGGGAAATGAAAAGAAAACAAACAAAAGAAAATGAAAAGAAAACAAACAAAGCAAAGTAATGCATAACAGGTTGCATGCATCCGTACAGACAGTGATTGGAGCCCGCGGAAACAATCCAGGTTGCTGTCGCACCTTTGTCAGAGACTTGTCTATTTTTTAAAAAATTACTCCCCACCCATGCTTAGCTATTGAGGCATGCGCAAATGAATGCCGATGTCCCATGATACAACCATCTGCCCCTGCATTGCTGCACAGATGCAAGCTGCAATTTTTTTTTTTAAAAAAAGAAGAAAATGAAGCCCCTCCTGCCTGGCTGTTTGCTCGTGAGCAGCTGCAACCCAGGAATTTTTTTTAAAAGGAGCACTTATTTAGCGATTTTCAAAAAACCTGGATTGGGGGAAATAATACAGGGCAGACTCATTTTGGGGGAGGGATCTTTGTGAAGCCCCCCCCCCCCCGCCCAGGTTATTTAGCATCCTATGCCAGTGTTTACTGGCCCATGTGGAAGGGTCCTAGGAATTGCCAGAAACTCTAGTTTATTATTATATACTCATAAGGTTTCCCAAAATTCACAGAGAATCATGATGTGACTTCCAGGTTTTCCCAAGAAGTGAAGTAGCTCCCACCACCCCATGTCCTTGCCCCTCCCCACACACACTGATAGTCAGCCACTGGCCGGTAGCTCTGGTTGATAATGGCCCTTTCCCCACTCACCTTTGCCCGAGGGTTGCTGCGGGCAATTCCTCGCTCTGTGCAGGAATACACGAAAAGCCATTTGAAAAGGCATAGCCAGAAATTCCACGCAGTCGGTAGAGAGGCAGCGTCGAATGGCCAAGTTCTCGCCGCCCCTGAAGTGGGGAGGGCAGCTGAACCCCGCGCTACTTTAGGAGAGTAGCGCGGGGCTTAAGGAAAGTGGGGAAAGGGCCAATGTTTTAGTAGTGAGGTACTTTTGAGCTTTCTCTGGATAGCCAGCAAACAAATCTGCAAAGTACAGTCTAAATATTTTCTAAAATGAATTTTACGGTACTCCATGTCAAATAATACTAACAAAAGTCAAATGTTGACATAAAATGTCAGTGTTCAATGCCAAATCGTGAAATAAATCTTGAAATACTAAATCATCAGCTGTCAAACACTGGTAGCAAATATTTGGCAAATGTCTGCCTTTTTTTTAGCATAACTGGCTTTGAAGCAGGTAATAACTTTGGGAGGACATTTATTACATCTCTAGTATTAGCCTTGACCGATTAAGGATGTGTTGGACAAGTAGAACCACCTTTGAGCTTTGACTGCTAATCCCCTTTTTATCAGAATATCACATGTTTTGCTCGCCCTTTCAGAGACTACTCTTACACATGTACTGAAGAGATAGTCCCCAGCATAGCCTTTGGGGAGCAGCAGTGGCATAGTGGCTAAGAGCAGGTGCACTCTGATCTGGAGGAACTGGGTTTGATTTCCAGCTCTGCAGCTTGAGTTGTGGAGGCTTATCTGGGGAATTCAGATTAGCCTGTACACTCCCACACACGCCAGCTGTGAACTTTTAACCTGAAGATAAGAATATTACTATTTCTTATGCAGCAGTGAAGTTTTGTTACATAGCCAACAGAATGTGGCCATCTCTTGATTGGTGTAACAAAATTGTAACTTTGCTGTTTGTATGTGTTTTTTATTTGCTGGTCAAATGACTGTCAATAAATGCAACTGAACTGAATTGCTATACGGAAAAAGAAAGTCACACATCTAGAGTTGCACAGCTAGAGTTTGGCTATGAAAACAATGCAGAACTTCATGGAAGAAACATTTTATTTCTTGCCTCAAAACATTTTAAAAGGTTTCTGTGGAAAGTCTTAGGGGGTTCTTGAATGACCTCTTCCTGCTACTTGAGAATTTTTAGGTGGAGATGTGCAGGACAGGGACCTTTCAAAGGCAAATCATAGCCATTTCACATGGTGCATGGATTCCAGAGATAGCTACTTTTGGGTTTGACTGACAAGATTGGAGCAAAACTCTCTTCAAACAAAGCACATGACCATCAAGCTACTTGGCACCTTCAATGTATTCTTACAGTCTGAAGTTCAGAAAATAGTATTGGAAGGCTTGCTTTTAAAGAACTACATTACGGAGCGCCCATTTGGCTAACACCCAGCAACAGTGCCATCAGATCATTCCATTCTAAATTTCTGCATAAATTATTTGGCGTGCCAAACTGCGTCCCATATGCAGTCCTATGTCTAGAATCTGGCCAATACTCTATAGAGGCCACTATCTGGTTAAACATCGTAAAATTTTGGCTGCATATTCACTATCAAACCTCCGACAACTCACTGACGCAACTCACCTTGAGAGAACTCCATCACTCTAAATGGTGCACAACAGTTATAACAAAGATTGCGGAATTGGGCTATGATAGTGACTCTCTGAACATGCTAACCAGTACTGAGACATTTGCCCTCATCAAAGAGCGGCTACTAGCAATGGATTATCAACAGCTGCAGAGCTTGGCCAACAAATCCTGCTGCGCCAATGAACTTGGTAATTCCATTTGTGCAGGGAAACCCAGCCTACTATATCGCAGCTTTACCAACCCTATATATGGGAGAGCCGACATGCTGGCTAGGTTTAACATTATGCCATCCCTGCTCCATAGAGGAAGACTCAAGGGTCTACGAAACGATAAGAGGCTTTGCTCCTGCAGCCCAGGGCAGTTGGATTCCATGGCGCACATTCTCCTCCACTGCCCACTTTACCAGAATCCAAGATCCAGCTTATTAGTACAAATCATTGACTCTATGAAAACCCTGACAGAGCTCGATAAAGTCAATATGCTCTTAAACTGCAATGACCTCGACTGTTGTCTCGCAGTGGCAAAGTTTCTGGCTGAGGTTTGCGAGCTGAACTTATGATCCAGTGTGAAGTTTTATCTAGTAATTTTAACTGTATTTATATTGTATGGTCTGTATGCCAATAAAGGCTTATTGAAAATTGAACTACATTAACAATAGTGTTAGCCATTTTTAAGAGCAGGTCTACTGACATTCAAAATGCTTTGCATACATAAGCTTTATGACTTGTACAATAGCCCAGAGGCATTAGTGCCATATTGCAGATGATAAGCTGGGGGAATGAGAAAATAGTGGTTTTTTTTCCATAATACTTTTTATTAATTTCCTTCTTTAAAAAACACATTGAACATAAAACATGCATGAAGCCATTGAAACACATAAGACATCAACAAATATTAACATGTAACAAATGACCCACATTTACAGTTACCCAAACATAATCTATCCTACCCCAACTACCCATAACAATAACACATAATTCAATACATCTAAATCAAATCAGTTACTTCACTATTCTTTGGTAATTTAAATAAATTTCTTTTCTTATCTAGGCCCTTTCAATATCCCATAATCATGATTTTATCCCTTTTATTGTGAAGTAACTGCCCAGTACTTATTGCTTTGGACTTCCCCTGTTAAGTGACTGAATCCATATTTATTTTTCCCTTAATAAAGGTATACAATTTATTTCATAATATAACTTTTTTGCAGATATTGCAATATAATTTTGTAAACCATTTCATATTATATATTCTTCAATCATCTTATCCTTTGAACTCTTTTCTAGATATATAATTAGCTTTCCCCAAGTTTTCAAAAACTTTTCTTGTGGGAGTTCTTTCAATCTCGTCGATAGTCTGTCCATATTTAGATATTCTATAACTTGGGTCATCCATTCTTCTTTTGTTGGTGAAGCTTCATTCTTCCATACTTTGGCTATCCGCATCCTTGCAGCTGTACAGTAATTTTAACTGTATTTATATTGTATGGTCTGTATGCCAATAAAGGCTTATTGAAAATTGAACTACATTAACAATAGTGTTAGCCATTTTTAAGAGCAAGTCTACTGACATTCAAAATGCTTTGCATACATAAGCTTTATGACTTGTACAATAGCCCAGAGGCATTAGTGCCATATTGCAGATGATAAGCTGGGGGAATGAGAAAATAGTGGTTTGCTTAAAGGAGAACAACAGTGCCAAACTCAGCACAGTTACACCCTTCTAAGCCATTTGAAGTCAACAGGCTTAAAAGGGCGTAACTCTGCTTAGGATGACAATATTAATGTTTGTGGCTGATATGAGAATTGAATCAGGGGCAAAGTTTATAATAATGATAATTCTTGTATTTTGGTAATTCTTTCATTAGGTAAAGCCATCCCATACAGTGGTCGAATCCCCACTGAGAAATTAAATCTAGATACAACCAGGTTTCAAAAGAAATGGCACCTTTTCATTGAGGTTTCAACCTCTCCACTGCAGCATGTTTCTAGTGAAGACATCGGTGTCTATCATGGATTCAAACAATGTTACACTCCTCACGCACACGCAATCAGCTTGGCGGGTCTATCCTGATTGGCTGTCATGCTGTATTGACGCGAAAAAAAATTGACGTGAAAATACGTGGTCACATAAGCAGGTAGGCGCATACGCACAATATCCCAGCCTATGCAGCTTTCTTCTGATTGGCTATCGTGTTGAGGTTTCAGCGGTGCCCATTCCCTCGTGCCTATGGTTTAATGGGGGCTCTGCTTCCCTCTGAACGGCATGGGAAATTCTCTCCCACTTTTTACCACCCTGAAAAAATCTGAACCCCCCCCCCCGTTCAATTGACAAAGCACCTGTCATGCACCGTGCTTCTATTGGCTGATTTTTTTAAAAAACCCTACAAAACTTTTTTAAGAACCCATTTTAGGTCAGGTGGAGCAGGGGGGGAGCGAGGGGTGCAACAACACCAGAACTATCTAGTCAAACCGAAACAGGTGAACATCCCCAGCCGGGCAGGGAGGGGACTCGGATGTGGTTGCTAAAAAGTAACTGACACATAGAAACAAAATGGTGCATATTTTAAATCTGCAGTTCAGGGGAGCGGGAGTGAAGGAATCGCCACCAGCCCCAAAGATTTTACTGGGGTGTCACGAGAGATTCCAAATTTGCAAGCGGATCAAACAGTGCCCAAAGCCGCTCTCCATCCCCGAGGCTCCCCATCTGTGCAAAATCAACTCTCAGCGCTACTTTGCCACACACTTTGGTTTTAGACACTGAGAGGCCCCGATCCTTAAACACACTTCCTCGCGAGCAAGTGTTCAGTGAGGGTGACTCTCAAATAAATGGGGGCAGGAGTTGGAAGGCGCAGCGACTGACATTTCCTGGGAAAGGGCCAGCAGTGAAATCCCAAACTCGCTTCCTCGGGAGTAGGTTGCAACTGATTATAAAGGCAGCATGCACAGCTAGGCCTGCGTTCGGCAGAGGCCAACCTACTGGTGATTCCTGGCCCCTCAATGATACGGCTGGCTTCCACTCGGGCCAGAGCCTTTACAGCTCTGGGCCCCGCCTGGTGGAACGCTCTCCCACCAGCTGTTCGGGCTCTGCGGGATCTGGTTGAATTCCGCAGGGCCTATAAGACAGAGCTGTTCCACCGGGCCTTTGGGGAGCCTAGCCGTTGATAGGGGCCCCCTCCCTCTCCTCCCTCTCCTTTATTATAACATCAAGTGGATCCACCGCCTCATCCCCCCTCTGGGGCTCTGGGTGAACTGAAGCTGGCGCCATCTTGTTTTAATGTTAGTTTAATGCTAAGTTTAATAATGTTGTATTTTTAATAAGATAGGGTTTATTATTAGAGCCATATTAGCTTATATTTATTGGATTTTAATTTATTATTGTGCTCTGTTATATGTTGTTCACCGCCCTGAGCCCTTCGGGGGAGGGCGGTCTATAAACCCAATAAATAATAATAATAATAATAATAATAATAATAATAATAATAATAATAATAATAATAATAATAATAATAATAATAATAATAATAATAATAATAATAATAATAATAATAATAAAAATAAGACAAGCCTCCCCCCTCCCTCCTTTTTGTTGTGGCTGGAAACAAAAAAAGGCTGCGCTCCTTGTGTGCATGTTTCAGCGTTGCCCATTCCCTTGTGTGCATGTTTCAGTGGTGTCCATTCCCTCGTTCCCATAGTTTAATGGTGCCATGTAGCCTCAGCAAGCACACACACACAAAAAGGCTATGCGCGCATCGCGCACAGCCTACCGTGCTCTGATTGGCTGGAAGGATCCACGTCACTCTCTATAGCAGGAAAATTGAATCTACATTTGACCCCCAAACCTCCCCACCGATCTGAATTGGCGCATGTTTTTTTTAAAAGGTGCACATCCATGCAGGTTCTTTAAAAACACATCATAAGAGGGAAAGGGAGTGCCAGAACTGGGATGAATCCGTATTTGGTGGTTCAGTTGTGGGGAGTTTGTTGTGAAACCTGGATATTTCGTGTGAGTATCACGCAATTAATCAGCATTGGGGATTCCCTCAGTATCACAGAAATTCTTACAACAGCTGGGGCAATATCCCTAATAACACATTTCTGGAAGCAAGACTCATTGATAGATTTGAGTAGGGTTGTGAGTAGAACTGCTTTGGGTTGGTCTCTTGGTCTTAATCAACAGGTCACAGGAAACCATATTTTGATGGTTTTGATTCAACTCTATATGATTCATAAGATCATGTGAACTCAGGCTGTTCTATGTATTGTTGAAGGCTTTCATGGCCGGATTCAACTGGTTGTGGTGGATTTTCCAGGCTGTGTGGCCATGGTCTGGTAGATTTTGTTCCTAACGTTTCACCTGCATCTGTGGCTGGCATCTTCAGAGGTGTATCACAGAGAGAAGTCTGTTACACACTGTGTCTAGTGAGAAGGGAAAGTTTAGTGGGGTATATATTGTCCGTGTCCCAGGGTGGGGAACCAATCAGTAAGTGTTTGGGTGGAACTTGCTATGCAAAGGTGTGGTTGAGTGCATTGTATTGTGGGTTGGGTTATCAGTCCATTTTTTAAGTACTGGTAGCCAAGCTTTGTTAATTCTCAGAGTCTCTTCTTTCTTGCTGAAGTTGTCTTGGTGTTTGTGAATTTCAATGACCTCCCTGTGCAGTCTGACATAGTAACCTTCCAAATTGTCCGGAATTTCAGTGTTTTCAAATAAAATGTTATGTCCAGTTTTGTTTAGGGCATGTTCTACTACTGCAGATTTTTCAGGATGGTTAAGCCGACAGTGTCTTTCATGCTCCTTAATACGAGTCTGAATGCTGCTTTTTGTGGTTCCTAAGTAGACCTTTCCACAGCTGCAAGGTATGCGATAAACTCCTGCAGAAATGAGGGGGTCTCTCTTGTCCTTTGCTGAGCGTAGCATCTGCTGTATTTTCCTGGAAGGTTTGAAGATGGTTTGTAAGTTATGCTTTTTCATCAGTTTCCCTATTTAATCTGTGATTCCCTTGATGTGTGGTAGAAATATTTTTCCTGTGGTAGGCTGTTTCTCCTCAGTCCTCTGGGTTTCTCTTGGCCTTAAAGCTCTTCTGATTTCGGTTGCGGAGTAACCATTAGCCTGCAGAGTCCAGTCTAGATGATTGATTTCATGAGGGAGGAGGTGAGGTTCACAAATTCATTTTGCACGATCTGTCAGAGCTTTGATTATGCCCAATTTTTGTTGTGGATGGTGATTGGAGTTTTTATGTAGATACCGGTCTGTGTGTGCTGGTTTTCTCTATATTGTGTGACCCAACTGGTGGTTGGATCTGTGAAAGACCAAGACATCTAAAAAAGACAGCTTTCCCTCTTTTTCAGTTTCCATGGTAAATTGGATGTTTGGGTGGATGCTGTTAAGGTGGTTCAGAAAATTCAGCAGTTCCTCCTCACCATGGCTCCAGATTGTAAAAATGTCATCCACAAATCATGGATGACACAATCAGGCTGTTCTGTTCTCTAAGCAAACTAAAATCAGGTGCCTTGCACTTGGACAGAACAGAGTGTAAGACCCATAGACAAATGAGTAACAGTTCAAAAATGGGTTTAATAGTATTGAAAGTTTAGGACTCTGACTCCTCCCAGGAAGTCTAACTAATAAGGAATACTTGTGTTTCTGGAAACAATTGGAGATTATTTGAAGAGCTTGCAGGCACCAATTCTTCCTTAACTGCTTCGAAGTAAGTCCGCTCTGTTTACCTCTACTTCTGAGTTCTCTCGGTGTCCTCTATCTGGACTCTGTTTTTCCTGCAACTCTGTTGGAACGTGATAAGTCAAATACTATGGATCTCTAACACCTTATGCGTCTGAGATATTGCTGTCTCCAGCCTTTCCCAGACACCTGGAACTAAAAAGACTGTAAAAAGGGACTGCTAACTAGTAAGAAATACTATAGTGTTCTTGCCTATAGAGGCCTTTTTAAAGGGACAAGGTCTAACTAAGGTTCTCTCCCACAGAATACTGTACAAAAACAGCTAAGTCCATTCTACCTAAGGGTATAACTAAAGCTTAAATAAAGGAAATAGAGAGGGTATCTCTAGGGCATGACACAGGCCATTCTACTAACTATGGTTAGTAGGGACCATCAAACCAGGTTCTGAAGTTGGTGTACTAACCAAAGGCAGGGCTTCTCTAGATCAGGGGTAGGGAACCTTTAACACTCAAAGAGCCATTTGGACCCGTTTTCCATGGGAAAAGAAAACACTTGGAGCCGCAAATAATTTCTGACATTTAAAATAAAGATAACACTGTATATATTGGGGTTTTTTTTACCTTTTACTCTGCTCATTCTGGATTCATCCGCCCTGCTGCCTGCAGGGCAGGCAAGGATGGGGCCAGCGGCTCAGCCTCACTGGCCGCCGGGAAAGTGCCCCCCCGCTCCAACGGGGCAGGCGAGAGGGGAAGCCCACAGCATGGCCCAGCCGGCTGCGGGCAGTTGGTGCGCCTGCCCTGCTGCCTGCAGGGTGGGCAAGGATGGGGCCAGCGGCTCAGCTCGTGGAGCCGCAGTGCAAGGGCAGAAGAGCCGCATGCGGCTCTCGAGCCGCAGGTTCCCTACCTCTGGTCTAGATGATATGCTTTTGGAAGAGGCTGTAGCTCTCAGGGGAGAGGGAATTTTAAATCTGGAATACTGGACGCCAATTAAATTAAATTAAATTAAATTTTTATTTACCGAGATCCACTGCATAAATTAAATTTCTAGTTTTATCGCTGCTTTTAAATGTTTAACTATCTTATATTGTTATTTTAATATGTTGTACACCGCCCAGAGCCCTCCGGGGATGGGGCGGTATAGAAGCCTAATAAAATAAATAAATAAATAAATAAATAGCTCAGTGATAGCACATCTGCTTAGGATCAGGTAAAAGGTGATGCTCAGACAGACAGACACACACACACAACTCCTTTATTGGCATAAAATGAGTATACTCATGAAATAAGTACATCATATCAAAGAAACACCAAGTGAGGGAGAGAATATAAAATAAGATACAATAATAATGAAATTAATAAAATCCACTAAAATCTTCTCACGGCGTAAT
Source organism: Sphaerodactylus townsendi (assembly GCF_021028975.2). Lineage (NCBI taxonomy): Eukaryota > Metazoa > Chordata > Lepidosauria > Squamata > Sphaerodactylidae > Sphaerodactylus > Sphaerodactylus townsendi. The sequence goes on along the minus strand of NC_059427.1, from coordinate 148,758,174 downwards.
TTTATGACATCACTCAGGAATCTTTCCATGTTCTCAATTATATCAGCTGTTTGCTGAATCAAAATGAACTTGGAGAGTGTCAGGAGTATTTATTTTATTTATCTAATTAGGACTTAAAATACTCACTGCAAATATCTACATGAAACGAGAAGCAGAATAAAACATGTGAAATGGTTTCAGCACAATTCGCTCCACAAGGACAATGCCTGACGTGGGGTTTGCAAAAACATTCAACGACCTCTGCCTCAATGGCTAATTCAACAGAGGTCTTTCATTTTTTTCAATTCATAAGTGCATAAGAACTTAAGAACTAGCTTGCTGGATCAGACCAAAGTCCATCTAGTCCATCACTCTGCTACTCACAGTGGCCCACCAGATGCCTTTGGGAGCTCACATGCAGGATGTGAAAGCAAGGGCCTTCTGCTGCTGCTCCTGAGCACCTGGTCTGCTAAGGCATTTGCAATCTCAGATCAAGGAGGATCAAGATTGGTCGCCATAGATCGACTTCTAGTCCATAAATCTGCCCAAGCCCCTTTTAAAGCTATCCAGGTTAGTGGCCATCACCCCCTCCTGTGGCAGCATATTCCAAACACCAATCACGCGTTGCGTGAAGAAGTGTTTCCTTTTATTAACCCTAATTCTTCCCCCCAGCATTTTCAATGAATGCCCCCTGGTTCTAGTATTGTGAGAAAGAGAGAAAACATTTATCTCTGCCAACATTTTCTACCCCATGCATAATTTTATAGACTTCAATCATATCCCCCCTCAGACGTCTCCTCTCCAAACTAAAGAGTCCCAAACGCTGCAGCCTCTCCTCATAAGGAAGGTGCTCCAGTCCCTCAATCATCCTCGTTGCCCTTCTCTGCACTTTTTCTATCTCTTCAATATTCTTTTAAAGATGTGGCGACCAGAACTGGACACGGTACTCCAAGTGCGGTCGCACCATTGCTTTATATAAGGGCATGACAATCTTTGCAGTTTTATTATCAATTCCTTTCCTAATTATCCCGTCACAGGTGGATTCCGCATGGTTGGGGAATAGCGACGTCCCACTGGCATAAATGATGCCGGTGGAGCCCTGGGGCCGTTCGCACACTGAGGTGCAAGCGGCCCCGAGCAGCCGCTGCCCATGGAGGCAGCTCCAAACAGAGCCACCTCCATTTCCTTTCCCCACAAGCACCTTCTCTCCTGACGGAGCTCAGCAGGGATGGAGACACCAGGGGGTCAAAGGGCAGCGTGGCTGTGCCTCCCCGTCCCTGCTGAGAGAAGGGGAGTGTGGGGAAAACTGGAGGCACCAAGAAGCGGCGCCTCCAAGCCAGTGCTGTTTCCACAGTGCTGGCAGGGAAATGCTGTTTCCCAAAAGAGCGAGGCAGGGAAACAGTATTTCCCCCCCAAAAGCATGGCGCTCCCTCCCTGCAGAGGTGACGGCCGTGCAAACAGTGCCACTGCAGCGGTGTTTTTACCATTCCACGGGTGCTGTTTATCGCCCATGCGGAATCAGCCACAGTGAGATTTCCATTTTCATGTGATATATTTGTTTAGAAGAGTTACCATAGATGTTTAGCATGTTGAACACATAGCTTGCCAATTCAAGAATCCATCTCCAAAACTCTGGGATGAGGTCAAGTCCTATTTTTAGTACGTGGTGTTGTGAACCTTTCGAGTTATGCTCCTTGGTGATGAGACGTTTGGTATCTGCCAACAAGTTTCTGATGTAGACAATGTGGAGAATAGTTAGTTTGCCTGTGTTCTATGGCTCTCATTTGGAAGTACTGACTTCTGCAGCTTCCTGTAGGAAATTGACAATGACATGGAACTGCTGGAGCTCGAAGGGACATTTTTCAAGAAATCACTTTTCATCACAAAGCATAAAAAGATAAAATTTACTTTGTCAGCCCCCCCCCCCCCGTGTTTGCAAAGTACAGCTCTGTTGGTATTTTGTGTTGTTGTTTTTTCAAACCATATCTATAGCACTAATCAGTTTCCTGGCATTCCAAAGCACCTGTCTTTCTTTTATTAAACCAGATTGATCAAAGCGTATATAATCTTATTCAGTCTTTTTGCCATAATAGTTGTTAAGGTTTTATAAACTGTTTTTTATCAAAGATATAGGTCTGTAGGAAGAAACCAGCCATGGATCTTTGTTAGATTTTGCTACCGTCACAATTGTCACATCACCCCACTTGCTCAAACTAAAAGGGATGTTGTTTCTATTTTATATGACTGATGGAATTCTCTAGGGAAATCCTCTGGTCCTGGCATTTTCAGTTTTATTATCTTTTAAAATATCTTGGATCCCATCTGCTTTTATTGGAGTCTCTAACATCTGTTTATGTTCTGCCTTAAATTGGTGTAAATCTACCCTTGATAAAAGTTCACTTAGGCCATTTCTGCATGGCCAAAATATCCTGCGATGAGCAAGAAAAATATCCTTGCACAGCCGAGAATTTAGCACGATTCCCAATGCTAATGCAGGTCTGCCCTGATGTTGCCTCACGATATTTACCTTAGCCCGGGATTGTCAAAAATCCCCAGCTTGGAGGTTCTTTTCAAAAATCCCGGTGTAACCCTGCTTGTGCTGGCTACTGTGCAAAAACCAGGGCATTTTCCCACTTACCAGTAGCTGCGCGCTACTGTAGGCAAGTAGTGCGGGGTCCCCCGGCACTCCCCACTACAGGGGCGGCGACAACGCAGCTGCCCCGACGCTGCTGCTGTCGCGCCCCCTCAGCGCGCGTCATTCCTGGCGCTCTTCCAAACGGCGCCTTTTGGGGAAGCCCATCCGTGCGCCAGAAATGACGCACGCTGAGAGCAGAGCGCAGCATGGGGTCGTGGCAAGTGGGGAAACGCCGTCAATTTGGGAGCAGGACCCGGGGGGGGGGGGGTTCCCGCCCAGCTGCCTGATCTCTCCACCTGATGTTCATTCAAGCATGCTCCAACTCGTGCAGAGCAAACTGGAGCATTTCTTCCCGGTCCTACCTCTGCTCCTGGGGAGAAGCAGGAGCCTTGTGGAAGATGAAACAGGGATAAATTAGATGTGATACGTAAGACCCCTGGTTCAAACCCGGTATAATTGTGTCGTGCAGAAACATCCTTATGTTAGTGTCTTACACTTGAGTTCTCTATCGCTCAGCATAATAGTTCTTAAATTCTCCCGCTATATCCTTATATAAGTAACTTTATTGCCTGCATACTTTTTAAATGGCAGAGAGGCTAGGACTCACTGTAATGGGTTTAAATTACAGACCAAAAGGTAGAGACTGGATATTAGGGAAAACATTTATGGTAAGGGTTGTTTAGCCGTGGAATTGGCTGGCTAGGGAGGCGGCGAGCTCCCTCTCACTGGCAGTCTTCATGCAACTCTTGAACGAACACTCGTCAGATGCTTGAGGCTGATTCTGCACTGAACAGCAGGTTGACCTAGATGGTCTGTTTGGCCCCCTTCCAACTCTATGGTTTTATGACTCTAAATTGGTATTAAATATTTTAAACCAGTTTTACCAGCCCGCAATTAACAAACTTGCAGCTAAGTTCACATCAAGTACTTTAAATCTTTTTAGGGCTCATGCATATTTCACCCGACCAGTTCTTGATCTGTCCTCCTAGATTTTTTCCTGTTACATTAATCTCCTGCCACATGCCTGTTCTTTTTTTCCCCTTTCATAAAATATGCCTTTTTAGCAATGTAATAACCTCTCATGTAGGCTTTGAAAGCCTAACGAACAAAAACGAAATCTACTTCCCTGTTACAGTTTGCCTCAAGAAACCTTAAGTTTCCATTGCTGCCTGAGGGAAGTCACTAATAATCCTCCTCGCCTTTCCATGAATAAATGTGAATACAACATTCTTTTTGTGTGGTAAAAGTTGGCCATAGCCATTTTATTAACAAAATTGGTTCAAGGTAAACAAAGCGTAAGGCGCAGCATGGGGGTCTGATCTGTGTACTGGGCAGCAGGAGTGCTGACCCCCAGACACCCAAATTTTTCTACAGCACGCCTGCCGATGAAAAATTATCACATGCTGGAGCAGCTGTGAGATTCCAGATGGGCGGTTGCCACTTCCTGAAGACTCTTTGCTGCCAGGGGCGCAAGCCATAGAAGCCCACGTCTGGGCAGGTGATCCCTTGGCTTGCTCCACCCCAAACCTCATAAGGAGGTTCCAATAAAGCGGGTATTTTACCTGCTGACCCCAAGCAAAAGATCAGTTCCCCATACGCAATCCACCAACCCTCCAACACAACATGCATTAACATACGACCAAAAACAGGGAGAGGTGGACGGGAAACGTGTTTGCTCCAGCAAATGAGGAGGTTGTTATGCCAGGCCCAGCCTTATATAGGCTGCCTGGCCCACCTCCCCAGTGACATCAGGGTGCCCAGCGTCACTGCTCGGCGCCCCTGAGGCTTGCCGTGCATACGTGGCTTGGCGAGCCTGAAGCCTCGCGAGCAATTGGGAGCTTGCAAGGTCACAGGGGAGGCAGCAGCCACCAAGGAGGCTGTCTCTTCCCCAAGAGCAATGGCAGCCGCGGTAAGTCGCGGCTGCTCTTTTATTGACTGTACATCTATCTCCTCATTACTAAGGAAATAACTGTTCAATCAAAGGTAGTCTCCTCTGCAAGCACCAGGTCATTACTGAGCCATGGAGTGACATATCACCATGTTTATTACCCAATGTTTACAGAGTGGTTTGCCATTGCCTGCCTTAGTCATCTACCCTTTACCCCCAGAGAAGTTGACACTGATGTCCTCAACCTCAGAAGGATGGAAGGCTGAATCAACCTTGAGCTGGCCTCCTGAAAACAACTTCCATTAGGACTGAGCTCAGGTTGTGAACACAACAGTGACTTCAATACTGTAGCCTACCACTCTAAACCATGGGGCTCCTGGCTGTTATCCCAGTATTAATCACATGATCTGCATGTGATTAATCACATGATCTGCATATGAGTATTAATCACATGATCTGCATATGAGCCATCTCCAGTTCCTTTCACTTCTGCCATCAACGACATAGATACTAATATGGAATCTATCCTTGAAATTACTCCGTCTATCCTTGAATGTACTCCATGAGGATATGAAAAATGGTGCAATTCTTCTCTATTGGGTGCTTATATCTGTAACTATCTACCATACTGTATTCTCTAATCCATTCCTGAAAAATAATTGGTATTATTTTATGTGTGGTTGGGATCTTAAACATATTCAATTTAGGAGCAAATATACCACTGAAGTCACAAGCTACTATGTTCTCACCATCAAACTAATATTTTGTGTTAGCCAAAAAGTTTTCCCAAAATTCTTTGTTTTTTTAAATTAGGGGCATAGATAATGCCGATGTTAATTCTTCTTTATTCTTCCATTCTTCTACCAATCTTCAATTGTAATACAGCGCCTTCAGAGTCCTTATGTATGTTGTCAATTCTAATTGGGACTATATTTTTTAATATTAATCAAAATGTCCTTAGTTTTATTTGAGGATGCTACATGATAAATGTCTCTTTTAAAATCTTTCTCAATAACTTCTCCTATTAGTAGAAGAGGAAGAGGAAGAGGAAGAAGAGGAAGAAGAAGAAGAAGAAGAAGAAGAAGAAGAGTTGGATTTATATCCCCGCTTTCTCTCCTGTAGGAGACTCAAAGAGGCTTACAAACTCCTTTCCCCCCTCACAACTAACACCCTGTGAGGTAGGTGGGGCTGAGAGAGCTCAAAAGAACTGTAACTAGCCCAAGGTCACCCAGCTGGCATGTGTGGGAGTGCATAAGCTAATCTGAATTCCCCGGATAAGCCTCCACATCCCAGGTGGCAGAGCAGGGAATCAAACCCAGATTAGAATGCCCCTGCTCTTAACCACTATGCCACTGCTGCTCAGTCATATGAATTTCTTGAATGAAAAGGCCATTTACAATCAGGTCTCAAACATTTGTTACAAGGGCTGGACAGGACATAAATGTCACTTGGTCCTGGTTTGACCAGACCATGTGTATCAAGTGTACCAAAAATGTAATGCCAGGTACCAGAGATTCAGACTTTGTAGAAGACACAGAAAATCAATAATATTTTTTACTTAAAATAAAAAAAACATGCTTAACACCAGAACGCTCTTGTAGTATACTTTTATTTTTAACTGGGAATTACAGTTTTTGATCATTGATATCTCTGAACTACTGCATCAAAATCTGGAGTTAAAGTCTCTACTGTAGCAATTTTGAGTATTCTGTATTGTCGAATGCTTTCACGGCCGGAATCACTGAGGTGCTGTGTGGTTTCCGGGCTGTATGGCCGTATTCTAGCAGCATTCTCTCCTGACGTTTTGCCTGCATCTGTGGCTGGCACCTTCAGAGGATCTGTGGCTGGCATCTTCAGAGGATCTAACCCTAACCCTAACCTTATCAGATCCTCGGAAGATGCCAGCCACAGATGCAGGTGAAACGTCAGGAGAGAATGCTGCTAGAACACGGCCATACAGCCCGGAAACCACACAGCACCTCTTTGAGCATTCTGTTCAAGTGGGTCTGTGTATTTTTAAATTCATTTTTATTAATTTGCCACCCCAGACTTCTGAGCCAAAGGCCTGGCTCAAAGCGACTTACACACATAATTAAAATATATATAACAGATAATGTGCAATTCAGCAACAATTGTAGGCACTAACAGTCTCAAATGTTGAAAGCTGAACAACCACATGTGTAACACTGGTGACTAACAAATTAAAAATTCCAATAGTCTTCACCAGAAGATTGTTAAATTGCCTGTGGTTGAGACCTCTGGCTGGAATAAAATTACAATATTTTATAACAACACTCATCACATTATCCAGCTTCAGCGTTTTTCTGCACGGAGTTTCTTGGTGTAAATTGCAATGAAAATTGGGGGAAAAAATCAAGCAAAACTGTAGCTATGCAGCCAAAATCAGTCACCTTATTTAGGATTTTATCAACTATCCTAAAGGTTAAAAAGTCAGGGAGCAAGTTACAATTGGGAAAACACTCTGCATTTCAGCCAGTACAGAAGATGTACTGTCCAATATTCAGCCAATAAACCACTCTGAAGGGCATAAAAGCTTGCACACCGCAGGGACATAGGTATAGATTTTTTATAGGAGGGGTTCGGGGGTGGGGCCACACCCCATGTGCCCCTAGGACATGTCCACGCCTCCCCAAGCCCCGCCCCCGGCCTAGCGCTTATAAAAGCAGCTCTCCAAGGCTGGGGATGGCAGACTCCCCCGCCCTTCCCTCCCCTGCCCCCCACCAGTTGGGCTCCCTGCCAGCAGCTGGCAGTTCCTTCTGCCCTCCCCTCTGGGCAGAGGCATAGAGGGAAAATGGAACCCAGTGCAAAATCTGAGTTTTGCGTCCCGTCCCATCCCCCCCCCCCCCCCGGCAGCTGCTGTGATACTGGAATCCACCCCCAAACAGTATCACTTTCAATGGTGTTTAAACTAGAGAGCCCAAATTTTCCTTTTAAATCCACCTTAAAGGGAGAATCTGGGGTCCCCAGTTAAACAACATTGAAAGTGATGCTGTTTGGGGGTGGATTATCCCCCACCCTGAAACAGCATCACTTTCAATGTGGCGTAGTGGTTAAGAGCAGGTGCATTCTAATCTGGAGGAACCGGGTTTGAGTCCCTGCTCTGCTGCTTGAGCTGTGGAGGCTTATTTGGGGAATTCAGATTAGCCTGTGCACTCCCACACATGCCAGCTGGGTGACCTTGGGATAGTCACAGCTTTTCGGAGCTCTCTCAGCCCCACCCACCTCACAGGGTGTTTGTTGTGAGGGGGGAAAGTGAAGGAGATTGTAAGATACTTTGAGTCTCCTACAGGAGAGAAAAGGATGATATAAATCCAAACTCTTATTCTTCTTCTAAACTGAGGACCTCAGATTCTCCCTTTAAATCCATGCCGAAGGGGGTGGATTTAAAAGGAGTATCTGGGGAAATGTGAGGGGTGCCTGCTGTCAGGGGTGCAATTGTTAAGCTAGCAGCACCAAACTTTTAGGGTATCATTAGAAGACTCTCCTAATGATACTACCCAGGTTTGGTGAAGTGTGGTTCAGGGGGTCCAAAGTTATGGACTCTCAAAGATGTAGCCCCATCTCCTATTAGTTCCCATTGGAAACAATGGGGGATGGGGGCACCCCCTTTGGGAGTCCATAGCTTTGGACCCCCTGGACCAAACTTCACAAAACCTGGGGGGTATCAGTAAGAGACTCTCCTGAGGATACCTGCCAGGCTTGGTGAAGTTTGGTTCACGGTATCCAAAGTTATGGACCTGCAAAGGTGTAGCCCCCATCTTCTATTAGCTCCCATTGGAAACAATGGAGGATGGGGCACTCCCTTTGGGAGCCCATAACTGTGGACCCCCTGAACCACACCTCACCAAACCTGGGTAGTATCATCAAGAGAGTCCCCCAAACAATCCCTGAAAGTTTGGTGCCGCTAGCCTAAACAATGCTCCCCCTGCAGGCCAAAAACCGAAAAACACAAAAATGTTTTAAAAACCCACAAATGGGTGGGCGGAGCTTCGGACATGAATGGGGGGGTTGAACCCGAGAAAAAAACCCCTTACCTACGTCCTTGGCCTGGTAGGTCTTGTTCCTAACGTTTCGCCTGCATCTGTGGCTGGCATATTCAGAGGTGTATCACAGAGAGAAGTCTGTTACACACTGTGTCTAGTGGATCATTTTAAAAGTGAACTTACCCAAAGAATCAAAGATGTATCACGACAGTCTAATCTGGCAAGAAATTCAGATTTTCCTCTCTACGCTACACAGAAATATATCACTGTCCCTGCTCCTTACTTAACTTAGCTGGATAACAAAGATCTAAGGAGAGTTTTTACACTTGCAAGAAGTGCACATTTACCTTCTGCTATTTTAGAAGGGAAATATCAGAAGATACCTTATGCTGCAAGGTTGTGTTCTTGCTCTCTGAATTCTATAGAAACTATAGAACATATGTTATTAAAATGTCCCCTTTATGAGGAGGCAAGGGAAAAGTGCCTGTCACATCTGTTACATAAGATGACATACCATTCTGATAAAGTTGGTTGTGAAAAACTATTACAAGATAAGAAGGAGAATATTACTAAATGGGTAGCAAAATTCTGTTTACTCATTATGAAAAAGAAAAAAAAATGATCTGAATATGGCACTCCCCTTAGCTACTTTTGTTTTGTTTAGTATTTTTGTGCTGTTTGGTATGTTCACAGTGTATAATGATATATAGATGGACAGTGCTGGAGTACTGGAGAGAGATCTGCATTTCTTGTTTTGTTGTGGATATTTTTTGCTAAATTGGAGATTTGTATTATATTTGGTCATTGATCATAAATAAAGTCGTCGTCTTCGTCTTCGTCTTCACTGTGTCTAGTGAGAAGGGAAAGTTTAATGAGAAGGGAAAGTTTCCCTCCAGCAGCGTCACATGAAAGGAAAGAAATGCCATTAAGAATCTCCAGATTCAGAAATCATCATACTTCCAGGGGACAAAAGAAATGCCACAGTCATCATGAAGACTGAACAATATAAGAAAAAAAAAATCAGAGAACTCCTGGATTCCACCATATACAAAAAACTGAAAGAAGACCTCACCAGGAAAATCACTCGCCAAACCATCATATTGATTAAGAACTCCTCAATTTAACCAGACGGACATCAACCACTCTGCAAGTCAGAAGCTCTTCCGCCCCGGTTATATGGACACCCGAAAATTCACAAGACTCCATCCCACTTAGAACTATCATTAGTGTGATTGGTTCCCCCACATATGAACTAGCAACGCCCCCCCCCTTACCTACGTCCTTGGCACACCGTTTTATGTTACTTTGCTTCACCTTAATGAATGTGTACCAAAGGAAGGGTTGCCAGCGTTGGGTTGGAAAATGCCTGGAGATTTTGGAATGGCGCTTGGGGAGGGCAGAGTTTGGGGCGAGGAGGAGTGGAACCTCGACCGAGTGTAATGCTATAGAATTCGTCCTCTAAGGAAGCCATTTTCTTCTGGGGAACTGATCTTGGTTGTTCGGAGAAATTGTAACAGCGGGAGAGATCCAGGTGCTACCTGAAGATTGGCAACACTAACCAAAGGAAAACATGGATTTTCCCCAATAGTGCCCACCTAGGACTGTTTCAAGTTGAGAAAATGGCACAGTAGTAAAAGGTAAGTCCATCCCGCATATGTACATAAGAACATAAGAACATAAGAACAAGCCAGCTGGATCAGACCAGAGTCCATCTAGTCCAGCTCTCTGCTACTCGCAGTGGCCCACCAGGTGCCTTGGGGAGCTCACCTGCAGGATGTGAAAGCAATGGCCTTCTGAGGCTGTTGCTCCCGAGCACCTGGACTGTTAAGGCATTTGCAATCTCAGATCAAAGAGGATCAAGATTGGTAGCCATAAATTGACTTCTCCTCCATAAATCTGTCCAAGCCCCTTTTAAAGCTATCCAGGTTAGTGGCCATCACCACCTTCTGTGGCAGCATATTCCAAACACCAATCACACGTTGCGTGAAGAAGTGTTTCCTTTTATTAGTCCTAATTCTTCCCCCCAGCATTTTCAATGGATGCCCCCTGGTTCTAGTATTGTGAGAAAGAGAGAAAAATTTCTCTCTGTCAACATTTTCTACCCCATGCATAATTTTATAGACTTCAATCATATCCCCCCTCAGACGTCTCCTCTCCAAACTAAAGAGTCCCAAACGCTGCAGCCTTTCCTCATAAGGAAGGTGCTCCAGTCCCTCAATCATCCTCGTTGCCCTTCTCTGCACTTTTTCTATCTCTTCAATATCCTTTTTGAGATGTGGTGACCAGAACTGAACACAGTACTCCAAGTGTGGTCGCACCACGGCTTTATATATAAGGGCATGACAATCTTTGCAGTTTTATTATCAATTCCTTTCCTGATTATCCCCAGCATAGAGTTTGCCTTTTTCACAGCTGCCATATATTGAGTTGACATTCCCATGGAACTATCAATTAAGACGCCCAAATCCCTTTCCTGGTCTGTGACTGATAGCACTGACCCCTGTAGCGTGTATGTGAAGTTTGGATTTTTTGCCCCTATGTGCATCACTTTGCATTTTGCTACATTGAACTGCATTTGCCATTTCTTAGCCCACTCACCTAATTTATCAAGGTCCGCTTGGACCTCCTCGCAATCCTTTGTGGTTCTCACCACCCTACATAATTTGGTATCATCTGCAAACTTGGCCACCACGCTACCCACCCCTACTTCCAGGTCATTTATGAATAGGTTAAAGAGCACTGGTCCCAATACGGATCCTGGGGGACACCACTCCCCACATCTCTCCATTGTGGGAATTTCCCATTTACACCCACTCTTTGCTTCCTGTTTCTCAACCAGTTTTTAATCCATAGGAGGACTTCCCCTCTTATTCCTTCATTGCTGAGTTTTCTCAATAGTCTCTGGTGAGGAACTTTGTCAAAAGCCTTTTGGAAATCCAAGTAGACAATGTCCACTGGTTCCCCCCTTATCCACATGCCTATTTACATCCTCAAAGAACTCTAGTAAGTTTGTAAGACAGGATTTGCCTCTGCAAAAGCCATGCTGACTCTTTCTCAGCAGGTTTTGCTTTTGTACATGTTTTATAATTTTATCTTTAATGACAGATTCTACTAATTTACCAGGAACAGATGTCAAACTGACTGGCCTGTAATTTCCCGGGTCCCCCCCTAGATCCTTTCTTAAAGATTGGTGTGACATTGGCCATCTTCCAGTCTTCAGGGATGGAGCCTGATTTCAAGGATAAGTTGCATATTAAAGTGAGAACATCAGCAATTTCATGCTTGAGCTCTTTAAGAACTCTTGGGTGAATGCAATCTGGGCCAGGGGATTTGGTAGCATTTAGTTTATCAATGGCTGCCAGAACTTCTTCCTTGTCTACCACTATCTTCGTTAGTTCCTCGGATTCGCCTCCTAAGAAGCTTGGTTCAGGTGCAGGAATTTTCCTCACCTCCTCTTGGGTGAAGACAGATGCAAAGAATTCATTCAGCTTTTCTGCAATCTCCCTGTCATCTTTTAGCACACCCTTTGCTCCTTTGTCATCTAACGGGCCTACCGCTTCCCTTGCTGGCTTCCTGCTTTTGATTGATCATGTACCATGATCAGAGGTGTGTGTGAGGGGGGGATGGTGCCCGGGGCAACACCTGCTCCAGATGCCCCACCCCCACACTGCCCCTGCACCCATGCCGCGCCCCACTTACCTTAGCTGGCAGGAGCAGCCAAGGAGGGGAGGGGTGTAGGGGGCCCCCACATGACCAGCTGGCAGGTGCCCGGGGACGTGTGATCCCACATGTCCTCATGAGCACTCCGCCTCTGGCCATGATCCTAATTGGGCCCTGAACATGCCGGAATTAAGGAGACTGGATCCAAGGCAAATCTATATCTGGAACTGGTGCTGGATCCACTCAGCTGGCTCATCCAGCTCCACAGGTTGTGAGCCAAAGGACAAAGGCCAAGAGCTCTCGCTCCTTAAGCGTATGCCAAGAGGCTCATGCTTAAGGCTAAGCTCGGGCTTTTCTACATGGAAAGGAAAAATAAACATTTAGCTTAGATCAAATGAAGCAAATGGACCTGTTCCTGACAGAGCCAGAGTTCTTTCAGATCCTGACATTGCCCTGCCTAAAAGGAAGTTTGTCCATTTCACTGTTTACTCAACCAGTGCATATACTAGCCTGTGAGGCTCCTAGAACGCTTGGGATACAGCAAGAGACTCTTCAGTTGACAGGAAAGGAATGCTAGCCGATTGCCTAGTGGACAAGAATGCTAAAGAATGATCCTTTGGGGGTGGGGGTCTTAAAAGGATCAAGTGGAAGACCAGGTAACCCACCTGTACCAGGCATATGGGAGACAGGGCACAGAGATACAGGCAGGGGGGCAAAGGGTGCTGGCAAGGAAGGGGTGTAGTTCATGCTTTGTGTGCAGAAGGTCCCAGGCTGAATAAAGATGGAGGGCTAATGGGGGAAGGCCTAGGACCCTCTGGGCAGTCGTAGGATTCAAATAATTTAACAACTGGTTCTGGAAGGACTCAATGGTGGGATTACAACCAGTTCTCTGAACTAGACAAAAAATTATCTACCGGTTCTACTGAATAGGTGCGAATAGGCTGAATCCCATCACTGCCTCTGGGCCCTCTATAACTTGAGCCCTGAAGGAAACTCTGTTTCTGACTTGGGGGTTCAGATTATAAAGAGCTCCAGGTATCACAGCTGTGGGAAATATCACCTGCTATACAGAATCTACTTCGATATTATTCCGTGTAATAAGTCCAATTAGAATTGTTGGTTTCTGCTGAAATTTTATCTAAACCAAAAGGTAAACTCAACTTAGGTTTGTTTGTTTTTCCCAGACAAAACATCTGAGGAAGTTTGAGGGAAAGAAAAAAGAAGCTTGATAAGAGCCGCATCTCCCCCCGCCCTCCGGCCATTTAAAACATTTTAATGTTGTTTTTCCATATAATTTGGGCCCTCAAAGCAGTCAACAGTTTAAAAAAAATTAAAACCCAATAAGAAGGAGAGCTTATAAGGGAACACCAAAAAAGAACTTCATCCCATGGTGGAAAATAATGATAGAGGTAGGGGATAGATGAATTTTCTAGAAAGGGAATTTCACAACTTTAGTACCACAACTGAGAAGTATTTTTCCTGAGTTGCCATACGTTTTTCTTCAGATAATGCCCCCACCCAACCATAACTGAATAGGTTCATATGGAAATAAGCAGTCCTTGAGGCATGGTCATTCCAAGCTGTAAAGAACTTTTAAAAGTCACTACCTCATCTAGTGGTTTCATGTACATGTTAAAAGATGTGGGTGAACCAGATGGAACCTTGTAGGATTGAGACTAAGAAGTCAAGTAGCAGTCCACAGCACCATGTTCAGAGACCTGATTTTCAAGGAGGATCAAGCCCACCACAAAACATTTCCTCTCAGTCCTTGAAAAGTGGACCAGAATGAAACCATGACTGATGTTATGGAAAGTCACAAACAGGTCCAGGAGAATTGGTGGGGTTTTACTCCTTCTGTGTCCTGGTACATGTCATTCACCAGGGTGACCAAAGCTGTTACAGTGCTATTCCAGATCTGAAAACATATTGGGCAAGGATCCCAATTTGATTCATCCAGGAATTTTTGAAGTTGTCTAGCCACCGGTCATTCCATCATGTAGTTCAAGAATGGTACATTTGAGACTGGACAATACTAACTGACCACTGGCTCTATGTCAGAGTGGCACAGTTCCTGCGGTTGCACAAGCAATGCCAACCATCTCCAGTTAAACAATATCAGATTCAGGTGTTGGGTTACACCAGGGGTCTTCAAACTATGGCCCTCCAGATGTTCATGGACTACAATTCCCATCAGCCCCTGCCAGCATGGCCAAGTGGTAGGGCTCATGGGAATTGCAGTCTGTGAACATCTGGAGGGCCATAGTTTGAAGACCCCTGGGTTACACTAACAGTCTCATCTGAAGGAGGGAAGAAAGGGCAGCATGTTTTATCTTGGAAGATGGAGCAGACATGCCAGCGGTTGCCCGCCACACATCCCAACCACCACAGAACCCAGAAGTCCAGGCTGCAGTGGGGCCATGCTGGCATCCTGATCAGACATCAGCGTGGGGGATGGGAGGTTGGGCGTTCCTGGGGGTGGGGTCAATGTTAGTTGGCTCCCTCCTGGGATTGAGGAACAGAGGCCGTGGACGTATGCAACCCTTTCAGTGGTGTAAGTCTTGTAAACACACTGTGGCTTTTGAGGAGCAGGGGGTACTGGGGCCTTTCCTGAGCTCCCTGCGCCCTCTTGAAGGTGGTGGGGCAGAGCCACACTGGCACCATGTCCTGTTGCCTCCTGGTTTGAATGGGGCGACCTGTAACTTGAGCACAGAAGGAGCTTTTCTGCTTTCTGTCAGCTTTTCTGTCGGTCAAAGCAAACAATACTGGGCAGGTGACTAGTGGCTGAACATGATTTTATTTATTTATTTATTTATTTATTTATAATTGGTTTTATATACCGCCCCTCCCCCGAAGGGCTCTGGGCGGTGAACAACACAATAAAACAATAGTTACAATAAAACCCCCATTAAAACAACAATCAATAATGTTATATTGGCATCCAATCATAAAAACAGAACTTCATAGATCCACCCTGGAAAATAAAACAGAGAAGCGGAGAACCCAGAACGTATGAAAAGGAAGGGCAGGAAAGGGGAGGGTGCATCAGCGTCGCGGCCCCTTCCAAACGCCCGGTGGAACAATTGACTTACAGGCCCTGCTGAACTCTCCAAGATCCCGCAGGGCCCGGATAGTTGGTGGTAGCGTGTTCCACCAGGGCAGGGCCAGGGCTGTAAAAGCCCTGGCCCGGGTAGAGGCCAGCCGCATCATCGAGGGGCCAGGGACCACCAGTAAATTGGCCTCTAATGAACGTAGAGGCCGTGTAGGGACATATGGGGTAAGACGGTCCCAAAGGTACGAAGGTCCCAGGCCGCGTAAGGCCTTAAAGGTTGTTATGTTGTTATGATAGTTGTTATGTTGGCAACACAGCTCAATCGTAACATGCACGCTTTGTATGTAAATTCTATGTTCCATCCTTAGTATTTCCTGTATTAAAGAAAAGAATCGTGGCAGACAGAGTCCCCCCAGGCTGCAGCCAGGCAGAAAAGGTCCTGGCTCTGGTGGAGGCCAGACACACATCCCAGAGGCCAGGGAGCACCAGGACTGCAACACCCTCCATAGGCAACATGAGGTAATGCAGCTTTGCAGATGCAATGGTCCCAGTCTGCTCAGGGCCGCAAAGTTTATAACCAAAACCTTGAACCCGACTGGGAATTTTATGGGGAACCAGTGCAATTGCCGAAGCACTGGTGTTCCATGTCCTTTCACTGATGTACTGATGACATTTTTGACCAGTGTTAGCCTCTGAGTCAGTCTCAAGGGCAGGCCTGCATTGATCAAGTTACGGTAGTCAAATCTGAGACTCTGGATAGCTGCTGCCAGTCACAGTAGACAACTATGGGCCTTTCCCCACTTCTCCTGCTGCTGCCGTCGCTGCGCGCTGCTCTGAGTGCTGCATCCCTTTATGCCAACCGAAGGCCCCGACAACCTTCGCTTCCGCGCTGGTCATCCAAAGGCTGCCGGGCCAGCCAGGGATGCCGCTACCGAGCCGGGCGCGAAGATGGGCAGCTGCCGGGTGGCTGCGCTGCTGTCGCCTGACGCGGGAGTGTAGGTGGGACCCCGCTACTTGCGGAGTAGCCGCTTAAGGTAAGTGGGGACAAGGCCTATGGGCCTTCCCCTACCTCCCGTTGCCGCTGCCAAGGCTGGCTCTGAGTGCGCCAATCCTGGCGCTACGTCCGGCGTTCCCCACAACCCCCCCGCGTTCGGCGCTGGGTCATCCAGCGCCAAGGCCAGCGCCAGGGATGCCGCTACAATGAGCTGGCTAGATACGGTGAAGGCCAAGTGGTTGGCGCTGTTGCCACTTCGACGCGGGGAGTGTAGTGGGACCCCGCTTACTTGCGGAGTAGCAATAAGGTAAGTGGGGAAAGGGCCTGAGCTAGACCAAGAGTAGAAGGCAGCTTTGTATGTTTATATGAGTGAAATTCAAAACCAACTTGGGAATTTTTTCCTCAGGCAAGCCATGTATGGCATGCAGATCAGCCAATAGTTTATATCAGATTACTACAATTTCTCAGTATACACAACTAAGTATAATGTGTAGATTGGCCCTTATTTTGAATATACACCTAGATGGGTCATGTATTCCTCTTTAATTAGGTTTTTGAACATCTTATCTCCCACAGAAATCAGAACAGTAATCATAGGTTGTTGTTTGATGACACAAACCATCATCCCAAGTGCCTGAGTTGTTTCTTTTAGGATAAAAATCAAGGCCTGAAAGGAATTACAAATGCATTTTGTTGCTGTTTCCTGACAACCTCACGCCAAACAGGATTTATCGTCAAGCAGCTACGCAGAAGAAAGAATTCACATTGTCCTTTATCTTGAGGCCAAAATTCCTACAATGATTCTGGAACTGGAACTCCAGATGTGTAACTGGGTCCTCAAAACCAGCCATAGGGTGGGGTGAGGTGGGGCAAGGCTGTGGTGCTGGGCAAAGAGATTTAATTTTCTTCCCTTGCCACTTTTCCAGATTGAAAACATTCCTTTTTTTCTGCAAAGGAATCAGAAAGATCTGTCCCTCAAAACAGATTTTTCAGAAAGAGAACACCTATCATACCATCCGTAGTCAATGTTCTTATTTTATTTGGGGGTAAACAAACAGAGGGTGTGATTTTCTGTACCTAAGTCTAGAAAATAAATTAAGTTGTTTAAAAACTCTTGGCCTCTGCTGCAGTTCTATGCTTGAAACGTAGCTATTGTTGCAGGGACATAGCTATAGATTTTTTATGGGGGGTTCGGGTGGGGCCATGCCCCCACCCGCCCCTAGGGCATGGCCACGCCTCCCCAAGCCCCACCTCCAGCCTAGCGCTTATAGCAGCTCTCTGAGGCTGGGGATGGCAGACTCCCCTGCCCTGCCCTGCCCTGCCCTGCCCTGCCCTGCCCTGCCCTGCCCTGCCCTGCCCTGCCCTGCCCTGCCCCCCACCAGCTGGGCTCCCAGCCGGCAGCTGGCAGATCCTTCTGCCTTCCCCTCTGGGCAGAAGCATAGAGGGAAAATGGAGCCCAGTGCAAAATTTGAGTTTGCCCCCCCCCCCACCGGCAGCCGCTGTGATGCCGGAATCCACCCCCAAACATCATCACTTTCAATGGTGTTTAAACTAGAGAGCCCAAATTCTCCTGTGTTGACATGGGTGCCCACTCCGCTGGCACAAGTGGCAAATGTGTTGGCGGAGGAGTAACTTACCCTCAGGTACAGGCACTGCACAGCTCTGCGGTATTCAACCCAGAAGCTGCCATCTGTGCCCAACCCCCCAGGGTGTAGAAAGCTGCACTCACATGGTCTGGGGCATTCTGGGGTGGGCCTGGGGTGGAGCTGACCTTAGTCGGCTTCCACTGCCCACCCAGTTCCCACCCACCAGACCGATTAGACTGGATTGGACTTTCAATTATTGGACTGGATTGGACTATCTGGTTTGGACTATCAATTATTAAACTGATGCCAAATGAGACTCCCAATTGGTTGTTGTGGGCTTTCTGGGCTGTGTGGCCATGGTCTGGTAGATCTTGTTCCTAAAGTTTTGCCTGCAACTGTGGCTGGCATCTTCAAAGGTGTATTCACAGAGTCTCAGAGGCGTAGCAAGGGGGGAAAGTGCCCTGTGCATCGGTACATCCTCCGCCCCTGTCCCGGAATGCCCTGTCCCATCCTGCCCCGCCTCATCCCCGGAATGCCCCCACTCCACCCCTGGAACACCCTTGTCACACCCTCACAGGGGCGCCCGCCCAGTGTGTTGAGCCCCCTATCCCCTTGGAGCTATGCCTCTGCAGAATCTGTGATACACCTCTGAAGATGCCAGCCACAGTTGCAGGCGAAACGTTAGGAACAAGATCCACCAGACCATTGCCACACACCCACCACAGCCAGTTGAATCCGGCCGTGAAAGCCTTTGACAATACATTGAGACTCCCAATGTTCGAATTGCAGTTCTAAAAACTTTTAAAAATCCTTTACAAATTCGACACAAAACTATATCGCTAGCTCAAGGCTTCCCACAAGTGGTGCCATCCAACAAATGCGTACGATTTACAACTGCACATAGGCAAGCCTGCTTTTATTGAATGGCC